>NW_006408525.1:8120183-8129084 GCF_000296735.1 Chrysochloris asiatica | reverse complement strand
ATATGTATCAAAATAGTTTCATCATTTTTTTCTTTTGAACTTAAACTTCACACACTAAATGGCAAGCACTATATACAGAGTACTTGAAGTAGCTTTTTTCACTGGTGTGGTGCTGTAGGATAAGTACTGGGCTGCTAACCACAAGGTCGTCAGTTCAAATCCACCAGCTACTCCTTGGAAACCCTGTACTGGATTGCTATGAGTTGAAATTGACTCGATACGGTACTTAAGAATGTTACCATAATTTGCTTGCATAATGATCAAATTTTTTCAGCCATACATTGTTGAAATGTGAACCTGAATACTAGACTTCCCAATATCTATGTTCAATTTTTATCCACTTTTTTAGTTAGCATCAAGCTGATTCCTACTCATAGGTGACCCTATGCTTATTTATTGTACAAAAAGGCTTCAAATGTTCATGGAAAAATGGAATTGAAAGACACTAGAGTTTTTCCTTGAACTTTTTGAAGCCCTTCATATGGTTCAAATGTCTGTTGTTCTTTGTTGTTAGGTACCATTATGTCAGTTCCTATTCATGGTGAGCCTACATACAACAGACCAAAACACTGCTCATTCCTAGCATGTGATATTAATGATACTGCTCGATGATTTCTGCATTTTCATTGGGTCATCTTTCTTTGGAATGGGCACAAATATGGGTCTCTTCCAGTTGGTTGGCAAGGCAGCTGTCTTCCAAATTTTTTGGCATTAGGTGAGTAAGTGCTTCCATTAGTTATTTGAAACATTTCAATTTGTATTCAGTAAGTTCCTGGAGCTTTGTTTTTTCACTAGTTCTTTCAGTATAGCTTGGACTTCTTCAATACCATTGACTCTTGAGCATATACATATACTCTTGAAATGGTTGAACATTGATTTGGATAGTTCAAATGTTTATTTCTCTGCTATTCATAAGGTTTTCAGTGACTACATATTTGGAAGTAGTTTGTCTCTCCTTCTTCCAGGATATCATGTTTGGTAAGGTGGAGGGTCAGAAAAAAAGAGAAAGACCCCCTGCGAGATGGACTGGCGAAGTGGCAGCAGCATCGAAAGGCTCTAGTGTGCCCGCAGTTGTGAGGTTGGCCCAGGTTTGGGCAGTGTTGCCTTCTGTTGTGCATAGAGCAGCTATGAGTCAGTACCAAACCAATGGCACCTAACAACAACAACAAAACACTGATTTGGATGGTTCAAATTTCAGTGATAAAATTCTCACTAAAATAGTTTGATGCTTAAATGATAGCATAATGTAATAATGATTATATTGCATAACAGACTTTACTAGCCTTTTTGTTAATATTAACAATTTCTTCCTACTGATATCACAGACTCCATTATAAGTAATGAATGATGCTGTCTAAATATTACAGATATGGAAATTAAACTACCATGCTGTTTTTATTAGTGAAAGGGTAGGAATTAAATTTAGGTTCCCTACTAAACTGGCTAGTTCAAACCCACTAGAAATAACTCAGAAGCTCTATATAGGGGTGATACGAGTCGGAACGGACTTAATGATACTTAACAAAAACCACCACCAAATTCCAGGTATGTGTGTCAATTATTATACCAGATGCACTGTTTTTCTCCCAAAATAATGAAGTCTCAAAAAGGTGCGAGGATTTATAATATATGAATGACTGAGCATTAAGTTTGAGATAAGTTTGTTTATACTGCCAACAGACAAAATAAAAAATGATTTTTTCATCAGTAACAGCCATCACTTTTTCTAGTAGAATTGACAAATGTACCAAAAACCTCTCAATTGTTCAGAAAGGTATACATTTAAATACTTTAAGTAGAAAATGTGACCACTGAGTGAAATTTTTCTGTATCTTAGAATAATGAAGACCATTAAAAGAGAAGGTCTTAATGGGGGAAAACCATCTTTAGTTTTCTAGATTTCTTTTCACGCAATGAGACTAAGAGAAACACAGAATAATATTTACTGACCACCTTTGAAAGGCACATATAACACTCTAAATACTCAATTAAATAAAGCTAGCCATGGTATTTTCAATAACCTCATATGCATGTGAAAGCTGGACAATGAATAAGGAAGACCATAGAAGAATTGATGCCTTTGAGTTATGGTGTTGGAGGAGAATAATGAAAGTGCCATGGGCTGCCAAAAGAACCAATAAATCCATTTTGGAAGAAGTGCAGCCAGAGTGCTCCTTGCAGGCCAAGATGGCCAAACTTCGTCTCTCATACTTCAGACGTATTGTCAGGAGGGACTCGTCACTGAAGAATGATATCATGTTTGGTAAGGTGCAGAGTCAGAGAAAAAGAGGAAGACCCCCAACGAGATGGATTGGCCAAGTGGCAGCATCGATGGACTCAAGCATGGCAACAGTAGTGAGGTTGGCCCAGGATCGGGCAGTGTTTCATTCTGCTGTGCATAAGGTCGCTATGGGTCAGTACTGCCTTGATGGCACCTAACAGCAACAACAACATAATATGCTATAATATATAATTTTTATAAGTATGTGTGAAAAACTATGTGGGAGACTGCGCTATACTTCCTCTTATTTCCCAAAGGGAAAGCGAATCTAACTCATCAGTATCAGCCCAAAGTTGATTCCCATGGGGCGGATCTCAGGCATGCCTCCATACTCCAATCTACTAAATCTGACACCAATTATCCCTTTCAAAGCACTCTCTACTCAGCTGTGTTCAATAATTCACCGCAGAACTCAGACACCATACCCATAGTTACAGGGTGTATTAAGGAAGTTAACACGTTACAGGGAGTGAGGTGGCTCTAAAGAAAAAGTACTGGGCTATGAACCACATGGTCCACCAGCTACTCCTCAGGAGAAAGCAGGCTTTCTGCTCCCACAATGATTTATAGCCTTGGGATAAGCACTAGGCCGCAAAGTCTGTTTGAACTGCAAGGTCAACGGTTCAAACTCACCAGTTACTCCTCCGAAACCCTACATGGGGTAGCTATGATTCGCAATTGACTCGACAGCACTTAACAACAATAAAGCATATATTATGAATAAGAACTGACTTGACAACATTTAACAATGACTACAGGTTACAACTCAGGATTAGAAATGTTCAGGGCACAGTTCTTTGGGTCAGGACAACCTCTTCCCAGCCATCTGGGCAAACAGGCCCCTCTCTTTCGTCCTTGACCTCTGCCCTTCTCCAATAATGTTACAAAGCTCTTTTAGCACAATAGGTAAATGCCCAAGGAGCACTCTACTGTATATATATAGAATCGTCAGACTGAAAGTGCTGAGCTCTAGCTCCTTGGGTCAGCCAAACCTAGCTCCCCACAAGCGTGCCTCAGCTTACCTGTGCCCTGGGCTGAAAAGTCCACCACTCTGTGTCACGTGCTGGCTCTGGGTTCCGAGGCTGCCACTCCTCTGGTGTCTTTTGGATCAGGAGACTCAATGTGCGGGGATCTGCAGTCTGCATGCCGTGCTCCATTGCCTTTCTGTGTGTGAGAGAGATGGCTCATTTTATACACATGTATTAGCGTTTCAGGTTTTTACAATCACAGTTAAGCCTAACAGTCATTCACAGCTAAATCATATCATCCTATCAGCATCTTCTCCCACCTTCTCTCACCTGGATCAATCAGGAAAGAAAATTGTTTGGTGGGAGTTACAAAGACTATAGGAAAGAGTCATATGAAGTAAGGCACCGCACTGCAGAATATTATATAGTTGTTTTGTGTGGGTGTGGGTTGTGTATACATATACATATACCCTGGTAGTGGGAGGAGAAAAGAAAAAGATGGGAGAATAAGTAAATTGTTGTTTCTGAATGCTGTCGAGTCGGTTCCGACCCATAGCAACCCTGTATAGGGTTTCTGAGGATCACCTGGTGAGCTTGAACCACCTATCTTGCAGTTTAAACAGCTTTGCAGTCTGGCGCATTAATCCATACCAGGACTCTGGCATAGAATGACAAAAAATGGGATTTTAATAAACTTATAAATAAATCATATTGCTGTTGTTAAATGTCACTGAGTCAATTCTTGTGGGTTTGAACTGCCAACCTTGTGGTTAGCAGTTCAGCGCTTATTCTACAATGTTACACCACACATTTGTAAATAAATCATGTTGTTGTTGTTAAGTGCTGTCAAGTCAATTCTAACTCATAGCGACGCTGTATAGAATTTCTGAGGCTGTAAATCTTTGCAGGAGCAGAAAGTCTAATCTTTCTCCAGAGGACCATCTAGTGGGCTCGAGCCACCAACCTTGTGGTTCACAGTTCATTGTTTATAGTACAGAGCCACCACACCCCTCAAATAAATCATGGTGGTGGTGGTGGTATGCCGTGGGGACGATTTCGACTTTCAGCAAACCTGAATAGAGTTTCCGAGGCTGTAAATCTTTAGTGGAGCAGAGAGCCTCATCTTTTTCCTGTAGAACTGCTGGTAGTTTCGAACTGCTGACCTCGAGGTTAGCAGCCTGAGTCATAATCACTATGCTACCAGAGCTCCTTCAAATATGGCATGGGTGGTAAAAAAGATAGATGCCTAACTTATCCAATAAAATTGGACTTTGAGGGCAAAATACACTGAGATTTTTAAAGAATGGATAAACATAGAATTTCACAATAAATTAAGTATTTATTGATTATCTACTATATGCTCAACACTGTACTAGTAAGATAAGTACTGGACTGCTAACCACAAGGCCAGTGGTTCAAACCCACCAGCTTTTCATCGGAATCCCTATAGAGGGTTACTATGAGTCAGAAATGGATTCACAACACTTAACAGCAGCAACGTATTAGTAAAGGCAATGAAGAAGACATTTAAGCCATGACCCCTGCTTTCAAAGACTGTAAAATCCAATGGGAGTGCTGATGGTAAAATTTGGGAATGAATGGGGGAGATTATTGATGATGAACATAATTAATGTCACTGAATTGTACATGTAAAGATAATTGAAATGTCAAACATTTTGTTACATGTACACTTACCACACACATGTGCACACACAAAAGATCCAATGAAAGTGAGAAAATAAACCACACATAAGAAAAGCAGAGACATAAGTTATCCGGTATTTGTGTGGAATGAATTGGTTTCTGAAAGAAGCTAGAATTTTCAAGTTTTAGACAAAAAAGCATGTCAATTCTTTCCTAAAGTTTCATACAATCAGAGAAGCAGGTTAAATGCTATACCATCACTTGTTTTTTATCTAGAAAGTAGCTGCATATTTAAAGTCTGATGTTTCCTCTTCCTGCCAGGTTAAGTGAAGCTGATATTTTGGTTGAACCCTAATGTTATGGAATGAACTGGAAGTTCTCCTTCTACTTTTGCCCCTGCCCTTTGTGCATTAAAGAAAACATGTTAGTAGAGAGAGCTGACACAAACAGTGAAATATCACTAGCAATACATTTACAAGAAATAAGATGTCTCATGTTATTCTGAAACTATTAAATCATACTTTGAATGAAAATTTGGGTGAATGCATTGTTATTAGAGTTGTATAGATCAAGACTGTTTTACACTAGAGAAATTATTCCTAATCAGTTTGGGGCATAAAATGTGACTTTAGGTAGCAAAGTACAAGGAAATATAATTTATGTCAGTATTTTTGCTTTGTTTTCTATTAATCAATCATTAATCTACTGTGCCACTTGAGCTTGCTTATTAGCTGGTGTTGATGAAAAGATACTGGTTGTAATATACAGTAAGTAAGGAATTCTGGTGTGGCACTGACAATGTGACAAGTATTGAACTCCTAACCACAGGTTGGTGGTTCAAACCCACTAGCCACTCCTTGGAAACCCAATACAGGGTTGCTATCTGACTCAACAGCATTTACAACAACAACAAAGGACAATTATAATGAATAAAGTACAAGATGCTGAATATCTTAATTAATCACATAATATACATGTAAGTTGGACTAAAAATATCAATATGTTAGTGGAGATAAAGTGGGACTCCAGGACCTGGTTGGCCAGCAGTGTACCAAGTCCAGGGGACTCTTGGACCTAGAGACAGTGACATGGCCACAGAGGACTACAGTGAATAGTGAAGCATTCAGCTGATAAAAAGAGAGGGCACATGAATAAGAACATCCACACTTATAGATAATACCCACTTGACCTGGCCACAATGGCTGGATGATCAGAGCTCAAATAGAAGAAGAAGAAAGAAGAGGGGAAAAAAGAAGAATCTGACACAATTTGATGATCTTGATACACACCTATGGAAGCAATAGCTCAAAAGAGTGAACAAATCTTCACAGCGAGGATCATTCCCACCTCCACTGCACACAGAGAGGACAGGGATGGGCAACTTGGACATTGGCTACCCAATGTGGGCTACAGAGGCAAGAAGTGACTGGCTTACAAGCTTTCAAGAGGGAACCTAGATTCAGAGGGCATGGAGCAAGGTAGAATCTTCACGGAGTAGTATCCATTCTGCCTCATCAGGGCTGATAAAAGGAGATGCAGATAGGTCCCTTGTGATACAATAGCAAATAATTGTTATCAGGACTGATTGTAAGGGCTGGAAATGAGAAGGTGGATGTTTTGGAGCAAAGGGAGGGGAGTGATTAACCTTACAGTCTAGGAATGGAGGTCCCTGGGATCATCGAAGGAGAAGAGCAGAGAACGAACCCTACCCAGAGAAGCAGTGATGCCAGGAATGGAAGCAGAGACGATGACATGGGGAGATGGAGCAGCTGGAGACTTTGGACCTGGAGAGAGTGAGGGTGGTGTGCGGACGACAGGGGGGCAGGCTTGGGGGATATCCCTTTGGTTGGTCGATGATGCATGGAGGGGATTGTGACCATGGCAAGGAAATGATGTGCGACGGGATCAATGTGAAGTTGATGTCCTCCCATGTGAACTATCACATAATTCACAATATAGCATTAAAAAAAGCGGGACTCTGATCAGAATTTTGAGATTATTCTATCATTTGTTTTAAAGTAGCTATTTAAAAATTATATGTGGGCTATCTTTGCATATAATTTTAAAATAGCTACTTGAAAACAAATTATAGATTAGTCTATCATTTGCTTAAATATAATTCTATCATTATAAAAAATTATATATGGGCTGACTTTGCATGGATTCTTAGTGTGGTGCTGTGGGTTAATATGCTGGACCACAAAGTTGGTTTGAACTGCAAGGTTGGTGGTTGAAGCTCACCAGCTGCTCCTCAGAAACCTTATACAAGGTCGCTATGGGTCGGAACCGACTCAACAACAACAATCTTTGCATATTTTAGGTAATTTATTTAGTCTCATTAGATTGTAAACAAGCAAAAAATTCATTACTAGGAATTCTTTTTCAATCTGATAGTTTCTAGATGCTAAGAAAAATTGAGTATGATGATATTAACTTGCTGTTAACTAATGTTGTACAACATTGCTAAATGACAGTCCATCTGTCAAATTAATGTCATGACATTCGACTTGTTATTTTAATATGTTATAGAGGATGAAATGTGTTTTTTAGATATGTTTTAAATTTGCACTAAGTAATGGAAAGTACAATATATTATGTGCCTATGCCCTGAGGAAAGTTTTTAACAAAAATAATTGAAGGTAATAAATCTTTCTTCCTTCTCTTCTGTGTTGACCACCCCCTTCCCCCCCGCCCCCCACTCCACAATCCCAGTATGCCTTCAGAATTATTGTATCTCCTATGCACAACAAGCTTACTGGATAAAGGCTGAGTACTGTTGTGTGTATTATAGGATAAAACCTACACTATCTGCCAAAACTTTGTTTAGCCCTAGGCCATTGATTTAATAAATACTGTCTCTGATGCTGTTTTGAAGATTGAATCCCTTTTCCTAAGATTGAAACGTGCCTTTGAATGCAGCTTCTGCTGCTGAACATAAGACGAGTTTTTCTAATAATTAGGAACATCTACAAGTTAATAAATCTCCTACAGTTTTAATTTGATTATATTCCTGGTAGGTGTTTTTGCTTAAGAGTGTGTGTATATGGGTGGGTTGCAGGGGTTCATGATTTATAATGTGTGTGAGTTTTGTTAAATTGTCATAGGCAGCAGTGATAAAGTTTGGTGCAGTAAAATGATGCAATTCAGATTTTATATATAACTTATTATTATCTTTAATCATGCCTTGATCTTGCCACATCCCCAATGTGAATTTTTAAAATTTAAAGATGATTCTTTTTGAGACATATCGTTTTAGTAACTGGTGTTCCTCATAATGCTATGTTTTCAAGTGTAAATATATAGTACACATGATTATTATAGAAAAGACAGTATCTTTTAAAAATGATCATAGGGTTTGGGAGTCTTTGTGTAACATTACCCAGACTATTTTCAGCATATATTTAAATGTGACAATATATTGTGAAAATCAAGTTTTAAACTATTTAAATGGAATACTTTTCAACAAGGAATAATGATGTGAATGATAACTAATCCAATATATATGAATGTAGCCCAAGCTTGCAATATTGGTTTATCCATTAATAAAGCTGAAGTCTTTCTTTAATGGGAAGCCATCTCACAGTGATGATAGATATATTTTACTCAGAACTGGTTAGACAAGTCCAACATCTTGTACATTTCATACTCAAAACTGTTTGGTTAGGAAACATTACCTATAAAGCCTTAAAAAATCACAATTTGAGAAAATTGTTTATGGTCTTTCAATAAAAGAAACATTTTTAAAAAAACTTTGAATGAACAAATTAGAACATTAAAAAAACCTATAGTCACGGGTTCAGCTGCTAACTGAAATGAAAGAGCTCTGGAGGCACTGTAGGGTAAGCACTGGACTACTCACCGCAAAGTTGGCAGTTCAAACCCACCAACTGTTCTGTGGAAGAAAGATAAGGCTTTCTGTTCCTGTAAAGATTGACAGCCTGGGAAACCCTATGGTGTTGTTGTTAAGTGTTAAGTCAGTTCTGACTCACAGCAACCCTGGATAGGGTT
>NW_006408525.1:8115838-8117273 GCF_000296735.1 Chrysochloris asiatica | reverse complement strand
TCTCTCTTCCCACAGATGTAGTAAATTGGATTCTGATGTATTCCATCTGATGAGTTCCCGGTATACAAAAGTCCTTTCTTTATGTTGTTAAAAAAAAAAAAAAATGTATTTGCTATAAATAAGTCACTGGTCTTGAAAATTTCTATCATGTGATCCCCAGCATCATTTCTATCACCAAGATCATATTTTCCAACTACTGATGCTTTCTCTTTGTTTCTAACCTTTCCTTTACAATCACCAGTCATTATCAATACATCTTGACTGCATGTTAGATTAATATCAGACTGCAGACATTGGTAGAATTCTTCAGTTTCATCCTCACTGGCTTTAGTGGTTGGTGCTTAAATTTGAATAACAGTGGTGTTAACTGGTCTTCCTTAAAGGCATATGGATATTATCCTATCACAGCCAGCATCATATTTTAAGATAGATCTTGAAATGTTCTTTTTGATGATGAATACTATGCCATTCCTCTTGAATTTGCTTTTTCCAGAACAGTAAACTATGTGATTGTCAGATTCAAAATGGCCAATACCTGTCCATTTCAGCTCACGAATGCCTAGGACATAGATAATTATGCCTTACATTCATTTTTGCCCCCTTTCAATTTTCCTAGATTCATACTTTTTACATTCCATGTTCCAATTATTAATGGATATTTTCAGCCATTTCTACTCATTTTGAGTTGTACCTCATCAGTAAATGAAGTTTCTGAAAATTTTACTCTGTTCTCGTCATCATGGTCAACTCTATTTTGAGGAGGCAGCTCTTTCTCAGTTGCATTTTGTGTGCCTTCCAACCTGAAAGATTCATCTTCCGGTACTATATCTGAGAATATTCTGGTGCAATTCATAATGTTTTCATTTTCTGGTACTATATGTGACAGTGTTCTACTATTATTCATAAGGTTTTCATAGCTGAACATTCAGAAGAATCTGCCTCTCTTTCTTCCTATTCTGGAAGTGCCACTGAAGCTTCAAAACCAGTATTTAAATACTGGTGGCATAGCTTCCAGCATCACAGCAACATGCAAACCACTACAGTACAACAAATTGACAAATATGACTACATGAAACCCAAAGAGACTTTAAGAAATGGAAGACTATACCATGTTCATAGATAGGAAGATTTTTAATTGTGAAAATGTCAACACTACCCAAAGCAATATATAGATATAATGCAATCCCAATCCAGATTCCATCATCATTCCTTAAAGAGATGGAAAAACTGATCACTAACTTTATATGGAAAGGAAAGAGATCTCATATAAGCAAAACATTGCTTAAGAAAAAGAACAAAGTTAAAGGCCTCTCACTCCCTGACCTCAAAATCTACTACACGTAGTCAAAACAGCCTTGGTACAATGAAAAATACATAGATCATTGGAACAGAATTGAGAACCCAGAAGTAAATCCATCCACATACAGTTAGCTGG
>NW_006408525.1:8110546-8114581 GCF_000296735.1 Chrysochloris asiatica | reverse complement strand
TAAATATTTTTATGTACACAACCCTGGACAACAGTTTCTTGTGGGTAGACATGTGGATAGATACACAGACTGAATGGGCATGGGAGGGAGAGTGGGAGTATATCCATAAATACATAAGACTTTGAAAGAGGATATTTGTACAAGAATATTTACCTTTGCTGCAAATACACCTGTGTATGCAAATATACCTCTCATTGCAGTTAAGTGCTTACAAGTCATTTCCAACTCACAGTGACCCTGTGTAGGCTTTCTGAGGCAGTAAATCTTTGTGGGAGCACCATGGTCAATTGGCATAACATGGTCCATAAAGACTATGTTCTACATCTTATTTTGGTGAGTGGCAATGACTGAGATCTTAAAAGCTCATGAGCCATCTGAGGTAAAATTATTGGTCTCTCCATGTGTGAAAGTAAGAAGAGTGACAAAAATTGAAAATGTTTGGAATCAACTAGTCCAATGGACGAATGGCACATGTGACTGTCAGGCACCACACCTCTGAGACTAGAAGAACTAGGTGGTGCCTGGTTCCTATTACCCACTGCTCAGAAAAGGGATCATATTAGAAGGTCCTGCATAGAGTTGGAGAAAATGTGGAACATAACTCAAAATTATACAAAAAAGACCAGGCCTACTGGTCAAAACAAGACTGTAGGAATCCAAGACTATGGCGCTTGACCACCTTTCAGGTCTGGAAAGAAACTCACCATCGTGGTCCAATTTTCAGTCAAATAGTTGATAGGTTTACAGTGGGGGACAACAACACTAGTAAGGTATGCTCACCACAGAATGGTCAATCATTCAAAATCAAAAGGGCAAAATTTACCTAGAAACAAAATTGAGACCGAATGGGAAGGAGAGTGGAATGGAACTAGGACCCACAGGGAGGAAATGGGATAACTGTTGTTGCATGGAGGGGATTATATTCATTGAGTTGAAACAATGTATATGATTTGTTGAATGTAAGACATGATCTTGTCTGTAAACCTTCACTTAATTCAAAATAAAAATTAAGAAATAAAGCAAAGAACATTCCACTTTTTACTATTATTTGTTTTTATGGTTATAAATATACATATGCATATGTATATACACATATGCATATATATAATGCAACATTTTTCAGTTTAACATTTTTCAGATATGCAATATATGGCATCAATTACACTAATCATGTTCTACAACCATCACCGATATCTGTTGCTTAAGTTTCCATCACCATGACCAGAAACTTAGTCTTTTCTCCTTTCTCCCCTTTCTCCTCTCCCTCCTGCCCCTTTTTCTGTTGTGTGCCATTGAGTAGGTTCTGACTCATAGTGAACCTAGGTAGGGTTTCCAAGAGTGACTGGTGGGTTTGAATCACCGACCTGTGGTTACCAGTCTAGTGCTTATCCTACAGCGTCACACCAGGACTCTCTTGCCTCTAGTCACAGCTAATACTCTTTAGTCTGCATACACTCGCCTAGTCTAGATAGTTCATATGAATGATATCATGCACAATAGTTGTCCTTTTGTGATTGACTTACTTCATTCGGCACAATGTTTTCAAGGTCCGTCCATTCTGTAGCATGTATCAAGACTTCATTTCTCTTTATTTTGTTAGGAAGTGTCGATGCCTAGCAGCCCTGCATAGTGTTTCTGAGGAGCTGCTGATGGGTTTGAACCATCAACCTTGTGCTACCCTACAGTGCCACCAGGAACTGAGAAACATTACATTATGTGAATGCATTACATTTTTTGTCCATTCATCTGTTGATGGACATTTTGACTTTCTTTTTTTTTTGCAGTTGAGCATAGTGCTCAGTTGAATGGGGGAAAAATACATGTGTTTGCTTACATTGCTGTTTTCAAGTCTCTCAGGCATATAACTAAGGGTGGACTCCCTGGGTCATGTGGTAGCAGAGCTGAGGTCTTTCATTACATTCACTCCCCCTGTGCTGGAAAAAGCTAGATCATGGAGCTATCAGAGTCATGGTAATCCCGTGCAAAACTGCCAGAGTCTGAGCCATCCCCATGCTTGGCTGCAGGTAAGACCATTGTGGTCCCTGGGTTTTGATGCACTGACTTTTGGAGTAGATCACCAGGCATTTCTTCTTGGTGAAACCAGGAAGTCTGTGGAAAACTGCTCTGCTTAACAGGCAGGATGAGAAGGCTCATGACAGGCATTGCTGGTTACTGAGCTGCAGTCTCCAGCATGAAAGGCAAAAGTTCTACCTCTGAACTCCTGGTGCCCCCATGCAGCTACTTTACCCACCTATACTTGCCCTCCTGTGCAGACTTTAATTTTATAAATCTCAACAAGTACTAAGGAGATTTGTTTCCCATTCAAAGAAGTGAAGTATCTTAAAGTTGTGTCACTGTTTTTAAAAGAAGGACTACAAGGAAGAGAAGTACTTTTCTAATCCATAATCGCAGGAAGAAACCCTAAACTCTGATATGGTAACAATAGAACTAGGAGGTCAGTATTTCTTTACAGAACATAGAGTATAATCCCCATTTATATACGTAGAGGAGTCCTGGTGTGGCGCTGTGGGTTAACGCATCAGACTGCAAAACTGTTTGAACTGCAAAGTCGGTGATTCAAGCTCACCAGTCACTCCTCGGAAACCCTATACAGGGTCGCTATGGCTCAGAACGGACTTGACGGCACTTAACAACAACATATATGTGGAAAAGATAAAAACATGGCACTTACACAATTTGTCTAATGCTACAAAAAAGGAGCTCTGGTAGCATAGTGGTTATGAATCGGGCTGCTAACCTCAAGGTTGGCAGTTTGAAACTACCATCCATTCCGTAGGAGAAAGATGAGGCTTTCTGCTCCCATAAAGATTTACAGCCTTGGAAACCCTGTACAGGGTGGCTATGAGTCGGAACTGACTCCACAGTACTTAACAACAACAACAGAAAAATTGGCATTGGACAACGGATTAACTCGAATGCAGTTAATATATTTGATCAACTGCAGTTAGAATAACTTTCCAGGTAGCTAAATAAGCAGAAGATAGACTATGTAGCTCTATTCATTTTCATTAATTTCAGATTGCTGTATCCTACCTGTAACCAAGGAAGCTGTCATTTGAAGCCCCAAGTTATGTCTTCCACTACAGTGCTGTGAATCCCTGAGGCATATTAATTAAAGCTAGCCACTTAGGAGAGAGCTCTTTGGGATCACTTAGGTGAAATAAATAATAGGGTTAAACTAAAAAGAAAATTAACTCCAAAGTGGTTTCCCAGAAGTGATGTATTAGGTGCATTTTCCATTTTGAATTCTTATGGATGAGAGCCAATAGGTTGGCGAGACCAGCTCCACATGGTGCAATATACTCAACACTTAAATGCTTGGTATTTAAATCTCCCATATTTTTGGCTGGATATAAAGCATCATCTTTCAAGCCAAGTGAGAACAGAGGAAGCTTTTGTTGGTAAAAATACCATTTATAATCAGATGGTAAAGTTACATGATGCCTATGCCACTTAAAGGGGACCTGGTGGTGCTGTGAGTTAAGCATTGGTCTGCTAGCTGCAAGGTCTGTAGTTCAAACCCACCTGCTGCTCAGTGGAAGAAAAGATGAAGCTCTCTCCTCCTATAAAGATTTACAGTCTTGGAAATCCTATATGTAAGATGGGAACTCCTGTAGGATAAACAAGGACTGCTAACCACAAGATTGGCAGTTCAAATCCACCAAGTGCTTCTCGGAAACCCATACAGGGTTGCAATAAGTTGGAAGCAACTTGACGGCACTTAATGAGAGTGAGTTGGAATTGACTTGATGGCAATCAGGGTTTTTTGGTATGACTTCTGAACCTAAATTTTTTATTGCATGAGAAAAAAAATGTATTTATCTTTGGTGATTTTTGAAGAATGTATGTATATGTATATGGAGATAGAGATAGAAATAGAGATAGAGTTCTGATGTGGTGCTGTAAGATAAGCACTGAATTGCTAATTAAGATGTTGGCAGTTCAAACCCACAAGCCACTCCTTGGATACCCTGTACACAGTCAGAATGAGTCAGAACCTACTCGCAGCACTTA
>NW_006408525.1:8099494-8110040 GCF_000296735.1 Chrysochloris asiatica | reverse complement strand
AATATATATTTATAATAACTAAAAAGCCAGTTCAGAAACCAGTATTATAAACTAGAAAGGACAGAAGCCCAATGGGCATATTTCCATATTGCTTTGCTAGTTACTCTCTCTGGGAAAGTGATGAATTCAAAAGGTCCTTGGAAGTGTGACAAACTGAGAACATTGTCTTCCAAACTGGCATTCTAATGCAATCATTCTGGATATAGAAAAGTGTATAAGAGGAAGCTACACATCAGCAGTCACTTTACAAACCCAGCAAGTTACCAGGATAGAACCATTGACATTTTTTTAGACAAAGATCCAGGGGACAACGTGCAGGGATAAAGAAAAATGTGCCATGTCTCTGGATACTAGCAGCCCCTGTCTGACTTTTGTTTATAGTCTTTTTCAGTAGTTACATTGTTGTTGTGTGATTAGGTGCCTCAAGTCAGTTCTGACTCACGATGACATTATGTACAACAGAATGAAACACTGTCTGGTTCTGCACCAGCCTCACCATCATTGCTATGCGTGGGACCATTGCTGCAGCCACTGTGTCAGTCAGTCCTTTTAGGGGGTCTTCCTCTTTTTTGCTGACCCTCTACTTTATCAAGCATGATGTCCTTCTCCAGGGACTGGTCCTTTCTGATAACATGCCCAAAGTATGTGAGACATCTTGCCATTCTCCCTTTTAAGGAGCATTCTGGAAATAGGAGCATAGAAAGAAAAAATTGATACAATCAGGAAACAAAATCTTCAATATCTTCATGGATTCAGACTTTGTAGATTGAGCTGGAGATTCCAGAACACTGACAAATGTTTTAATAAAAGAAAACAGAATCCAAACTAGGATTTTGAAAATTGAGGAAATTTTTAGTGTTGATGAAAGGAATGGATTTGGAGATTTAAAGAAATTAAGAAACTGGTTTCCTACATAGAGTCAGAGAAGCTCCTCAGAGCCATCTTTTTCTGGCACGCATGCTGAATAGTACTTTGTTTTTTTCTTGTTCTTTGTAATCCTTGGAAAAATTTCCATTGGGTAATTGGAACTTCTTTTGCTCACTTCAATTAGAAAACTTTGTTTCAGTTTGAAACACAAAATGTATGTTCATCCAGAATTACTGTATTTCTACTATGAACCAATTTGCTGTCATTAGGTTTAAATCAAAATATATCCATGAGTCATGTAATGCTAGTCCAAATAAAAATTCCATGACTAAAATTTAATTTCTCAGAAGATGATAATGCCAAACAGTTCTAAGCGCCTAGAATTCAAGAAATGAAAAATTCACTAGCTTTGGCTACAGTTCACTGGGAAATTCTTGGGGATTTAGATTCATTTATTTTTCCTTACTTTTGCATTTGCCTAGATAGACTTATGCAATATGGTTTAAGAAGAAGAGGAGAAAATTAGGAGTCAGTGAGACTGGCTTCTCACCCAACCCAAAATTCACCACTTACTAACCAGTGACATTAAACAAAGTATTAAACTTTTCTGAGCCTCAGTTTTAAAGTTCATACATTGAGAATTATAAGCCTATTCTGCACTCTTCATAGGCCAATTGTGAGACTCCGTCATGAGATTGAAAGTTCTGTGTAAAGAATAAAAACCTTCAAATAAGAAGGATTATTGCCATATTGTACATAGGCATATGATGGGCTCCAACTACCCATCTTGTAATTTTCAGTCCGGTGGTTATTGTACAAAGCGTCCGCGCTGCCCTTATATGCTCTACAAATGTATTTGTAGAAATATCCTCTGCCATACCTATATATGGTGGTTATGTGCCATGGAGTCACTTCTGACTCATAGCGACCCTGTATAGGGTTTCCAAGGCTGTAAATCTTTATCGGAGCAGAAAGCCTCATCTTAAACAATATGGGTTTATCACCATTCACCTTTACACATTTATTCAGATTACATGTCTACTTATATATCTACTCTTAGATATTGTTTATTACTACTGTTGCAGGAGTGTGTATGTAATAGCATTTACTCTTGTGCACTTTCCAGTGTCTTCCTTTGCCAGTGGTCATATTGTGCTTCTTTCTCTCTTGTTCCAAGTTTACTCTCTAGTTAGTGATTGACTCTACCTTCCCATCCCATCCCCGGTAACCACCAAAGAATATTTCAGTGTGTAGATCTTTTCTCAACTTTTTATAATAGTGGTCTCATACAACATTTGCTCCTTTTGTGATTGATTTATTTCACTCAGCATAACGTCTTCCAGGTTCATACATGGTATGAGGTGTTTTGCATAGTATTCCACTGTGAATGTGTACCATAGTTTGTTTATTAATGAATCCAGTGATGAACATTTAGGTTGTTTCCATCTTTTTTCTATTGTGGATAATGCTGCAGTGTACATGGTGTGCATATTCATCATGCCTCTTATTTACATAGGATATATACCTAGTAGTGGGATTGCTGGAACAGGTGGTATTTCTATTTCTAACAGTTTAAGGAAGTACCGTACTGTTTTCCAAAGTGGTTGTACCACTTACAGTTCCACTAGCAGTGTCTGAGGGTTCCAGTCTTTCCACATTCTTGCCAGCATTTGTTTTCTCTTTTTCTGAACTTTGCTGTTATTATTCGGTTGAGTAGTACCATAACTTTTAAACATAAATCTGATAATATCTCCCTAAGTATTAATTTCCAATGGCTCCCCATTGACCATAGGGTAACTCTGGAATCCTTTATTATGGCACAAATAAACCTTCAGCAAATTTCATAATTTATCTTTCACACAGGCAAGCATCAGCTGCAATGACCTTTTCACTCTTCTGCATGTAAACCTTGCTCCTTCACTTTACCAATTCTTTGCTCCATGTTGTTCCCAATTCCTGCGAGGTGATTTCTCTTTATCCGTCAAGCTTCAACTCAAAACGGAAGTCAATAAAGAGTTGGGTTAGGAGAAGTTAGAGTAAAGCAGAGGTAAATTCAAATTACTGCTCTGTTTCTTGTTAGTTAATCCTATCCTGGGCAAGTTAATTTACTTCTCTGTGCCCCAATTTCTTCATCTTAAAAATGGAAACTACGAAGTCTAGCTCACAGAATTGTTGTGAAAATTGAATGAAATCATATAAGAGCATATGATAACGTCTGAAGTACGGTAAATGGTCAATGAATGGTGGTGGAGTTTGTTGCCGTCAAATCAGTTCCAACTCATAGCAACATACACATAACAGAATGAAACACTGATTGGCCCTGCTCCATCCTCACAGTTGTTCATTTGGATCCACTGTTGCTGCCACTGTGTCAATGCATTTCATTGGGGCGGTGGGGCGGTGGGGCGGGGGGGCAGTCTTTTCACTGACCCTCCACTTTACCAAGCATAATGTCCTCCTCCAAGGACTGGTCCCTTCAGACAACATGTCAAAAGAACAAGAAGCGAAGTCTTATCATCAATGCTTACAGAGAACATTCTGGCTGTACTGCTTCCTAGACAAATTTGTTTGTTCTTCTGGCAGTCCATGGGGCTTTCAATATTCTTCACCAATGATATAGTTAAAATTCACCGATTCTTCTGCAGTCTTCCTTGCTCATTATCCAACGTTCACACACATATGAGGCTATTGAGGATACCATGGCTTTAGTAGCAACTGGGATCTTAAAAGCTCATGAGTGGCCATCTAAGGTGCAACTATTGGTCTTTCCATGTGTAGAAGAAAGAAGAGTGATGAGAATTCCAGATGCTTGGAATCAATTAGACCAACAGACTAATGGACCATGTGACCATCCAGCTCCATGACTCTGAGGCCAGCAGAGCTAGATGGTGGCCAGCTACCACTACCAACTAATCTGAAAGGGATCATTTTATAAGGTCCTGGATAGAGTGGGGAAAATGGGGAATAAAACTCAAATTATATATATAACTGGGATTATATATATATACATAAAAAGACCGGGATTACTGGTCAGAAAGAGACTGGAGGAACACAAAACTAGGGTCCCTGACCACCCTTCAGGTCTGGGAAGGAACTCATCCTTGTGGCCCAATTTTCAGCCAAGCAGTAGATAGGTATATAGGGGAAACAACAGCTCTAGTAAAATATGCTCCCCATGGAATGGCCAATCATTCAAAATCAAAAGGGTGACATTTACATAAGGACAAAGTTGAGAAGGAATGGGAAGGAGGTTGGAATGGAAATAGGAATCACAGGAGGAAATGGGATGGCTATTATTACGTAGAGGTAATTGTAATCACTGAGATGAAGCAAGTGTATGATTTGTTGAATGTAGACTGATGATTTTGTCTATAAACCTTCACCAAATTCACAATAAAAAGTTTCAAAAAGAAAGAAAATACCATGACTTGGGTCAGGCATACCACGATCGTCAAAGTGACCTCTCTGCTCCTAAACACTTTAAAGAGATCTTTTGCAGGAAATTTATCTAAGGCAATACATAGTTTGATTTCTTGACTGCAGCTTCCCTAAGTATTGATTGTGGATCTAAACAAAATGAAGTCTTTTACAACTTCAATCTTTTCTCCATTTATCGTGATGTTATTTATTAGTCCAACTGTGAGGACTTTTGTTTTCTTTACAATGAGGCACAATTTATACTGAAGGCTCTGGGACTTGGAGCTTCATCACTAAGTACTTCAAGTTCTCTCTGCTCCCAGTGAGGTTGTGTCATCTGCATATCTCAGGTTGCTAATGAGTTGACCTCCAAACCTGATGCCACTTTCTTCTTCACATAATCTGGTTTATCAGACTATTTGTTCAACATACAGATTGAATATGTATGGTGAAAAGATACAACCGTAAGGAGCTCTGGTAGAGTAGTGGTTATGAGTCGGGCTGCCAACTTCAAGGTCAGCAGTTCAAAACTACCAGTGGTTCCATGGGAGAACGATAAGGCATTCTGCTCCTGTAAAGATTTACAGCCTCGGAAACCCTGTATAGGGTCACTATGAGTCGGAACTGACTCCACAGTATTTAACAACAACAGTATCCCCTTGTTCTGTTCTAACAACTACCTCTTGGTCTGTGTACAGGTTCCTCTTGAGCACAATTAAGTGTTCTGGAATACTCATTCTTCCAAATATTACCCACTGTTACAATCCACACACTTGAATGTCTTTGCGTAGTCAAAAAAGTACAAGAAACATCTTTCTTATATTCTCTGCTTTCAGGCAAGATCCATCTGATGTCAGCAATGATATGTCTTGTTCCACATCTTCTTCTGAATCCAGCTTGAATTTCTGGCAGCTCCCTGTCTATGTACTGCAAGAACTCTTTTTGGATATCTTCAGCAAAATTATCTTCATCACTCATTTGTCTGTTGTACTGTGGTGGTGACACCATTTCGCTTCCTCATTCTCATCATAGTAAACCATATGGTTGTCAGACTCAAAACGGCTAATACCAGTCCAATTCAGTTCACTAATGCCTAGGATACCAAGCTTTATGCACTCCTTTTCATTTTTGACAACTTTAATTTTTCTATATGCACACTTAGTATATTTCATGTTTGATTATTAATGAATGTCTACAGCTGTATCTCCTCATTTTGAATTGAGCTATATCAGCAAATGAAGGTCCCAAAAGCTTTACTCCATTCATGCTATCATGATCAACTCTACTTTGAGGAGGCAGCTCTTCCCCAGTTGTATTTTGAGTGCCTTCCAACTCATCTTCTGGCACTATGTCTGACAGTATTCTGGTACTGTTCTTATATTTCAACATTCAACATTCTGCTGCTCTCTGCCAGGATTCCACTGCTGCTACAATTTTCAGTAGCTAACCATTCAGAAATCGTCTGCCTTACCTTCTTCCTAGGCTGTCTTCGTCAGCTCAGCTGAAGCCTATTCACCATTAATGACCCTGCTGGGATTTCAAATACTAACGGCATATTTTTCAGCCTCACAACAACACACAAGCCACAATAGTAAGACAAAAGGACAGACCAGTGGTAGAGAAACAAAGCTGAGAGGTTAAACAGCTTGCTCATTATCATAGAAACAGCAATTGGAAGAGTATGTTAGGAAACTGGAAGTAGACCTTGATTATATGCAGAAAAGGTACATTTTAGACCCCACCTCTGCTCCCATTAAGATTTACAGCCTCGGAAACCCTGTACAGGGTCGCTATGAGTCAGAACTGACTCCACGGCACACAGCCACCACCACCTATCACTCTAATTCTTATGGCCATTTCCTTTCACTAGTGTCACAGTTTTCTGGCAGCTTTATCTTCTTTAAAATGGGCTTCAGAGTTTTCTATTCAGTATCTGTATCTCAGCTACTTACAGAAAATGTTGAGCATTTTTGGCATTCTGAACTGGCCTTGAAGAGCTATGCCCAACTTCTAACTTTATTGTTCCAAAAGTAGTTACTGAGGCTCATATCCTGCCTGTCCTTCCCTATTGGAAGCTAATGCTCCACTGAACCTTCTTTATGGGGAAATGCCTTGCAATTTGATATTTAGTCTGATATGGGAAAGGGAACTTGATAGAACATTTCCCTTTAGCAAATATGGTACCTGTACCAAGTACAGAATCCAATTGGGTTTTGGAGTTTGTTACTAGACTCTTTCTGTCTCCCAGGGAATGCATTGGCTTACATAACATTTGTCATATTCCCATCTCAATTGTGCCATTGTGTAGGATACTTACAGTGGATTAAAATTCACTTACCACTGTTAACTTAGTTCCCTTGATAAGTTTCTTGGAGAGAGCTATGACTTGCTCTCTTTGGGGGACAGATTGACATATTATCTGTTTCTAGCTTAATACCTGCAATATGACTATTACACAAGAACCATTAATCACAGGAAAATATCCAGCTAAAGGAAATTTGGGAGGAATCAGTAAAACTTTGTTTCATAAAAATTAGCACTACATTTGCATGTTTTGTTTGTTTGTTTTTACCTATTTAAAAGCTAGTAATATTTTAACCTCCCACCACTCATCTGTCAGGTTGGCATACTGTGGAGGCTTGTGTGTCGCTGTGATGCTGGAAGCTATGTCTGTGGTATTTTAAATAGCAGCAAGGTCACCAGTGGTGGACAGGTTTCAGTGGGGTTTCCAGATGAAGACAAACTAAGAAGAAGGAGAGGCAGCCCACTTCTGAATGGTGAGCCATTAAAACCTTATAAATAACAGCAGAACATTGCCTGATACTGTACAGTAATATAAACCCTTCAGGTTAGACACTTAAAATGTGACTGGCAAAGAATTGCTGCCTCAAAGTATAGTTTACCTTAATGATGTGGATGAAGTAAAACTTTTGGGACTTTGATTTGCTGATGGGGCACAACTCCAAATGAGAATAAACAGCTGAAAATATTCCTTAATAATCAGAACATGGAATGTAATGAAGTATGAATCTAGGAAAATTGGAAATTGTCAAAAGTGAAATGGAATGCATAAAGATCAGTATCTTAGTCACTAGTGAGCTGAAATAGACTGGTATCGGCAATTCTGAATTGGAAAATTATATGGTTTACTATGCCAAGAATTACAAACTGAAGAGAAATAGTGTCAGATTCATCATCAAAATAACATATCAAGATTTACCTTGGCATACAATGTCATATGTGATTGGATAATATCCATACACCTACATGGCAGACCAGTTTATACCGTAATTATTCAAATTTATGCATCAACCACTATAGCCAATGATGATGAAACTGAAGAATTCTATCAACTTCTTCAGCCTGAAATTGATCAACCATGCAATGCATTGACAGTTACTGGGATTGGAATGCAAAAGTTGGAAGCAAAGAGGAAAGACTATTAGTAGGAAAATATGGCCTTAGTGATAGAATGATGCTATAAATCACATGATAGAATTTTGCACAATCAATTACCTTTTCATTGTAAATATCTTTTTCAAAGCCATAAATGGTGACTATAAATGTGAACCTTACTAGATGGAATACACAGGAATAAAATTGACTGCATATGTACGAAGAGACAATGGAGAAACTCAGTATCATCAGACAAAAAGCCAGAGACTGACTGTGAAACAGACCACCAATTGCTCATATGCAAGTTCAGTTTGAAACTGAAGAATATTAAAATGAGTCCACGAGAGTCAACTATGACCTTGAGTATATCTCAGCTGAATTTAGAGATCAGAACACAGATGATGCATTAGATGTTAATGACGGAACACTAAAAGAGTGCAGGAAGACATCAATAACAACAATATCATGAAGAAAGCAAAGACCAAAATGAATGTCAGTGGAGACTCTGAAATTTGTACTTCAACATGGAGAAGATAGAGCTAATGGAAGAAATGCTGAAGTAAAAGAGCTGAATAGAAAATTTCACTGAGCAGCCCCAGAAGATAAAGTCAAGTATTATAACGTGCAAAGGTTTGGAGTTACAAAACCAAAAGGGACCGACATGTTCAGCATTTATCACACTGAAAAAAATGAAGGAAAAATTCAAGTCTAGAGTTACAATATTGAAGGATTCTATGACCAAAATCCTGAATGATGCAAAAAGGATCAAAAGAAGGTAGAAGAATTACACAAAGTCACTGTACCAAAAATAATTGGTCAATATTTAATCATTTCAAGAGGTATCATATGATCAAGAGCCAATTATACTGAAGGAAGAAGTCCAAGTTGCACTAAAGGCATGGCAAAAAAAAAAAAAGGCTCCATCTATTGAAAGTTCAAATCTTTCAACAAATTAATGCCGGACTGGAGATGCTCACTCATCTATGCCAATACATTTTGAAAACAGCTACTTGGCCAATAGACTTGCAGAGATCCATATTTGTGCCTATTCCAAAGAGAGGTGACTCGACGGAATGTTGAAATCATCTAACAATATCCTTAATATCACAAGTAAGTAAAATTTTGCTGAAGATAATTAAAGGACTATTGCTGCAACATAGCCATAAGGAGCTGCCAGAAATTCAGGTTATTTCAAAAGAAGACGTGGACATCATTGTTTATGTCAGATGGATCTTGGCTAAAAGCAAAGAATACCAGAAAAATGTTTACTTGTGCTTTATTGACTATGCATAGCCATTCAACTGTGTGGATCATACCACTACAAAAATTGAGAATTCCTGAACACTTAATTGTGTTCAAGGAGAACCTGTACACAGACCAAGAGGCAGTCATTAGAACAGAACAAGAGACTGTTGTTGTTGTTATTAAGTGCCATCAAGTCGATTATGACCCATAGCAACCCTGTATAGGGTTTTCAAGGAGCAGCTGGTGAGCTTGAACCACCACTCTTGCAGTTCAAAAAACTTTGCAGTCTGACACATAGTCCACAGTGCCACACCAGGACTCTTGAAGGTTTAAAATCAGGAAAGATGTATATCAGGGGTGTATCCTCTTACTGTACTTATTCAATCTCTATACTGAGCCAATAATATGAGAAGTTGGATTATATGAAGAAGTGACATCAGGATGGGGGAAGATTCATTAACAACTTGAGATATTTAGATGACACAATCTTACTTGCTGAAAGCAAATACTTACTGGTGAAGATCAAAGAATACAGTCTTCAGTATGGATTGCACTCAATGTGAAGAAAACAAAAATCCTCACAACTGAACCAATGAATAACATATTGATAAACAGAGAAAAGACTGAAGTTGTCAAAAACTTCATTTTGCTTGGATCCATAATCAAAGCTCATGGAAGCAGCAATCAAGAAATCAAACGATGTATTGTGTTATGCAAATCTGCTTCAAAAGACATCTTTAAACTGCTAAAGAGCAAAGACGTCACTTTGAGGACTAAGATGCACCTGACCCGAGCCATATTATTTTCAATTGCCTCGTATGCACTGTGAAAGTTGGACAATGATAGGGAAGACTGAAAAAGAATCACTGTCTTTGAATTATGGTGTTGGCAAAGAATACTGAAAATACCATGGACTGCCAGAAGAACAAACAAATCTGTGTTGGAAGAAGTACAGCCAGAATGTCCCTTAGAAGAGAGAATGGAGAAACTTTGTCCCTTGTACTTTGAACATGTTGTCAGGAAGGACCAGTCCTTGGAGAAGGACATCATCCTTGGTAAAGTGGAAGGTTAGTGAAGAAAAGGCGGACCTTCAATGAGATGGACTGACACAGTGGCAGCCAAATGGGCTCAAACACAACAATTATGAGGATGACGCCGGACTGGGCAGTGTTTCGTTCTGTTTACACAGGGTCACTGTAAGTTGAAATGGCCTCAAAGGCACCTAGCAACAACAAACTTTAACCTTCTTTTCTTAAGTGACCCCTTCTGTCTATATTTCTGATTGATTTTTATGGATGTTATTTTAATGTCAGTAGAATCTGTTTCTACCTCATCATAAATTTTCATTCCTTATCTGTACCTCACTCTTCACCATGATTTATTTAATTATTATAAGCATCTCTTAACTCCCTGTGAGTCGGGACCAACTCAACGCACCTAACAACAAGTTGCTTCTGTGTATAGAGAGCTCGTTTCTGGGCCCTAAAATGATGTTAGGTGTTGTCGAGTTGGTGCCGACTCATAGCGACCCTATGCACAACAGCATGAAACACTGCCCGGTGCTGAGTCAACCTCACAATCTACATTTGCACTTATCACTGCTGCCACTGTGCCAATCCAT
>NW_006408525.1:8099042-8099394 GCF_000296735.1 Chrysochloris asiatica | reverse complement strand
AAAGCCTCATCTTTCTCCCATGGAACAGCTGGTAGTTTCGAACTGCTGACCTTGCGGTTTGCAGCCTGATTCGTAACCACTATGTTACCAGAGCTCCTTAATGACACAATAATATGAACATAATATCTAGATGTCCTGACTCCTAATTAGTTATTTACTAAAATAATAAGTTGATTTTGAGGAAATTTAAGCTACCTGTTTCTGCCTTATCTGTTAGTATACCTATTTCTTCCTTCTGTAATGCTTATGTGTGGAAAATGGTAATGAATGATATGGTAATGAATGATATGGTAATGAATGATATGGTAATGAATGATATGGTAATGAATGATATGGTAATGAATGATATGGT
>NW_006408525.1:8080344-8098942 GCF_000296735.1 Chrysochloris asiatica | reverse complement strand
ATATGGTAATGAATGATATGGTAATGAATGATATGGTAATGAATGATTTAAAAACAATGAACAAAACAAGGATGACTAACCAGGAAACCAAAGGAAGGACACAGAAGCATGACCGTTGGAAAACAAAACAAAGCAAAAAACTTGCAATCATTTTCATAATTGTTTTCCTCTAACTTAATATCTTTCCATCTTTATTTTTAAATCATGATTAACAGTAAGAAATCCATTTTATTTTGAATCAAATTAGTTATTGTCACAATATGCAATGCACTCTGATGCCAATTTTAGTTCATTAAAAAAAAAAAATGGCCAAGACCCATTCACTAAATGGTTGAAAATGCACAGTTTTCAAAATATTGCTTTAAATTATTCATAGCTACACACAAAAATAAGGAGCTCTGGTAGTGTAGTGATTACGAATGGGGCTGCGAACCGCAAGGTCAGCAGTTCGAAACTATCAGCTGTTCCACGGGAGAAAGATAAGCTTTCTGCTCCCGTAAAGATTTACAGCCTCGGAAACCCTGTTCAGGGTCGCTATGAGTTGGAACCAACCCCACGGCACATAACAACAACAACAACAAATACACAAAAATAGCATGGGTAAATAATGATATAAACAGGACCAAACCATATTTAATAAGAAAGATATCTAAGATGATCCTGAGCTCTGATAGCGTAGTAGTTGTAAATCAAGTTGCTAATCTCAAGGTCAGCAGTTCGAAACTACCAGCTGTTCTAAGGGGAAAGGTGAGGTTTTCTGCTCCCATGAAGATTTACAGCCTTGGAAACCCTATGCAGGGTTGCCATGAGTTAGAACTGCCTCCACGGCACATAACCACTACCACGGCTGATAAATAGGTACATTTTCTTTGAAAGGAACTCAGTGTGTTTGATTCACTTCTCATCTGGGAATGCAGAACATTTTGTTTACCAGCTATGAGTCATATGAGAGGCATAATTTCTGAAGCTTTATACTCATTTTTTTAAACAAAGGAAGCGGAACAAATAATATTCTAATTCCGTTTTTTCAGAACAATTTTTCAAAAGAAGGACGTTACATGTACTCAACATTGCATATTCTTAGGATGCTAAAGAGTTTTTTCCTTAGGTTGCCTGTTATTTATTTCAGTGTAATGGTCTAAAAACAAAGGTGTATTTGGTGTTTCAAAAATTCAATTAGTGTGAATTTTAAATAGCAAACTTCTGATTTCTCAAATAGTTTGTATCAAATTTATCTGTTCCTCTTCAATATGGTATATCACAAGTGGGTTGCAGCTGGCTGCTTTGCAAACTGGAGTTTGGATTCTATTAACAGTTCCAGTGTAAGTAAGAGTCCTGTCCAGTATCTGGGCTTCTTCAGTGCTACATACACTGAACATGGCTTCAGCACATTTAAAGCCCCTTCAATTAGAAACTGCAAGATAGCTGTCATCAAACTTGTATAATGTGAATCAGCTAAACATCTGGCAGAATTTATATGTGTAATAGATTAAATACCTACACTGTTTCCTCATCTCGAAACAAACACATTGTTTTTTGGCTAATGGAAAAATCAGAAGTATTTCCTTTATCTTGGTTTTATACGTGCAACAAAGCAGATCTTAAAGTAAAATGCATATTTAAAAATATCACAGTTAGGAAGTAGATAAAATAACATTATTTTCAACTGAGTGAAACTTAGCATTTATTTCAAGACTTAAAATATAAACATTATGAGAGATTAATAGCTTTTGAATAAGTAACACAGTTGTCATGCACAATGAACTTAACTCTCTGGGAAGCCTATTTAAAACTCATCCTAAGCAATATTGTGTCATATAGTAGAAAATGTACTAGGGGGGTCTAGGAGACTTGGGATTTGGTCCTAGTGCCACCATTAACTGATAATGTAATGACCTTTCTAAGCCTTGGGTTCCTAATTATAAAAATGAAGGTGTTGAGCCACATGGTTTTCTAATTCCATAATATCTTGGGAATAATAAAGTTTGAGACAGCTATTTAGTGTACGAATGTTAGCAAAGAGGAATTATCCACTCTTTTCTTCCCATATTCATTATTATGTATCTGTTGTTGTTGTTAAGTGCCATTGGATCTGTTCTGACCCATAGTGACCCTGTATAAGGTTTCTAAGGAGTGGCTGGTGATCTTGCAGTTCAAACCAACTTTGCAGTCCAGTGCATTAACCCACAGTACCACACCAGGATCTAGCGTCATGTAAAAGACTCCTAGTAACACAATGGTTAAGTGCTCACCTGCTAACTGAAAGGTTGGAGGTCAGAACTCTCCAGGAGAAAGATGTGGCAGTTTGCTTCCATAAAGTTTACAGCCTCTGAAACCCTATGAGGATTTCTACTCGGTCAAATAGACTTGCTGTGCATTGGATAGAAAGTAATTGGCCTGGATACAAGAGTTCAATAAACAGTAAAAAAGAAAAACAAAAAACCCTCTGACCCTCAATTAGAAACTAACAGAAGAGAGATTTCTAAATGTCTATTCTGATTATCTTGGCAAAACTGTAGATCATATAGAAAAACACATTAACAAAGACCAAAGAGAATAATAAAATGAAACCATGTGCTCATCCACCCGTATCAGTGAGAAAAAGCAATGTGTTTTTATGCAAGTGAATTGAACAAAACCCATACTAATTTATGAATGCGAGGGCTACCATTGAGTGAGGATGGGGACCATCTGGAGCTAAGTCTCTTCTTCGTGTAATCATAGTGATGACATCATTCACAAGTGGCAGAACATATTTAAGCATTTATCTTTTATTCCACAAAGTGGTGTGTTTTATGTATAAACTAGTAGGGGTAGTGGTTGTATTCTGAATCTAATGAGATGATTTTCAAAGGGTTTTCTTAGTTTAACCTTGTTTGTATATCACTTAGAATCCTGTCCCTGGACCTAACAAGTTGCTTGATGCCAAGGTAGATAGATAGACTTGTTTCCAAATTGATAACATATGCCAAGATTTCCTGTCATGCCCTCAATAAACATATGAAGGTAAGTAAAAAAAAATATTGCTACTAGGGTTCCTTTTTATACATGCACAGGTTTAGTCCAAACAAAACATGTTTAAACATACCTCTGGGATCAGTGGATGGCTGCAGACAAGCTCTCTCACTAACACTCTTGTCTTAGTCTTAGTAGGGTGCCTTCAAGGTTCCATCAAATGAGTGGCTTCTGAAGGCCTCAGGTGGGCCTTTTAAATTCAAGGCAGAGAAGTCAGCTCAGAAAGTTATGGCGACTGTTGTTTGGAACTCCAAAGGGGTAATCTTGATAGACTTCCTCAAAGGCACAGGATGATCACTGGGAAATATTAAGAAGAAGTTCTAATAAAATGGAAAATTGCATTGGCGAGAAAAAAGACCAGAAAAGTTGCAACATCACAACAATGCCCCATTCATTCTTCGAAGATCATAAGGACTGCCCTATAAGAATTTTCCTGGGAAACCTTCCCCCATTCAACCGACAGCCCTAATATTTTGCCCCTTTAGACTTCTTTTTGTTCTCAAAACTCAAAGAATGTTGAGAAAATACACAATCTGAATCCCCTCAAGATGTGTAAATGGATGTTTGGATGCGGTGGAAATCAAAGAGCACAGAATTTTGGGAGTCAAGGAGCTCTGGTAGCGTATTGGTTATGAGTTGGGATGCTAATCTCAAAGTCAGCAGTTCGAAACTACCAACCATTCTGCGCGAGAAAGGTGAGGTTTTCTGCTCCCATAAAGATTTGCAGCCTCAGAAACTCTATGTAGTGTTGCTATGAATCGAAACTGACTCCACGGCACATAACCACCACCACCACGACCAGAGGGATGGAAACACACTGCTTTCAGAAGTGTATCGACCTGATAGACGGTTTGTTGAGAAGCAATTGCTTCACATTTTGATATTTTGTGTAATAAAAGTTTCTATAATTTTTTAGCAATACTTTTTGACTTACCCTCATACTTCAGGGGTATCCTTGACCATGCTCCCAATGAGAACTCTAAACGCACCTCATTAGCTGAGAAGATCGGCACTCCCTATGATTTGCTGTAGTCTCCCCATTAAATTAAATGAAAACATTGGATACATTCTACAAAAATAATATGACCCTTTCCCTATAAATGCTATTCACATACAGTAAAGATAGAAATATTGTAAGTTTTTTTAAACAAAAACTAAAGCATTATTGACAATTGTTGTTGTTGTTAAGTGCCTTCGAGTCGGAGCCGACCCATAGTGACCCTGTACAGGGTTTCCGAGGGTGTAAATCCTTACGAGAGTAGAAAGCCTCATCTTTCTCCCACAGAGCGGCTGGTAGTTTCGAACCACTGACCTTAAGGTTCGCAGCCCAATTCGTAACCACTACGCTACCAGTACATTTCACCAATTTTAACCTAAGAATCAATAGAGAACCTTCCAAATACCAGGATTTCTGCCTTTTGGTCTTTCGCGTAATAACTTGTCCAACCAAAGTTCCTCTCTGATGATTATTTTCTAATGAATTTCAAACATTAATTTCTAGGAGTCCTGGCTAAAGGTGTTAGATTTCTGATTATTTATGTTTGCCTCTTAGAGCTTCGTTTTAGATACATTTCAACTGAACATGAGTGCAAAGACACAGGATAGTGCAGGAACTGCAGTGTATATTTATTTAGAATACATTGAAATTTTTCCATCCATTCATTCATTTTTTTCACTCATTCATCAAGTATTTATTGAATGCCTTTTTTGATGCAGGCATTGTGCTAAGCACTTATTGTTGTTTTTGTTAGGTGCCATCGAGTCAGTTCTGACTCATAACAACCCTACATACAAACCAAAACGCTGCTCCATCCTGCACCATCCTCCCAATCATGCTTGACCCCTTCGTTGCTTTCACTGTGTCAATCCATCTCTTCAAGGGTTTCCTGTTTTTCGCTGACCCTCTTCTTTGTCATGTCTAATGTACTTCTCTAGGTTCTGATCCGCCCTGATACCACGAGCCAAGTGCATGAGATAGAGTCTTGCTCTTCTCATCTCAAAGGAGTATTCTGGCTGTACTTCTTCTAGAACAGATTAAGCATTTAGGATACAAAAATGGAATGAACTCTCCCTTAACATTTATATTGGACTCATGACACCATTAAACCTAGTATTTAACAAGGTAAATGTGATTTATTACTTTTTATTTTTAAAAATCATCCCTAATTCCTGATGTTTTTCCTCTGTTTTCTTTCCCTATTATTGATATGAAGGTATTCTTCCATTTATTTTCTGCATTCTTCCTTTCAATATGCTGTTATTGTTGTTTAGTGTCGTCGAGTCGGTTCTGAGCCATAGCGACCCTGTATAGGATTTCCAAGGGGCAGCTGGGTGAACTTGAGCCAGTGACCTTGCAGTTCAAACGGCTTTGCAGTCTGGTGCATTAACCCACAGCGCCACACCAAGACTCCTCCTTTCAATATAGTTTAACCCGTATCTTGTCAGGGGCATTAAAAAAATACTTAATAAATATATTTAAGCATTTTCTGAGTTTTTGTGGTGGTGGTGATGTGCTGTGGAGTCGGTTCCAACTCATAGCTACCCTGTACAGGGTTTCCGAAGCTGTAAATCTTTACGGGAGCCGAAAGCCTCATCTTTCTCCCGTGGAACAGCTGGCACTTTCAAACTGCTGACCTTAAGGTTCGCAGCCCGATTCGTAACCACTACGCTACTCGTGGTGCCTAATTGTTATTTTGGAGTCCTGGTGTGGTACTGTAGGATAAGCAATGGACTGGTAACAAGAAGGTTGGTGGTTCAAACCCATCAGACACTCCTCAGAAAACCTATCCTCACAAGGTCATTATGAGTCATAATCAACTCAATGGTGCTTAACAGCGACAATTGTTATTTCAAATAAATCCTGTTGGCACAGTGGTTAAACACTCGCCTGTTAACCGAAAGGTCAGTGGTTCAAACCCACCAACTGCTCTACAGGAGAAAGATGTGGCTTAAAGAGTCCATAAAGATTTACAGCTTTATGGCAGTTCTAGTCTGTTCTATACAGTTGCTATGAATTGGTATCAGCTTGATAGCAAATGAGTTTTTAAACTACTATTCCATTTAAATTTTTGCTTTAAAATTGAGATCGTCATTGTGTGTTTGAATCCTGGAGGGCTAGAAATGGAAGGAAAGGGTCTCTGACAGCAGTCCTACAGGGATTGGAATTTGAATGTTATTTATTTAGAGAGAATTATAATAGGTATAAGCCCAGAGACAGTACATACTACAAAAGCAAATACCATTTTAATAGGACACATAATGAAAGATTGAACTATGTATACAACAGAAATGAGGAGTGGCTTTCCATCCTAGGCGGGGCTGGTTGTCTTTTTACAAGAGTGCTGCTTCAAATGTAAAGCAAATCCAGTGATCACAAGCTTTCCTAACTAGAGATTAGTGTGGGTGTTTACCTTTAACAGTCTTTCTACTTAGGGCATCCAAAAATGGCGTGTTAAAATGAAAACACTTTCTGTGTACTGAGAGAAAACCATGCTGCTAAATGGTAAGGTAATTCTTATTCAAACTAAAAATGTCTCTTTTTCTTTCATTCAGATTGAGTCATCAGAATGGGTGGTATTATGCTTAAGCCAATAAAAGGACGAAAGAATAAAATACTCAGAAGTAAAACATGTCCATACTTACACAGTTTCAAGTTAGAAATGGTTGGTTAATTATCTTATTAAGTTCCGACCTACTATAATACTTAGTGCTTTGAATTGCTAAAATGCTGCACAAATGTTAACAAATGGATTCTTACAACTGTCTTTAAAGATTGTTAGTGTTATTGGTGAGATTTCTATGGCAAAGAGAGAATAAATGAATAAAGTTGCCTAGTTTGACAAGTTACTTCAGTGAGGGACTGCAGCAAGTTCACGACACCCTTAAATAAGTGAGTGCTGGTCTGGAAGCAAGCTATGCACTTCTGAAACAATCAGGTATTAATTCAAGATTGGACATGAATACCTGCCAAATAAATGCTGTAGATCAGAGAAGAGGTGTAGAGCAAAGGACTGTTTCATTTTTTAAGGCAGGTGAGGGATTAATGTAACATGACTTCATTTTACACCCAAACTATCTCAGTAGTTACTTTCAGATTAGGGAAGTTCTTTCTCAGCTAACAGCATATATAATATACTTACCTTTGCACTCATAGGAAGTTACATTAGCATCTACAATGGAGTAAGATGTGTTTATAAACTCATCCCAAACAAAAGAAAATTAAAACAAAACACAAAAACACAGCCATTCTCCAGAAGCAGATCTTAAAAATTAGAGAGAAGACCAGACGTTTGGGGAGGAGGTGGACTAAGAGTTGAGGTAGACATGTGCAGTAGTCTACATGAGCCATGAAGCGACACCTCCCCCTTTTACATATAAATTAACTCATTCATGGGATTTCCAAATGCATTCTTTTGACATATGGTAAGAGTGTACACATACTGGATTTATTTCAGGGGAAGAGGTAACCTGATTGATTCAAACAGTTCCCCAGAATTTATTCAGTAATGTCAAAAGCCACAACTTCTTTTTATCACTTTGGATTCACAAAATTGAATCAGAGGAAGATATATGTCTAGTGTGATTAATCGCAGACATGCATTTTTCTTCCATCAAGGATCTGAAATAATACTAAAAAGCTAACTTGCATTTGGGTGGGGTTTAGTGGCCCTTCTCCAGAATGATTACACTCTTAACTGTTATGCCAAAGCTGTGAAACACTAAGGCTACATCCTCACACCAGTAATTTTCTCGCTGGCATCTGAAAGTTCAGATTCCTTTCCAAATTTAGCTAGCTATCTTCTATTCCTGAGGTGAGCAGGCAAACATGGGAGTGAACGTGTGAAAAATCAAGGCATGTAAAATATTGCTTAATAATAGAAGAGTTCTCATATCAGCCATAATGGCATTCTTATATTTTGAAATGAGCAATGTAAAACTCAAAGCACAGTTTAGTTAAACACAGAGGACGTATGCATTGGAATAAAGTCAAGTAACTGCCAAAGAGTAAGTCTTCATTCCTTCTCATTAGGAAGAGTCCCTCCCATGCACACTTGTCACCACGCTAATAGGCAGCAGGAGACACTGTTGTACTGTGTTTTCTTCCCCATGTGAGAGGCCTAGGGATGAAATGAGAGATCATCTGCTTAGGAATATGGGGGAAAGAGCCCATTTTTACTGCAAGGATTTAATGTGATGTTGATGGTAAGTGACACCATCACTGAAAACAGATGGCACATGCAGTCTCATTGATGGATGTGCAAATCTCTGACAGCGCAAACCCAGGTTGTCGGTTCGCCTTCATGGTTGTCTTATTGAGATCTAGGCAGGAAAAGGATCCTCTTCATTTCAAATGTAGAAACATGAATCACACTGACAGAGAATAAAGAATACTTCTCTCCAGCCTGACTATTTCCCAAGTGTAAGCAACAAGAGGAATTTCTATCAAGATGAGACTTGGGAATTTCAGAATCCTTTAAAGTGTAGAACATTTTCACTTAATAGTTCACTAAGACCTGTTTTCTTGCTCAAAACTTTGTTTTCTTATTCTTTAAGATGTTACCTTTAAAGTGTTTGATATCCTTCCAGATCTATGTGCAACAACTTTGGTTACCTTGGGATTTCACGAAATGAGGAATTATGACTTCACATGCTTTTGTACAAAGAGAAAACAAATTCACCATGTGCAGTAAAAGAAGGACTGACTTGAATTAGGAAATCTTGCAGGAAGGAGGAGGCTCTCCACCTGAACTAAGTTTGGAAGACATGTGCAGTTTGGTTTTCATTGATGCAGTCTGATGAAGCAAATCAAAGGGATGAAGTATTTATAAGCTCTCGAGTAAATGGTATTCTTTAGAATCTCAAAGAACTATATTTTATGTTAGATGCTAATCGTACGTGATTTTGTAGAGAAAAGCACTTGGGAGTGAAATGAAAATTTATAGCATTGGACTATGTGATGTAGTAGAAAAGTGTCTTAACCAAAAACCCATACTTCATTCCAATGGTAGATTCTAATGATATTTTCTGGGTGTTTTTTGTGTGTGTATGTGTCTGTGATAGAATACATATGCAGGTAGTCCTTGGGTTACGAATGTCCACTTTACATGCAACCTGTGGTTACAAACCAACCCCCATAAAGCCTATTGTATTTAAAATTTATAATACAATGGTTCATAATAACAAACAGGCACTACTGTGAATCCGTGTCAAAATATTGTTATTATTACCGTATTATTATGTTAAAGATATTTTCATGTATCTAAAAGTGTTTCTCTAATGTCTTTTATGCATAGAAAGGTACACAATTTACTAAGACATTTGACTAATATTAGGTATGAAATGTACTTAACTTCTGATTTAAATACAAATTCAACAGGAATGGAATTCATTCATAATCTGGGTTCTACCTACGATCTAAGAATTTAACCATTTTTATGTATACATTTCAGTGGCATTAATTATATTCCCAATGTCTATTTTCAAACTTTTTCATCACCCCAAGCAGAAATTCCTCACCCACTATGAAATAACTCCCCTTTCCCCTTCTCTCTCTTTCTCTCCATCTTCTCCTCCAAACCTGGGTTACCTCTTGTCTACTTTCTGCCTTTATATATTTACCTCTTCTGGATATTTCATATAAGTGGAATCACATTATAGTTGATTTTTGTGTCTGGTTTATTTCACTTAGCATAATGTTTTCAAGGTTCACCCATTTTATAGCACGTATCAGAAGTTCATTCCTTTTTTATGACTCAGTTATATTCCATTGTATGTATATACCACATTTTGTTCACTTAATTTTCTGTTCATGTACACTTGGGTTGTTCCAACCTTTTGGTTATTGTAAATATTGCTGTTATGAACTGTTGAAGTTTCTGCTTTCAGTTCCTCGGGGTATATATATCTGGGAGTGGGATTGCTGAGTCCTTCTATGTTTAACTTTTTTAGAGACCACTACTCTGGTGTGGTGTTGTCGGTTAATGTGGTAAACTGCAACGTCAGTTTGGGCAGTTAAAGCCAGCAGTTCCAACTCACCAGCTGCTCCTTGGAAACCCTATACAGGGTTACTATGAGTCGGATCCTGACTCAATGACACTTAGCAACAACAACAACATGTTTACCACAGTGGAGTCCTGGTGTGGTGTTGTGGGTTAATGTGCTAGACTGCAAAGTCAGTTTGAACCACAAGATCGGTAGTTCAAGCTTACTCGCCGCTCTTTGGAAATCCTATACAGGGTCACTATGGGTCAGAACTGACTCAACAGCACTTAACAACAACAAATGTCTACCATGGATGCCTCGTGTGGTGCTGTAGGATCAGCACTGGACCGAGAACCACAAAGTCGGCAGCTCAAACCCACCATCTGCTCCTCAGAAACCCTATACAGGGTTGCTATGAACCACAATCTACTCTACAGCAATTAACAACAACAACGATGACGTTTACCATAGGACTCCTGGTGTGGCACTCTAGGATCTGCACTTCAAACCCAGCAGCTACTCCTTGGAAACCCTATACATAGTCACTATGGTTTCAGAACCGACTTGATGGCACTGAACAACAACAAGTTTACCACAGTGATTGTCTCATTTACATTCCCACCATCAGTGGAGATTTCCAATGTCGCCGTATCTTCACCAACACTTACTGTTCTTGTGTTTTTATATAACAGCTGTCCTACTGAGTGTGAAGCAGTAGCTCATTGTGGTTTTGATTTGCATTTTCCTAATCACTGAAGAAGGAGTCCTAGTGATTCAGTGGGTTAAGCATTGGAATGCTAACTACAAAGTCAGCAGTTTGAACCCATCCGCCACTCTGTGGGGAAAAGATATGGCTGACTGCCTCCATAAAGATTTATAGCCTGGGAAATCCTGTGGAGCAGCTCCACTCTGTCGTCTAGAGTTGCTAGGAGTCAGAATTGTTTGGTCGGCAGTAAGTTCCGTTTCTTTAATGACTGAAGATGTCAGTATCCATTATGTGTTGATTGATATTTGCATATCTTTTCTGGAGAAGAATCTATTCAATTCTTTGACCCATTTTTTAATTGGAGTGTTTTTCTTTCTGTATTGGTTTGTTGGTTTACTTGGTTCATTCGATGTTTGTTTTTAAAATAAAATGTATTAACTATTTTTCTACCATAAAATCAGTACATATTTTTCATTAAAAATCAGATAGTACAATAAAGTCCACCCATATTTTTACTACCTAAAGATTATCAATATATTTTTCCATATATCAGTTTTTTTTATTATATTACATATAATCTTAAATCCTGCTTCTTTGAACTTGACACTATATCATAAATATTTTTTTGTTAAATTCTTCTAAATATTCTTATATTGGCAACAATGATAATCATCTAATAATATACTAAGGTATTCTTAACAATTGATACTTACAACTTGCTCATTGTTGTCATTGTTATAAATGCCTCAAGTCGGTTTTGACTCATAACAACTTCTTATCCTGCAGTAAAACTGCAAAGAACATCTCTCTGTCTCTGTGAAGTTATACCTCTAGATCTTGGTTTCTACCTATATAATTAGTTCCCAGATGTAGAATTATTAGGTTAGACTGTAAGAACTTTTTCAAGGTTTTTCTCAAATAGAAATTGTGAAGGTACTTTCCAGAATGGTTGTTTCCGTTACGTACTTTCGTACTTTCTATCGGAGTGTGATAGTTTTCATTTTGTAACTAACTCATTCAAATGGCCAATTAGATGAAAACTTGGATTAGGGAATTAGAAGACCATATTCCATCTAACTCTGTCACTAACTTGCTGTGCGACCCTGGACAAATTACATAACTTCTTTATGTCTCTATTTCCTCATCAATGAGGGCATTGAATTTAACCGTATGATCTCCAGAGTGCGTTTAACTCTAGGAGTCTTTGATGCTATATGAACTATTTCCTCAGAAAGTATGGCACTTTTAACTGGCACTTTTAACTATTCCTCTTTGCAAAATCGAAATGAAAAGTTTCAGCAATATTTATCACCAAAACTTTCAGTGAATTTTCTGTATTGCTATACTGGACTAAACCTCATGGCCCTATCCAGGGCACCCCCTTTTTGGTGATTTTCTGTGGGCCATTAAAGACGCTTAGACTCCAGGTGTGGAGCTGTAGGATAAGCACTGGATTGTGAACCACAAAGCTGGTAGTTCAAACCCACTAGGTTTCCTTGGAAACCCTATAAAGGGTTGCTATGAGTCAGAATTGATTCAACAGCACTTAAAAGCATCAGCATCCAGTTTGGGGAGCACGGTGGCTCCACACCATCAACACTGGACTGCGAAGCTCAAGGTCCAAGGTTCAAGCCTGCCAGCCATTCTGTGGGAGAAAGGTAAGGCTTTGTGCTCCTGCAAAGATTTCACACCTTAGAAACCCTATACAGGGTCACTATGAGTCAGAACAGACTCGGCTACACTTAACAACAATAACTATCCAGGTTTACTTTAAAGAAATATCATGACAAGAGTATAACCTTCACATGATAATTTTGTCAGTTAAACGAAAACAGATGAAAACTGTAACAAAGACTCCTTGTAAAATATAAATATACTGCTGAATGTGGAAACAATGTCCTCAGTCTTATGGTATAATATAATCACAAATCTCAAAGATCAGAATTTGGGACTTGTAAACTAATATTGAAAGTGCCATGGGCTGCCCATAGAGACAACAGATCTGTGTTGGAAGACGTGCAGCCAGAGTGCTCCTTGGAGGCTAGGATGGCCAAACTTCGTCTCTCACACTTCGGACATATTGTCAGGAGGGAACAGCCGCTGGAGAGGGATATCATGTTTAGTAAGGTGGAGGGTCAGAGAAAAAGAGAGAGACCCCGGCGAGAAGGATTGGCCAAGTGGCAGCATCGATGGGCTCAAGTGTGGCAACAATATTGAGGTTGGCCCAGGATCAGGCAGTGTTTCATTCTGCTGTGGATAAGGTCGCTATGAGTAGGCACCGACTCGATGGCACGTAACAACAACAACTACTGCACATAATATAGTTGTTGTTACGTGCCATCGAGTCGGTTCCATATAGAATTTCTAAGGAGCAACTGGTGAACTGCCGACTTTGTAGTCCAAACCAACCTTGAGGTCTAGTGCTTATCCTATAGCGCCACACCAGGACATAACGTATTCTAATCTAAACTGATAGCATCACATTATCTGTGCTGCAATTAACACTGTTTATTTCACTTTTGTATATACTCTTAAATATAGCTCCTGTTGTTGTTACTAAGTGCTGTCAAGTTGGTTCCAACCCATAGCAACCCTGTATAGGGTTTCCGAGGAGCGGCTGGTGAGCTTGAACCACCGACCATGCAGTTCAAACTGACTTTGCAGTACAATGCATGAACCCACAACGCCAGGAAAAAATCACACTTTATTTCCTAGCAGGATTTTCATGCCGAATATCAGTTAGACTTAAAAAAAAATTAAAATAGCTTTACTGAAACATAATTTACATATCATAAAATTCCCCTCTTAAAGTATATAATTCAGTGGTTTTTAGTATATTCACAGTACTGTACAACCACCATCACAGATTTGTTTTAAAAATATGAAAATATCTAAACAGTAAATACTTATTGATAAAGACCAAAGACTACAACCATCAGTTTGAATTACACCTTAACGTAAAGAAAACAAAAACCTCACAGCTGGACCAATAAATAATATCAAGATAAATGGAGACAAGATCGAAATTGTCAAAGACTTCATTTTGCTTGGATCCACTATCGACATTCATGCAAGCAGCAGTCAAGAAACCAAATGACATATTGCATAGGGCAGATCTGCTGCAGAAGACCTCTTTAAATTGTTTAACAGCAAAGATATAAGTTTGAGGACTAAGGTGCGCCTGACCCAAGACATGGTATTTTCAATTGCTTCATGTGTATGTGAAAGTTGGGCAATGAATAAAGAAGATCGTAGGAGAATTGATGCATTTGAGTTATGGTGTTGGAGAATACTGAAGGGACCATGGACTTCCAGAACACACTAATTTGTGTTGGAAGAAGCACAGCCAGAAAACTCCTAAGAAGCCAAGATGAAGTCAGATGATGAAGTCACACTTCATCTCTCATTTTCTGAACATGTTATCAGGAGGGACCAGTGTCTGGAGAAGGACATCATACTTGGCAAAGTGAAGGGTCAGTGAAAAAAAGTAAGACCCCAACAAGATGAATTGGCACAGTGGCATCAGCAATGGACTCCCGCCTAACAATTGTGAGGCTGGTGCACGACTGGCAGTGTGTCATTTTGTTGTGCAGAGGGTCGCACTATGAGTTGGAACCTACTCTACTACACAACGGCACTTAACAAAAAGAGAGCACAATTGCTGACTTCTGTTCATTGGATTGGTTGTTATGCATGTTGTTGTTGTTGTTATGTGCCGTGGAGTCGATTCTGACCCATAACGACCCTGTACAGGGTTTCCGAGGTTATAAATCTTTACAGGAGCAGAAAGCCTCATCTTTCTCCCGTGGGACAGCTGGTAGTTTCAAACTGCTGACCTTGCGGTTCACAGCCCGATTCGAACCACTATGCTACCTGATCATAGATTTCTTTTATTCGAGACCTTATTTGGTTTTAAGAATTAAAACTATGTTGCTGCTGTTGTTCAGTACTGTCCAGTTGGTTCCAACCCACGGCGACCCTGTATAGAGTTTCCAAGGAGAGGTTGGTGAGCTGGAACCACCGACCCTGTAGTTCAAATGACTTTGTAGTCCAACATATTAGCCCACAGTTCCACACCAGGACAGTGCCATGAAGTTGATTCTGACTCATAGCTACCCTGTATAGGGTTGTCTTAAGAGCAGCTGGTGGGTTTGACTTGCTGACCCTGTGGTTAACAATCTATTGCTTCTCCTATAGCACCATACCAGGACCCCAAAGCTGTTTAAAATTCATGCACTAATTGGATGCTTGTTATGGACACATTTTCATATGCGCTATACCATCTACCAAGTCCTACTTGGGAATCTTGTTTATTTACATAATATAGAAAAATTAAAATTGTGTACTTAATGGTATTACAACATAATAAAAGGTGAGAGTGTCATATAATTTCATGTTTCTCAAATTATTTTAAACATATTTTTTTTGTTGTTAAATGTTCTCGAGTCAGTTCCAACTCATAGTGACCATGTATAGGGTTTCTTAGGAGCAGCTGGTAGGTTTGAACTGCCAACCTTACAGTTAGCAGGTCAGAGCTTATCCTACAATGCCACACCAGGACTCCATTTTAAATATTTAGAATTATTTAAAATTTTTGCCTTCCTTTATTTATAAGGACAGGGCGATGTTTAGTTGTGTTGGGCATGGTGTTGTTATGAGTCAGAGATTACTCAATGGCACCAAGAATAACAGCAATTTATGTATAATTCGGATAGATGATTGGAGGTTTGGTGTGGCATTGTAGGATAAACACTGGACTGCTAACTGCAAGGTCAGCAGTTCAAATACACCAACTGCTCCTCAAAAACCCTATAACAGGGTTTCTATGAGTCGGAACCCACTCCACGGCCCTTAGCAACAACAATTTTATAAATAAATGGAATAACTTACTATTGCATGGAATGACGTTTTAGTTAACCTATACTACTGAAACTATAAAAACAGAATCCTACCTTTTACAATTCAGATAAAACCTTTTCTCTTTAACACTTGGTGAGCCTTCTAAGACTGCATTGTCATTCTTCTTCTTCAGCTCATCTCTTAGGAATTGAAAGGGGTGTTATAGGTTATTTTTTCACTATTCTATCTGAGAAATTGACATTCATTTTGCTAAGACCTCAGTTCAGACCTAGATGAGAACCTATACTCTAAGTATTTATACTGATTCCTTGAAATGACCTTGAGTAAGTCATTTAACCCTTACATATCTTCTTTTTCTCATCTTCCAAATGAGAGTAAAGAGTAGTTTAGCTACGAGCTAAATACGAGCCTAAATACTATTATGACCAAAATTATTTGTAATGGTATGCTGTTATTGTTAAGTGCCATGGAGTTGGTTCTGGCTCATAACAACTCTGTATAGGGTTTCTGAGAAGCAGCTGGTAGGTTTGAACCACCAACCTCGTGGTTCACTGTCCAGTGCTGATTCTACAGTGCCATACCACTAAGAAATTCTGTATATTGTGTTGCTCCAAAAGACATCAATAAGCTAATATTTTTAATGTGGCCTATGGATTTTCTATTGTAACTTATCTGTATTTAGGAAACTCGTAAAACTCTATTAGCCTATAGTTATTAAAGTGTTCTGAGGGAATAAATCACCTAGCATAGATGATGATATTTTAGAGAGATTACAAACATTGATTCTTGTTATTTTGATTTTAAATGAACATTGAGATTTATGGGTAGCAAACTTGGCTTAAGGAAAATAAGATGACTCATGAGACATTTGAAAAATTCAGAAAAAAATGTCAGGGCAGTAAGCAGAGATCAAATACTTAGTTGAGAGAAAATGGACTTGAAACCATATTGGAGATGATTTCTGTTTTTATGAAATCGCTTGGTTAATTTCAGGAATGTTCTGTATTTTATAAATGTGATTCCTGTGTTAGTTGGATGCTAATTACTGAGAAGTATTGTCCTTTAGGACAAAACCAAACCAAACCCGATGCCCTCTGTTATTATCTTGTTTCCTTCTGCTTGTTGTCAAAACAGGAGAGAAACAAATTGATCAAGGGAGAAATATTGTGAAATTCTGACCTCAGCTCCCCCATGGGCTGAATCATGGCTGTTACTGTCTCATAATTTCATTCTGAAGTGAGTTTACATCATCATTAAATTACATAAAACACACAATTATTTTCAGAAGAGTTTTGTGGTGATACCTCTGACAGAAATATGTGCCGGAAAAATCCAGGACAACCTATCCAAAGAGAGAGCATCTTCTGTGTGAGATTTCTTTTGAACTGAATCCAAAGAAAATTGAACCCAACATTTACTTGGAACGACTCACTGAGGCAGTTGGAAAGACTGTTTAAAGACTATTCAGACTGGACAGGACTTAGAATTGTTGTTGTTATAATCATGCTATCAAAGGATTTGGAAAATTCTGGCTGTAGATGGCAGCATCCTACTAAGTCATCCTTTCTAAAGCCTCCCATTGCAGATTTGTAAAAAAGAACAGTTCTCTGGTACTGGGAGACTAGAGTTCACGCCCTGAAACTGCCACTGGTTTTTTCTTTGTTCAGGGAGTAAACTTCTCTCAACTCTGCAAGCATCTACCTCTGACTCACTTGAATCAGACTTCACGTCCTCATGGCTCTGACTGTGTTCCTTTAGCTGTAGGGTTCGGAAAACACAATGAGAACATTTTTTATTAGAGCTTCTGAAAATACGGATTGGAGGGCCTTTGAAAACACACAGATTTGTCAGCATTTCACATTAATGAGCCTTTTATTTGTTTGTTTTCCTTCCTGATTTATAGACAACACCCCATTATAGAGGCAATATATCTTCATTTAAATAACTCCCAAGTTATTTATGACTGGCAATGACTTTGACGTTGGGGTATTTTACTTTGCTTTATTTTTGTTAACAGGTTCATTTTGGTACTAGTGATAATTGTAAAGCCTAAAATAAAAGCAGTTTTAAGAGTCTCGAGGCGACTGGAATAATCTGAGTTAATTGCAGGACAGACCCAATTTTTCCATGAAAAGTCCTTTTTCATTTCCAGCTATATTCTGCTAACTTAAATTAATAACAAAATAAAATTCATCATCAGTGCATGATGAAAACTCACTAGGTGCCAGACACTATGTAAGACTCTCTTATACCTTTTTTTCATTAATCCTTGCTACAAACAATATTCTTGTCTTGCACTGGAAGAAAGCAAAATCAAAGAGAGTCAATTACTTGCCCAAGATCTCATAGCTAGTAAGTAGCAGAGCCATGCTGAAATGCAAATTAAAAAAAAATTTTTTTGTTAAAAAGAAAATTATTTTAATAATTTTAACACTGATGTATGCCACAAATGGAATACTCCTTTATTTCTATCAGTGAGAGAAAGGTAATCATTTATGAGATCATTTTTTCAAGTGAACCAAACACAAAAGGCCAGGAACTCCTTGATTTTTTTTTTTCTCATGGCAATTGATAGCAAATAAGAAATAAAACATTATGTTTTAGATATATATCTTTATAATGTTCAAAGTTGATAGGTGGTGCAATTGATTTGTGCTCAACTACTAACCTAAAAGTTGGCAATCTGAAGCTATCCAGTGGGACACAGAAGAAAGATCTGGCAATCTGCTTTTATAAAGATTGTTGTTCAGAACTGTGGAGTCAGTTCCAACTCATAGCAATTACTACCAAGAAAACCGTATAGAGCACTTCCACTCGGTAGCACATGAGTTATTGTGAGTTAGAATCAACTCCACACAATGGGTTTATTTATTGATTTTGGTTTACATATTGTGTTTAGTTCTTTTCATTTATCTGTAAGACTATCAAGATCACATCAAGAACCTATACTCAGAGCAGTTGTTGTTGTTGTTGTTAAGTGCCATTGAGTCGGTTCCGACCCATAGCGACCCTGTACAGGGTTTCCGAGGGTGTAAA
>NW_006408525.1:8078488-8079654 GCF_000296735.1 Chrysochloris asiatica | reverse complement strand
TTAACTGATGGTATATGGAGGGGATTATAATCAATGTAATGAAACAAGTTATATGAATTGTTGAATGTGAAACTGATGATGTGCCCTGTAAAGTTTCACTCAATCCACAATAAAAACCATATATATATAAGATAACCTCAGGATAAATGGAGAAAATATTGAAGTTGTCAAAAACTTCATTTTACTTGCATCCACAACCAAAACTCATGGAAACAGCAGCCAAGAAATCAAACAACATATTGCATTGGGCAAATCTGCTATATAAGACCTCTTTAAGTGTTGAAGAGCAAAGAGGTCAGTTTGAGGACTAAGCTGTGCCTGACTCAAGCCATGGTATTTTCAATAACCTCATATGCATGTGAAAGTTGGACAGTGAATAAGGAAGACCATAGAAGAACTGATGCATTTGAGCTATGGTGTTGGAGGAGAATATTCAAAGTTCTATGGACTGCCAAAAGAACAAACAGATCTATGTTGGAAGAAGTACAGACAGAATGCTCATTGGAAGCTAGGATGGCCAGACTTTGTCTCTCAGACTTCAGACATATTATCAGAAGGGACCAGTCCCTGGAGAAGGACATCATGTTTAGTAAAGTAGAGGGTGGAGGGAGAAAAAGAGGAAGACCCCCAAGGATATGGTTTGACACAGTGGCCACAGTAATGGGGTCAAGCAGTAATGATTTGTGAGGTTGGCGCAGGATTGGGCAATGTTTCATTCTGTTGTGCATAGGGTCCTGATGAGTTGGTATCTACTCAATGGCACATAAAAACAACAGCATCTAGTAAAAAGAGTACGGAAGACTGAAAGTAAACCCCTAAGTCTAGTCACATTTTAATTTAGAAAGAGATCTAGCTAGGCACAAGTCTATCCAACTAGAGACCATGTACTCCAGTTTCCTTTGTGACTCATTTCTTGCTAACAAAACTTGTTTAGAACTAATGTGTGCAATTTCTACATCATTGTTTAAAAGGAAATTTATAATTGTGACTTCTCTTTCTTTCCATCAGACTAGGATGCAGGTAAGACAGCCATGTGGCCTTGACTATGCAGAAGCGAAAACTCTGCAGGGGAGTAGAGCAACAAGAGGGAAAACATGAGTTCCTGGAAGGTGTGGTTGATTCTTTTATATCTATATCTATATCTATATCTATATCTATATCTATAT
>NW_006408525.1:8049101-8054104 GCF_000296735.1 Chrysochloris asiatica | reverse complement strand
AGTCAGTTCCAACTCATGGTAATCCTGCATAGAGTTTCTGAAGAACGACTGGTGGATTTGAACCACCGACCTTGTAGTTAGCAGTTCAGTGCTTTTCCTATATCACCACAGCAAGACTTCTAATACTGGTTTATCACATGGTTAGTAGTAAGCTAGTAAATTTACTTAAATAGGAAAAATTCTAAAAGCAAAGAAATATTCTTACAATGATCAATAATGGCTTTTTCAACCACTTTTATGAAAGTTTTTTGTTTTGTTTTAAACAAAAACTAATAAGGCTATTAAGAAATTACTAAAAATGGAACCTATAACTTTAAGGAAAATTACTGCATCATATCTGGGAAAGAAAACCTTTTCAGAGATTGATCCAAGGATTACTGTGTTCAATGTAAAAGTCACCATGCACACCTGCTGAAATATTAGTTTTCTATTAATGTTTACAGAGTATAGAGGCTTCAGTATTTTCTCACAGTTCCTCTATAAGATGGGAAGTCAACAAAAGATTGTTTCTTTGTACCTTTTGAAAATCCTACATCTGTTTAAAGGCAGATACTTCTTTCACTCCTTCTTTTGTTCCATTGTACACATTGGTGGATTTTTATTTAAGTGACTCACCATTGAAGCGAGTTGTGAAAAGTTCAGCATAATTGGCAATTAGATGAAGGCATCTTAGAAAACATTACAACTTTTGTGTTAATGGGTGTAACCCAAAAGATGGGCATAGTGAATATTTTCTTTTATATATCATGACTCCACCACATTAAAACAAGATGATAAGTAAACAATATACTTTAAAGTTGAAGGTATTATCAAGCAGAAATCATTGATCTTGTACTTAACATGTTAGCAATGATCAAACAATATTACCTAAGAGTAAAGAGTACAAAATGAACAGCATTGCAGTCTATAAAAACTGTAAATTGAGCTTATTCAAAACATATTTTCAATTTGCTTTGAACTTCTTTTCACTGGAAACAATTACTCGTAACTATTATCTCTCTGAAAACTAAATAACAACAAAAATGAAGGGGAAACAAGCTGAAAATTCCTAAACAAGCACCCACTTTTACCTAGCTAGGATGTTGAGTAATTTAAGGCATTTTAGAGCTAAAAGATGTCTTCAACATCCTAGATTAACACTGAAATTGACTTCTCCACCCGGTTTGTAAATGTGTTGATCTCCAAGACAAGAAGCTGCATGTTAATTAACCCAGGCTACATTTAATTTAAAGTTCAAAGAATAAACACACTTTGGAAAGTATTACAAAGTTCTGATGACTAATCCTACCTGAGAACTAGCATCTTTGTGTTAAGTATTTCATCTTTGCTTTTTGGTACGCAAAAACAAAACTTTACTTTGAATGTTTTGGGATCTGGGGAAGTATGCCCTACCTCCACCTATCTTTGCATTTTTTTACATCTACACTCAATCCCCACTATGAAAAGAAAGCAGAAAGAACTATTACAAATTTGCAAGTCATTACTATAAGCATTGAAAATAGAATATTTCTACAGGTTCAGATTTAGCTCTTAGATTTCCTCTGTCAACCTAACCACACCTATGTTGGCATAAGTGATTCACAAAGAAAAATAAGAACCCACATTTAAGCACAAAGATCAACAACAAAAGATACCACCCAGGAAAATACTGCTATTGAGTGAGATCATGAGGTATATTTCACGAGAAAGATGCATAAATGAATTGCCAGTGAAATGGCTCAAGGGTCAGAGATGCCAACTGGAACCAAACCTCTGGTCTATCTGTGAGTTCTTTAGCTGGCAATGTGAACCCCAAACAGGGATGTGAGGAGAGCAAAGGGTATTACATCCCAGGACAGAACAAATGACTTTGAACCAAGATGAGAGGTTTCCTTTGTTAAGTATATGGGTTATGTGAAATAGACAAACTAAAATGGGTTGTAGGGGGAGCCTGAAGAATGTAGTAAATTGTCAAACACTGAAGCTCATCCCTAATAAAATAAGTTTTTCAAAGTAATATGATTGAGGACAAAGGATTGGGCAAAGAATACAATTTTGCTATTTCTGATCTATACATTGTTATAGTCTAACTCGTACTTTTGGCTTTATATGGTTATAAATAGTTTAAAATTATAATTTATTCACAAAATCGTCGAAGTTAAATATACTTGCATTGCTCAATAGTGTTAATTTTCATAAATGCTAGGATTAGAGATTATTTTAATCTCTAGAGATTAAAATATATTTAAAGTAAAGATTCCCTTTTAGCCATGATTTTCTTTGAATGCTTTGTGTCCCATAGCTCAAGTTCTGCAAACCCAATTGTTGTTGTTGGTGTGTGCTGTTGAGTGTGTTTCAACTCGTGGTGAACAAAGTTTCCTGAATTTGCATAGGAACAATTGATTATCTGCTCCAAATTAGGCCCCTGACCATGTTTTAGATAATGATATTAAACTTCTCCATTGACTCTTCTCTCAGAAACAGTCAGTATGATGCCTGTGTACTCCATCTGGTGAGGTCCATGTGCATAGTCACCCTTTATGTTGTTGTGAAAAGGTATTTGCAACGAAGAAGTCATTGGTCTTGCAAAATTCTATCATGTGATCTCCAGCATCGTTTCTATCACACAGGCATATTTTCTAACTACTGATCCTTCCTCTTTGCTTCAACTTTCATATTTCAATTACTAGTAATTATTAATGTATCTTGATTGCACGTTTGATCTATTTTTGACCAAAGAAGTTGTTGTTGTTGTTGTTAGGTGCCATTGAGTCGGTACCGACTCATAGCGACCTTATGCACAGCAGAACGACACATTACCCTATCCTGGGCCAATATCACTACTATTACCACACTTGAGTCCATCGATGCTGCCACTTGGCCAATCTTCTTCTTCTCTGACCCTCCATATTACCAAACATGATATCCTTCTTCAGTGACTGGTCCTTCCTGACAATATGTCCAAACTATGAGAGACGAAGTTTGGCCACCTTGGCCTCCGCGGAGCACTCTGGCTGCACTTCTTCCAACACGGATCTATTGGTTCTTTTGGCAGCCCATGGCACTTTCAATATTCTCCTCCAACACCAAACTCAAAAGCATCAATGCTTCTATGGTCTTCCTTATTCACTGTCCAGCTTTCGCATCCATATGAGGTTACTGAAAATACCATGGCTTGGGTCAGGCACACTTTAGTCCTCAAGCTGACATTTGTTCTTCAACACTTTCAAAAGGTCTTATGGAGCAGATTTGCCTAATGCAATACGTCGTTGGATTTCTTGACTGCTGCTTCCATGAGTGTTGACAGTTGATCCAAGAAGAATGAAATCCTTGACAACTTCAATCTTTTCTCTGTTGATTAGAATGTTGTTTATTGGTCCAGTGGTGAGGAGTTTTGTTTTCTTTACATTGAGTTGTAATCCATACCAAAGGCTGTGCTCTTTGATCTTCATCAGTAAATGTTTAAGTCCTCTTCACTTTCAGCAAGCAAGGCTGTATCATTCGCATATTACAGGTTGTTAGTGAGTCTTCCTCCAATCCTACATATAAGAAGTTGGTAGAATCCTTCAATTTCATCTTCATTGACTTTAGTGGTAGGTGTATACATTTGAATAATATTGGTATTAACAAGCAAGTCTGGAGTCTGTGAAAATTTGTAATTTTGTTCTGCATTCTCCCCCTTTTGATCAGAATTCTTCTATGGAATCTTTGATCAAAATGTTCAGTAAAGGTAGCCAGACACCACCCAGGGCTTCTGTTCTCATGACAAAGGAGGCAGTTGTTCACAGAAACAATTAGCCTCACATTCTACATCCTCCTGCTGGTCCTAACTCTCCTCCTTCCTCTGTGTTTCACATGAATACAGACCAACTGTTGTGCTTTGGATGGCCCCTTGAAAGCTTTTAAAACCCAGGAACTATGCAATGAGCTACGAGTAAGACCAGAAGCACTAAATGCATTATTAAACCTATTAACTGGGATGTCCTATAAAACCATGACTCTAAACTTCCACATCAAGGAACCAAATCCCATGAGGTGTTTGGTTGAACAATTACCTTTTTGTGTTGTTGTCATTGTTATAAATATATCTATCACATAATCCTTACCAATTCAACTTTTTACAGATCTATAAACTAATTGACTGCAATGATAATAATCAGCTATGAACCACTACCCTAATCAATGTGATTTACCATCACACTTAACCTCCCTTTTCCCTTTCCCCCTTACTCGTGGTAACCACTAAGAAACTATGGTCTTTTTTACATTTATACTTTGTCTTTTTAAAAAGTGAGTTTATATAATACTTTTTTGTAACTGGTTTATTTCACTCAGCATAATGTTTGTCAAGCTCCAGCCTTATTGTAACATGTATCAAGACTTCATTGCTCTTACTGTCTGAATAGGACTCGGTTGTATATAGGTACCACATTTTGTTTATCCATTCATTTCTTGATGGGATTTTAGGCTGTTTCCACCTTTTGACTATTATAAATAGTGCTGTAAGAATATTGTACTCATACAAGTCTTTTTTTGAATCTCTATTTTAAAATCTTTTGCGTATATAACTAGGAATGGGTCGAACGGTAGTTCTATTTTTAGTTTTTTTGAGGACATAAGCCACGCCATTTTGCATTCCTTAGCAGTAATGTCTGATAAAGCTTCCAATTTCCCCACAACCTCAATGACATTTGTTATTTGTTTTTTTCTTTTAATTTTTTATTTTAACCATCCTTCTTGGTGGTGTTAAGTGTCGTTGAGTCGATTCTGACAGATAGTGACTTTGTATAGGGTTTCCAAAGAGTGGCTGGTGAGTCTGAACCGCCGACCTTGTGGTTCAAAAGGACCTTGCTGTCCAGTGCTTTATCCCACAGCACCACACTAGCACTCCTTAGCTATCCTAGTGTGGTGAAATGGTAACTCATTGTAGTTTCGATTTGGATCTTTTTGAAGGCTAATGATGTTGCTCATCTTTTTATGTGTTTGATGGCCATTTGAATGCCTTCTTTGATGATACATCTATT
>NW_006408525.1:8014639-8049001 GCF_000296735.1 Chrysochloris asiatica | reverse complement strand
ATATATATATATAATTTTATATATATTAGTTATTAGATTATTGTCAAATGTATGGTTTCTGAAGATACGCTTCCAGTCAGTAGCCTGTCTTTTTACTTTGTTGATAAAATCTTTTGATGAACAAACATTTTTTTTATATTTACGAGGTCCTGTTTATTTATTTTATCTATAACGTTTGTCCTGGTGTGGTGCTGTAGGATAAGTACTGAGCTTCTAACTGCAAGGCCAGCCATTCAAACCCGCCAGCTGCTCCTTGGAAACCCTATACAGGGTTGCTGTGAGTTGGAATCAACTCAACAGCACTTAACAACAACAACAACAATGTAATTTTGTGTTTTTGTTATTATGTTAGATCATCCATTGTTGAAAACTAGGCTTGTTCAAATGACTTTGCAGTCTGGTTCATTAGCCCACAGCGCCACACCAAGACTCCATGTTTTAAAATCGGAAAGTGTGAGTCCTCCCAACTTTTTTCTTTTCTTTCGACTTTGTTTGAACCTCTTGCCATTCCATATAAAGTTGTGTATTGGCTTTTCTATTTCTGTAAAGAAGTCTGTGGAAATTTTGTCTGGGACTGTTTGAAGCTATAGATCACTTTGGGTACTACTGACATCTTAACAATAGTAAGTCTTTTAATCTATGCACATGGAACATCTTTCCATTTATTTTAAGTCTCCCTTAATGTCTCTCAGCATTGTTTTATAGTTTTCAATGCATAAGTCTTCCATGTCCCTGGTTAGATTTCGTTTTCTAAGTATTTTATTCTCATAGTTGCTACTGTAAATGAAATTGTTTCCCTAATTTCTCTTTCAGGTTTTTCTGTCGCTGGTGATTTTTATTTGTTGACTGTGTACCCTGAAACTTTGCTAATTCCTCTGTTAGCTCTAGGAATTTTATGTGGATTCGTCGGGAATTGTTTGATCACCTTAAACTGGTCCCAAATCTAAAGAACTTAGAAATTCTCTTTGTAAAAAATGACCTCATTTTGCAGCTAAATCTGGAGAATTCTTCTGAAGAGCCTAGAAAACTTTATATCCTTTTACTAATTTATCAAGTTATCCAACATGTAAGCTTTTCTTCTTAAGGAAAATGGTATTTTCTTGTACTTTTATGCCATGTTATTTAAAAATGCAAGTTCTCTTATCATTTTCATGGAACATTATATGAAAACACTGATAATGCCTCAGCTGAACATAAATATAGTATGTGAACCCTTTATAATTTATTAACAAGAGTTGAGCATAGTGGCTGATTTTTGTAAAATTTGGTTCGGTGAGACAGAGTCCTTTGCATTGATTTAGGATAGCTGAATTCTGCCTGAAACTTTCCAGACTTGAGAGTGTTCACATTTTCATAGCCTAATTGTAAATCATCTTTCATTTAGAAGATTTAAAGACAGTCTAAAGACCTAAATATTTTCACTCACCTTCCTAAGTAGGAAAAGCCACTAGATGAGCCTTATTATGGTTTTTCCTAATGGATTAGAACAAACAGTTTGATAGTGTTCAGATAGAACAAATACCATCACAAAGAAAACAACTTTTTCCTCCAGGAGTTAAATGTAAAATTAGGTGTCATTACAGGGCATTTGGAAGACGTTTTAAAGCGGTCGAGCCCAAGCAGGCCAAATCGCTCAACTGTAATGGGCAGCAAATCAAAACCAGAGTGGTAGGCCTGTTGTTCCCCTCCCTATTTGTTTTGCTTCAATTCTGCTTGATTATTTTGGCAAAGTTAAGCTGAAACGGCTATGCTCTGAAGTTCCGTAAATTTAAGCTTTTAATTAGGTAAAAGACTCTTTTGCAGCACTTATTGAGTGCTCATTTTGAGTTCGGAATGCTTTATTCCATACTTTGGTATGTTTTGAAAAGAATTGTGGTACTCTCAGCTCATTCTTTCCAGTAGCTCCAGAAACCTTTCTTGGGTCTTTTTCTAGTTTTATCTGTTGAGATACTGCTCTGTAGGTATCTGAGACATGTGAACATCTCTGGGACTTTCTGCACATTTGCATAGTTAAACTCTGCTTAAAGTGAACTCTCATGAACATTTTCTATTTAAAATTATTTTTAAATGAGCTATTTTAAAAAAAAATTAATATTACCTACATAGGGACTCCTGTTTGAACGGCAGGGTCGGTGGTTCAAGCTCACCAGCTGCTTCTCGGTTGCTATGGGTCGGAACCGACTCAACGGCACTTAACAACAACATATAGGGACCCCACGAGTTGGGATTGACTCAATGGCTTAAAAGTCTGGTCTTGGTTTGGTAATAACTGTAGATTTTTCTTACTTCTTTGCAGCTAGGTCTCCTTCACCAATATTTTCTCAAATTCTTAACTGAGGTACCCATGTTTTTGTTTTTATGGTTTTAACTAAGAAATAGAACACAGTAGGAAAAAAATGATCAAACAATGGTGGGTGTATAGTGTTTTTTAAGAATACAAAGTTTTATGCTCTTTAAATTGATTTTTTTTTCCATTTAGATTAAATGAGATCTTTAAATAGTAAGTACTATCATAAACTAAGGAGTCTTTGTATAGTGCTATAGGATAAGCACCGGATTGTCAACTGAAAGGTTGGCAGTTCAAACCTACTAGGCACTCCTTGGAAACCCTATTAAGAGTCACTATGAGTCGGACTCAACTCAATGGCACTTACCAACAACAACAACATCATCATAAACTCTAGAAGCTCTAGGAGTGTACTGAGTTATGAATTGGCCTGCTAACCTCAGGGTTACCGGACACTCCACAGGAGAAAGATGAGACTTTCTGTCCTCGTAAACATTTACAGCCTCAGAACCCTATACAGACAGGGTTGCCAAAAGTTAGAACCAACTCCACTGCACACAGCCACACCACCATCATAAACTAGGGCATTAAAAGACTAGAAAATAATTCACTTAATGTAAGAACTGAGAGGGAAAGTTTGATCAGTATGAAACAGGTAAAGTGTGTATTAAACCATATTAACATATATGAAAACTATTAACATTTTTTGGTGTAGTTAAAGGGAATACCTAAACTGTCTTCTTTTTGAAATTGGAAATACATTGCTTATGAATTAGCAGGCACGCTTATAAAACACTTTTTTTGTTTTTAATTAGAATCTCATCTGCTTTTTTAAAGTTTTTATTGTGAATTGAGTGATAGTTTACATGGGAGAACATCAGTTTTATAGTCATTGTTTCATTGCAATGATTACAATCTCCTCTGTGCATAATCATGCAACCGTTTTTGCTTCTATTCTCCCTGTTTATTGTTGTGGCTGGAGGGATGTACACAAAAACACTCAGGACTATATAATCATTTAAACAACTAAAGGACACATTTTTGCAAGCCTGCCTCCAGGCTACCAGCACCTGACTGCCAGCACACAGCCTTTTTCTTTCCTTGAGTCTAAAGTCCTCATTGTTCTCTCTCTTTCCATGCCCTCATCTCTTTCTTCATCTCTGGAGTCTCTGCTTCTCCGGATAAGGTCCTACATTCCACTCATGCTCTTCTCCCTTGATAGTCCTAGGGTTCTCTGTTCCTGGAATGTAAGATTAACTACTCCCTCCTTTTGTTACAAAACTTCTACCTTTATAATTGTGACTATATTAGTCATGATAACAATTGCTCACTATTGAATCATAAGAATCTTATCCCCATCTCCTTTCACCAGACCCATCTAGACAAGATGAAAACTATTCCGTGGAGATTCTACCTTCCCCTGCACACTCTGAAACTAAACTCCCTCTTGAAAACTTGTAAGCCTGTCACTTCATGCCTTTATAGCCCCTTCCATTTTAGGTAGCCAATGTCTAAATTGCCTGTCTATATCAACCCTGTGTACGGAGGGGATAGAATTGATCTTTGATGTGAAGACTCCTTCCCTCTCAGTTGTTATTTTGAGCAACTACATCTATTTGTATAGGTCAAGTTTATCAAATTTTTTTTTCAATCTTCCTCTAGTTGAGTTCTGATCATAAAGCCATTGAAGCTAATTTGAATGGGTACTATCTATAAGTTTGGGCATTCTTGTGTGTCTCCCCTCACATCACATTAGCTGGGCACTTCACTCTCAGCTCCAGCCCTCTGTGGCTATGTCCTTGTCCATGGGCTCAGGAGTCCACAGGTCTCACCACATTTCGGACCAACCAACCCCTCCTTTTCTCTCATCTCTAGGTCGACAGGAGTCTATGGAATGTGGTCGAACTTGGCCCATATCTTCATTGCTGTCTTTCCCCCTCTTCCACTCACTAGGAGACCAACATGATCGCCAGCAAGCTTACCTGCCTGTTGATGTGTTCCCTTTGAGTTTCAGTCTTGGAGGGGGATTTGCTTGCCTTGATGGCTCCCCAGCGAACAACTTGCTTGTTCTTATATTTGCCAATCAGACTGCTATTTTTGTTTTGGATTTTTCCTGCTCGTGTTTCTTTCAAGAAGTATCTTCTGTTCCTCTAGCTATTCCAGGCTGGTCTGCTTGTCCTTTCAAGTGGGAATGTCCCCCCTCAGAAGGAGCTCAGGATTCCACTGAAGGTGCTACAGACTACAAAGGCTCCACAGGAAGCCTATTTCACTGGGCAAATTCTAGAACCCCTTTTAGGTATTCCAATCAGTTACAGGCTGAAGATGGGCTTACAAGCTTTCTGTAATCATGTTTTCCGATATTCCTTTCTATCCCACTCAAGAGTCTATTTTATAGTAGTAGGCAAGGGAAACCAATATTCATAAGTCAAGTATCTTATTTCCCCTTTTTTTACCCATTCAATCTATGATCCCTATATCACTGAGCCCTCTTTCTGATCTGCTTCCTACCTGGAATATAACATGTATCTCATTGTTGTTGTTGTTAAGTACCATGGAGTCGGTTCTGACTCATAGTGACCCTGCACAGGGTTTCCAAGGCTGTAAATCTTTATGGGAGCAGAAAGCCTCATCTCTCTCCCACGGAACAGCTGGTAGTTTCAAATTGCTGACCTTAGGGTTTGCAGCCCGATTCATAACAACTATGCTACCAGAGCTCCGAAAAAAAAAGGAGTCACTCTTTTGAAAATGAATTCTAAAGTATATGTGTAAATAAATATCCAAACATTAAAAATGTCTACCCCCAAAATTACCACCTACAATCTTATCACCCTTATTCTTGTGAACCAGGAGTCTGAATTGATTTGGGAGCTTTGGTTTTATTTTTGTCAGTGTTTAATTTCCTGCCATGCAGATGCACTTGGTGTTATGAGATTTATGTGATTAAGTGTGCAAAATGACAGACAAGGCTGCCTGGTGTTCATCTTCCTTCTTTAGGCAACTAATCACATCAATGAGTGAATTCTATGCACTGGTAAGCTGCATTTATCAGTCCATACATTGGATCTGCACGTGGCGACCTCCGCTAGAGGAGAGAGCTAAAATAAAAGATACAGTTAGGATTTAGGAAGACATTTTCTAATCCTAGGATGGGAAGCATTTTCTTAGCATTCTTCCTCCAGGTTATGTTTATAGCGCGATCCTGCTCAGGTACTTCAGCCGAAGTGCAATCACAGCTGTGTTGCCAGATTTAAAACCTCAAGAGGGGTAAACGGAACAAGATCATACCCTCTCATAGCAATGAATGTATTTAGAGCACTGAATCATTTGTTCTGGAAGCCAAGTATCCACAGTGAAGGCTTGAGGTTTTTAATACAAAATCATTCTTCCTTCAGTACTTTAGTTTGTATGTCTCTCACCTGCCCTTCACTTGACACACAGCTGAGTGATCTGAAGTGATTAATAGCTCTCTCTTCAAGGTGATGATTACTTCTCAGCAGGTACTATCATCCAAGTGTATTAATTGTAGTAATGACTGGGATTTATGTATCACTGTCTTAGGGACGATTATGAAGTATTTTATGCTTATTGTCTCTCTCCTTTGGAGTACAAACCAGGATTGTAATTTAGAGCATTCTAGTGGGAAAGCTGAAGCATCGTTTTAGAAGACATGTCCTAGGTCCCCCTGAGAGGCAGTGGCATAAACAAGGGTTAGGGTCACCATTCCTTCAACTAGATAGCTCTCTCTTCATTTTTCAAACTGAATTAAAGCCATTAGCTTTTACATTTCATCTCAAGCATCGCAAACAACAAAATCTCTTGGCAATATGCAAATAATTTTTTTTTTTTTTGTACTAGCTTTACACTATAGCATATGACTCTCTTCAGATGGTTTGACAAATAATTTTAACCAAATAGTTTGCCACAGGATGACAAACTCTGAGTCTCCAAAGGTTAGGCGTGGGAGCTGCAGAACTTTCTTTTGTGGAGAGGAAGTGTACACGCTGTGATTGAATGGTGTTGCTGGTGCTAGGAGCCTCCTTGATAAAATAGGGGCTGTAGTTTCTCTTGTCCTGAATTTTCATAGAATCCTTTCCCTCAATCAGCCCCTATGCCAAACCCAAGCCTTTCATAATTGTCATATTTTTATATTCAAGTATGACTGTGGGAGTTGACTGAACTGTTTTGTAATTCTATAGAACTCCTGACACACAACAGATGATGCCTTTGGTGCTTTATGTGAACAACCAAGCCCTCTGACACCCCATTTCTTTTGTCTTCATTAAACCTGATTTGACCGCCTTTGTTGTGATGAAAACACAATATGACAAAGACGAGAATTTAGTTTGACTCAGATTTGGCTTAAAATATGTTGCAGATAAAGGGTGCCAGCGAGGTATCTTTTTAAACAGACTTTTCTCACTTTGAAGTGATTATTTAATGTGTTCTTTACAAAGAAAAGGGAAACATAGATACGTTGAGGATTAACTTTGTGCCAATTTCTGTTATAGTCACAAATGTTGTCTTATTCAAACCTTGTAGAGCCTGCAAGATAATTATTTCTCTGGTAGAGCCTGCAAGATAATTATTTAACTCTTTTAACTCTATTAAAAGAGTTAAAAATTGGTACTCAAGTTTATCAACTTGAATAACTTACTTATTATTAAGCTACTAAATGTTGTTGTTAAGTGCCACCGAGTTGCTTCTTACTCACAGTGACATTGTATAAAGGTTTCCAAGGAGCAGCTGGTGGGTCTGAACTGATGACCATGAGGTTGGCATGTGCCTATCCTACAGCACTACACCAGGACTCCAAGCTCATTAACGCTGCTACATGCCATCCGATTGGTTCTGACTCATAGTAACCCTGTATAGGGTTTCTGAGGCTATCCATCTTTTCAGGAGCAGAAAGCCTCATCTTTCTCCCCTGGAACAGCTGTAGATTGGAAATACTGCAGTAGCCCAGTGTGTAACTGCTCTACCAGGGCTCCTAAAGCTAAGAAATTGTTGCTGTTCAGTGCCGTGGGAGTCAATTCCCACTCATGGACTCCAGCAGCATATCTGAAGAGTTGTTGGTGGGTTTGAACTGCTGACCTTTAGCTTAGCAGTCCAGGGTTTATCCTACACCAGTGTCACACCAGGACTCCAAGCTAATAAATTCGTTGTTGTTGTTAAGTGCTGTCAAGTTGGTTCCAACCCATAGCAACCCTGTCTATAGTTTCTAAGACCTTAAACCTTCGTGGGAGCAGAACGCCTCCTATTTCTCCCAAGGTCCGGCTGGTGGACTTGAATCATGGACCTTCTGGTTTTAATCCAGGTGCTTATCTTATGAAGCCACCACACTAATAAATGTTGTTGTTAAGTGCCGTCGAGTCGGTTCTGATTCACAGCGAGCCTGTATAGGGTTTCCATGGAGTGACTGGTGGTTTTGAACCACCAATCTTGTGGTTAGCAGTCCAGTGCTTATCCAACAGTGCCACACCAGTACTCCTAGTGGAGCCCAACTTCAAGGGCTGGTGTGTCTATAAGTAAAAAGGCTCATGGGTAAATTTAATTGTTATTAATAAATATCATGGAAAGAGAAAAACTAAATCTCCCTGAGGTGGCACCCTCACTATATGAAGAGCCATGTCCAAACAGATATTAAGTATAAGCAGACACACACAAATCTTCTTCAACCCTATAATTTGTGGTATTGAAGAATAGCTTTTCACAAAGACTCCACTTTAAAAGCCACTGTACTGTTTTAAAATCTTCTGAGATCACTGTGAGGAAATCTAAGGGAAAATGCTTGGTTTGGCAGATTCAATAATTTTTTGGCTTCAGACCTTGTGGGAGAGTACGTTATAAAAGAATCTGGAACTTTTAATCAACAATTCATTCACCCAAGTAAAGAAAAAATATCTAGAAAGGGAACATTTCTATTGGCCATTTTGCATTTCTAAGCAACAACCATTTTAGATAAAACTCCAGCGGCAGGGGATGGAGAAGAAATTCTGTCACAGATTCCTAAAACATAGGCCGGACAGCATTAGATAGGAGATCACTTCCAAATCTTAGTGTCAATGGATTTAAGTTTTGTGACAGTCAATTTGCCCTGTAATTGTAGCCAGGTAACTAAAGGTCTAAGCAAACTAATCGCAATCAGGCCTACTACAGATTCATAGGCTAGAAAACAGTCGACGGCCTAGGGCACCTGAAAAAGAAGTCGTACCAGGAGAGGGGGGATCCAGATTATACATTGTAAACATTTTTACACAGACTCCAGTGATATATACATCTGTGTGCCTCAGAAAATCCTTTCCAAAATTTAGGCAGTAATCCTAACGTCTGAACCAACTCCACAGCACATAACCACCACCACCACCAAACCTAACCTACAGCCACTCCTATTCTCACCAGTAGAGGTCCTCAGTACCATAGTTCTTCATCTGAGATGATGAAAAAATGTTCCCATCTCTGAATTATTTAGCATTTATGGTTCCTTGTGAAAACCCGGCTCGATGGCATGGAACAACAACAGCGGATCTTAGGTCATTTCATGTGCACAACAGTTTACTTTTATGTCATTAGTAACTGAGAAAAAATTGTAGATCTTATTGCCTGATCTTGGTTTAAGATTTCACAATCTTTTGTAACAGTTGAAATAATGGGTCAAAAATGAGTTGACTCAACAGTGGAATGTTTGGAAAATATGTATCAACCATTCTCTTGAAATTTTGGATTATAAAAGATCATAAGAAAATGTTTAGAGAAGATTTTAATATTTCACGTGGTTAAGGAAGATAGTGATCCCCTGCCCAAACACACTTATTTAAGGAGTCCTGGTGTGGTGCTGTGGGTTAATACCCTGGACTGCAAGGTCGGTTTGAACCACAAGGTAGGTGGTTCAAGGTTACCAGCTGCGCCTTGGAAACTCTTTGCAGGGTCACTATGGGTTGGAACTACTCAATGGCTCTGATTGCTTTCCTCAATAATATTATTTTTCTATTCTTGGATGGCAGAATTCTCTGAAAATTTTCACTCATTCAATCATATTTCTGGCACATTAACCCACAGCGCCACACCTAGACTCCTGTTTGTTGTTGTTATGTGGCGTGGAGTCGGTTCCGACTCATAGCTACCCTGTACAGGGTTTCCAAGGCTGTAAATCTTTAGGGGAGCAGAAAGCCTCATCTTTCTCCTGTGGAACAGCTGGTAGTTTCGAACTGCTGACCGTGAGATTAACAGCCCGATTCGTAACCACTATGCTACCAGAGCTCCTTGGACTCCTATTTAGAGGGGCTTTTATTGTTTATTTATTATTTTAGATTGAAAACACAATTCATTAAGAACATCCCCACTTAACCACCTTTTCCACCAAAATCTGGCATGGTTCTTGACTCCTCCTGAACCCTTACTCAGCAAAAAGAGAGTTGAAGGAAATGAATGAATGCTTGCTAAGGTGTTCGTCTAGTTTGGGGGCAGCTGGTCTGCAGATATATACACTAATTGATAGGAAAATAAAAAAAATTCAAACCTATACTATAAAGCATAAGGAGAAAAGATTGAAGTTGTCAAGGACTTCACTCTTCTTGGATCAACTATCAACACTCATGGAAGCAGCATCAAGAAATCAGATGATGTATTGCATTAGGCAAGATCTTTTTAAAGAGTTAAAGAGCAAAGATATCAGCTTGAAGACTAAGATGCACTTGACCCAAGCCATGGTATTTTCAATAACTTCATATGCATGCGAAAGCTGGACAGTGAATAAGGAAGACCGAAGAAGAATTGATGCTTTTGAGTTTTTGTGTTAGAGGAGAATATTGAAAGTGCCATGGGCTGCCAAAAATACCAATAGATCTGTGTTGGAAGAAGCACAGCCAGAGAGCTCCTTGGAGGCCAGGATGGTCAAACTTTCTCTCTCATACTTCAGACATGTTGTAGGAGGGAGCAGTCGCTGGAGAAGGATATCATGTTTGGTAAGGTGGAGGGTCAGAGAAAAAGAGGAAGACCCCCAGTGAGATGAATTGGGAAAGTGGCAGCATCAATGGGCTCAAGCGTGGCAACAGTAGTGAGGTTGGCCCAGGACTGGACAGTGTTTCGTTCTGTTATCCATAGGGTGGTTATTAGTTTGTACTGATTTAATAGCACCTAACAACAACAACAACAAAGCATAAGAATAATCACTAGAAAAAATGGAATATATGATTTTCAAGATAATAAAAGGTAAACAAGAGAACAAAATTAATTCAACAGAAAAAATAAAGAAAACATAAACAATAAGAAATCATAGTAAGTAAAAAACAACAACAAAAAATAAATAAATAAGGAAGCAGGATTAAGTCTAAATATACCTATTGTTATTAAGTGCTGTCAAGTCGGTTTTGATTCCCAGTAACCCACCAACCTTGCCGTCCACTGCTTATCCTATAGTGCCACACCAGGACTCTACCAAGCATAATAACACGTCCAAAATTACTGAGACAAAGCCTCACCATCTGCATTTCTAAGGAGCATTCTGGCTATACTCCTTCCAACACAGATTTTTTTCATTCTTCTGGTAGTCCATGGTTTATTCAATATTCCTTGCCAATGCCATAATTCAAAGACATAAGTCTTCTTCAGTCCTCATTATCCATTGGTTAGCTTTTTACATGCATGTGAGGCATTTAAAAATACCATGGCTTGCATCAGGCACACCTTAGTTTTCAAAGTAACATCTTTGCTTCTTTAAAAAAAAAAAAAAAAATCTTTTGTAGCAGATTTGTCCATTGATTTTCTGACTGTTATGGATCCAAATTAAATGAAATCCTTGACAATTTCAATTATTTTTCTGTTTATTGCAATGTTGTTTATTGGGATAGTTGTGAGAATTTTTGTTGTTTTTTTTTATGCTGAGGTACAATCCATACTGAATCTTTCTAATGAGTCTTTCTCTAGTCCTATTGCTCCATTGTTCATATAGTTATGATTCTTGGATTATGTGCTCAGCATACAGATTGATTAAATATGGTGAAAGAATACATCCCTGGTACTCACTTCTTCTGATTTTAAACCACACAGAATCTCTTGTTCTGTTCGAACAACTTGTCCCTCGTTCTATGTACAGGCCTAACATCAGCACAATTTTGGGAATTCCAATTCTTTGCAATGTATCCATAATTTTTTATGATTTACACAGTCAAATCCTCTTTCATAGTCAATAAAGCAGAGCTAAACATCTTTCTGATATTCTCTGCTTTTAGTCAAGATCCATCTAATATTAGCAATGATATTCCTTGTTCCATGTCCTCTTCTGAATCTGGCCTGAATTTCCGGCAGTTCCCTACTGATGCACTGCTGCAACCATTTTTGAATTATCTTTAACCAAAATTAACTTGTGTGTGATTAATGATACTTTTCAATCATTTTCCCTTTTTGTTGGATCACCTTTCTTCAGAATGGGCATGGACATGGGTCTTCCACCATTTATCTGTCAGCTTGTCTACTCTGGTGGCTTGTATTTTGCTATGATGCTGGAAATGATGCCACTGCTATTTCAAATACCAGCAGGGTCACCCACAGTGTGGAGGTTTCAGTGGAGTTTCCAGACTTAGACTAGGAATAATGAAGAAGTGGTCCACTTCTGAAAAATTAGTCACTGAAAACTTTATGAATAGCTGTAGATCCTTGTCTGATATAGTGCAAGAAGAGCCTCTCAGGTTGGAAGGTGCTCAAAATGTGACTAGGAAAGAGATGCCTCCTCAAAGTAGAATTGATCTGAATGACATGGATGGAACAAGCTTTGGGGACCTTCATTTCCTGATGTGGTACAAGTCAAAACGAGAAGAAACAGTTGCAAACATACATTAAGAACTGAAACATAGAATGTACAACACATAATTCTAGGAAAACTGGAAATCATCAAAAATGAAATGGAATGCATGCAGGTTGATATCCGAGGCATTAGTGAACAGGAATGGACTGGTATTGGTCATTTTGAATTGGACCATCATATGGTCTACTATGCTGGATATGACACATTGAAAAGGAATGGTATTACACTCATAATTTAAAAGAACATTTCAAAGTCTATCCTAAAGTACAATGCTGTCAGTGATGGAATAATATCCATATGTCTACAAAGAAGACCAGTTAATACAACTATTATTCACATTTATACACCAACTGCTAATGCCAAAGGTGAGGAAATTGAAGATTTTTTACCAACTTCTACAGTTTGAAATTGATTTATTTAAAAAAAAAATCTATGTGCACTGATAATTACCGGTGATTGGAATGCAAAAGTTGGAAACAAGAAGAATTCACAGTTGGAAAATATAGCCTTGGAGATAAAAATCATGCTTATAGATCACAGGAGAGAATTTTGCAAGACCAGTGACTTATTCATTGAAAATACTTTTTCTTCACAACATAAGTGACTTGATTTGTGGACATCATTGGATAGAATATACAGGAATTAGATGGAGAAGAGCACATAATCCAAGATGGAGAAGCTCAGTTTCATAAGTAAGAACAAGGCCAAGAATTGACTTCAGAACAGACCCTCAGTTACTCACATGTAAATTCAGGTGAAGATGAAGAAAATTAGAACAAATCCATAAGAGTCAAAATACAACCAAAGTATATTCCACCAGAATTTAGAGACTATCTCAAGAATAGATTTGACATATTGAACAAAAATGACCAAAAACCAGACAAGTCTTGGAATGTCACCATGCATGAAGAAATCAAAAGGCCATTAGAAAGACAAAAACAAAAGACCCAGATGGGTATCAGAAGAGACTTTGAAACTTGTTCTTAAACATAGAATATAAAAAGCGAAAGGAAGACATGATTAAGTGAAAGAGCTGAATAGAAGATTTCAAAGGGTGACTCAAGAAGACAAAGTAAAAGCATTATAATGAAATGTACAGGGACTGGAGTTAGAAAACCAAAAGGGAAGAACATGATTGCCATTTCTCAAGCTTGAAGAACTGAAGAAAAAATCTAAGCCTCAAGTTGCAATATTGAAGAATTTCAAGAGCAAAGTATTTATGACACATGAAGTATCAAAAGAAGAACAAAAGAATATGGAATTACTGTACCAAAAGAATTGGTCAAGGTTTATCCATTTCAGGAGGCAGCATATGATCAAGAACCCATGGTATGGAAGGAAGACGTCTAAGCTGCACTGAAGGCACTGGTGAAAGACTAGGCTCCAGGAACTGATAGAATATAGATTGAAATATTACCGAAAACAGATGCAGCACTAGAGGTGCTCACAAGATACATACATAATATAAAAAAGATTTTAAAAAAGGTTTAAGATCTAGAAATGGAGAAAGACAACCCCTATAAAGGCTAACAAGAAGAAACTAATTTTAATTTCAAACAAAATACTATGAAACTAGTTAACTGGCATTGAGTCATTTCCAACTAGTTTCATAGTATTTTATCTAAAACTAAAATTACTTTCTTCTTGGTAGCATGTATGTTGTTGTTGTTAAGTACCGTGGAGTCGATTCCGACTCTTAGTGACCCTGCACAGGGTTTCCGAGGCTGTAAATCTTTACGGGAGCAGAACGCCTCATCTTTCTCCCGCGGAACCGCTAGGGGCTGTCTTTCTCCATTTCTAGATTTTAAACATTCTCATTGAAGTCTGGAACAAGTTAGAATGCCCACTGTAACTATTATTTGATGTTATGTTGAAAGCCAATATAATATGAAAAGAAAAATAAATTCAAATAATAGATATTGGAAACAGAGATAAAGGTGTCATTATTTACAGACCATGATAAATGACTTAGAAAAATCTCCATAATAATAAAATATAGCAATGTAGCTAAATAAAGATCAACAACAAAAAATCAATAGATTTCTTATATCTCAGCAAGCATATGAAATAGAACAGTTCCTAAGAATAAAAGTAACAGGAAATGTATATGACTTATATGAAGTTGTTGTTGTTTTAAGTGCCGTCGAGTCGGTTCCGACCCATAGCGACCCTGTACAGGGGTTTCCGAGGGTGTAAATCTTTACGGGAGTAGAAAGCCTTATCTTTCTCCCAGGGAGCAGCTGGTAGTTTTGAACCGCTGACCTTAAGGTTCGCAGCTCGATTCGTAACCACTACGCTACCAGAGCTCCTTAATTTCAATGAAAGTCATAATAGAAGCAGTATCAGTGGATATAAACATGGTGTTCTTGGGTTGGAAGATCCAACATAGTAAAGATGCCATTCCTCCTCAAATTAATTCATAAATTTAATGCAATCTCAACCAGCTTCATAATATATATATATAACTTGACAAACTAATTCTCAATTATTTATTTTTGGGAAACTGAATGAAATCACAAAAGAACACATAAAGAACAATCAGGATTGAATTGCTTTAAAAAAGCAAAAAACAAAAACAAAGCACATTGTCATCTAATTGCATTCCAACGCATAGCAACTCTCTCAGAGAGAGTAGAACTACCCGATAGGATTTCCAAGGTTGTAAATCTTTATGGAAACAGACTGCTAGGTCATTTTTCCTTGGAGCAGCTGGTGGGTCCACATTGCAGATCTTTTGGGTAGCAGCTAAATGCTTAACCACAGTGCCACCAGGATTCCTAGAATTGCCTTTGTTGTTTTTGTTGCTAAGTGCTGTGGAGTCGGTTCCGACCCATAGTGACCCTGTACTGGGTTTCCGAGGCTGTAAATCTTTACGGGAGCAGAAAGCCTCATCTTTCTCCCGTAGTTTGGAACTGCTGACCTTGAGGTTAGCAGCCCAACTCGTAACCACTACGTTACCAGAGAATTGCCTTACCAGATATGAAACCATACTATAAAGTTATGATAATTAAAACATTGTGACACTGGTACAAAAATGAATAATTAGCTCAATGGAGCAAATGGAGGAGTCAGAAACACACACACACATATATAAGAAACTTGTTAAGTGCTGTCGAGTTGGTTCCGGCCCATGGTGGTGGGCTTGAAGAGCCGACTTTGAGGTTCACACCAACTTTGCACTCCAGCGCAACAGCGCCACACCAGGACTCTGGTTTATGATAAAAATAGTGTTTCTAGTCAGTGAGGAAACGGTGCTGAAGTAATTATCAATTTATTAAAATAAAATCAAATCAGCTTTCGGATCCACCATCTGCGGTGGGACCGCCGCCAAGATGCAGATTTTCGTAAAAACCCTAACGGAGAAGACAATCACTTTCGAGGTCGAACCCTCGGATACGATCAAAAAAGGAAAACGCCAAGATCCAGGATAAAGAAGGAATTCCTCCTGATCAGCAGAGAATGATTTTTGCTGGCAAGCAACGTGAAGATGGACGCACCCTGTCTGACTCCAACATTCAAAAGTAGACCACTCTTCATCTTGTGTTGAGACTTCGTGGTGGCGCCAAAAAAAGGAAGAAGAAGTCTTACACTACTCCCAAGAAGAATAAGCATAAGAGGAAGAAGGTTAAGCTGGCTGTCCTAAAATACTACACGGTGGACGAGAACGGCAAAATTAGTCGCCTTCGTCGGGAGTGTCCTTTAGATGAATGTGGTGTTGGCGTTTTTATGGCCAGCCATTTTGATAGACATTACTGTGGCCAGTGTTGTCTGACCTATTGCTTCAATAAACCAGAAGACAAGTAATTGTGTATGAATTAATAAAAGACATGTACTAAAAAATAAATAAATAAAATCAGATTACAACCTCACATCAAAATCAAAACTAAATTCTACAAAGTTAAATATAAGAAAAAGCTAGGTATCCAAAAAATAAAGTCTATGCATATGTGTGATGCTAAATTTAAGGAGTCTTGGTGTGACGCTGTAAGATAAGCATTGGACTGCAAGTTCAACATGCTACATTTGATCCGTAGCAGTCCTTCCTAAGTATGATGCAAAATCTAGAAGCCATAAAATAAAGTAGCTTGACAGTAAATGAAAAGTTCTGTATAACTGAAAACATATTAAGTTTTTTTAAGATACAAGTATAAGCTTTTATTAAAATTTTGTGACTGTGTACTTAAAATCTGTGTATTTTATCACGTGTAAATTACACCTTGTTTTCTTTTAAGAAAAGTAAAACTTACAAGGAGGAAATATGCAATAAATAAAGAATAACATCTAAAATATAAGAGTACCTGTAATACAATCAGAGAAAATTATAAACCAAGAGTAAAAAGGGCAATTGATAGAGGAGACAGAATTGACCAATTAATATCTGAAAAGATGTTTAAATGCAATAGTGATCAGAAAAAGGTTAATATAAGCAACAATGAGATGCTGCTTTTTGATAATCTGACTGACCAAAAGAAATATATGTTGTTGTTGAATGTTACGGAGTCAGTACCCTATATAACAGCCTTGTATAGGGTTTCCGAGGAGTGGCTGGTGAGCTTGAACCGGTGACCTTGTGGTTCAAAGAGAGGTTGCAGTTCAGAGCATTAACCCACAGCACCACACCCGGACTCCAAAATAAATAAATATATATATATATAAATAATACCCTGTGTTGATGAATGTGAGCAAAAGACACACATATGGACAATTGAGAAATGGGAGATTATAATTGGATTTTGAAAGGCAGTTTGACCATTTGAAAGGTAATTTTAAGCGCCATCAACCTATGCATTCAGTTTCTTGTTTTTATCCTAGATAAATAAATACTTGTACTTATATACATTGCAGAGTCCTGATATAGCGCTGAAGGATAAAGCACTAGACTGCAAGGTCACTTTGAACCATGAGATAAATTATGTAGAAAGTATGTATCTACGTGAAGTCATAAGGAACTCTGGTAGCGTAGTGGTTACGAATTGGCCTGTTAACGTGAAGCTCAGCAGTTCGAAACTACCAGCTGCTCCGCGGGTGAAAGATGAGGCTTTCTGCTCCCATAAAGATTTCCAGCCTTGGAACCCCTGTACAGGGTCGCTGTAAGTCGGAAACGACTCCACAGCACATAATCACCACCACCACCACATGAAGTCATACTTTATTGTGTTAAAATACTATATTTGTATTTTAATAATTATGTTATATTAAGCTGAAAATATGTAACGAAATGGTCAGGAAGCACATCACACTATTTGTAGAAAAGGAGTGGAATTGGGGAAAGGGATGGAAAGGAAGAACTTTTCATATTTATAGTATCTACTTACTATTTTTTTATTTTGTGAGCATTATTTCTTATGTAATTTAAATTTTACATAAATGTTTAGATACGATATCCTATCATAAAAGCAATATATGTTTAATTATAGAAAATTTAAAACCAGTTAAGAAACAAAAGAAAATAAAAATTATAATGTAACCCAGAAATAGCCACTATTAACATTTAATAATATTTGATGTTAATAGAGCCCACTAAATTTGTTTCTGTTAACATATATGCATATTTTTAGTGCCAATGATATTGTATAGTGTGGCAATCTTCCCTAACTGAAAATGTTTATAATACCCTTTTTAAAAGGATATATATGAGTTATTCATTTATTCCATAGGGATGCAATGGTAAGAATATAATTAATTTACTCAATCCCCTGTTGCTGAACTTTCCGATTTCCCCCACTATTTCAGTATTATAACTAGTATTAAAATGCTTCTATAACTAAATTCCTTATTTATTTGGTGATTATTTCCTGATATTAAATTCCTAGATTACTAGATATGTTATTGGTGGACCAAGACTTTTCTATGTATTTCCAAAAGCCCTTCAGAGACCTCTTGTTGATCTACCAGCAGCCCAAGAGCGTACCAGTGTCCCAGGGTCCTGACCAGCATTGAAGATTATAATTTTGTTTAAAATTTGAATTTGGTAAGTAAAATTTGGCATTTTGTTGCGATTTAAATTAGTCAATGTTTGGATTGCAATAGAATTTCATATTAGTGAAATTAACCCTTTGACATTATGTTGCAAATACACATAAATGTTTTAGCCCCCCAACCCACAAACTGAAATTGCATTTGATTGCATTTATAAATCTCAGTAATATTAGCTCCCTAAGCTTGCATTATATATTTAGTGTACGTTTGTGCACAAAATATGTCACTTTGTATACCAAAAATAGCAGTACCATTTTGGCTTGTGATTAACACACACATTTCCTAGAAAAAACTATGAATTTCTTTTCAATTAATAATGTTTAAAAAATAAAAATGTTTTCTGGAAAATGCCATTGTTTGAGAGAGCTTTCTTTATGAGAGATTAAAATCTGCTTTAGACTTTTACATGGATTAAGTTTTAAATTAACATAGAAGAATAACAATATGAATCAATTTGATCAAAGAAAAAGTGTCACTAATTATTTAAACAAGACACTTACAACAGGGATTTAAAGGCAAAGAAGCGGATTTCCCTTGCATGTGGATCAAATCAGAAGTATCCCATAATTGACTCTTTACAAGACCCTGCTTCAGTATAATGGACTAGATATTAAAGCTCTAAGTATTTAAAGCTAGTTTCCGTCTTTCTCTAAATGGAGACTCGCCACTAAGAGCTATTTTACAAGTCTGACACATTAGCTGCATCTTGGGGAAATACATACATTGGCTTTGCTTCTATAGTCGGGAATTTCAAGTGCTTTCAATAGTTAAATGGTGTGAAATGGCTAACATTGAACCTGTGAGACCCAATGAGCGTCTTAAAAAATAAATTCCAGATGGGATAGCTGATGGGAGGGATATATAGATACTGTAATAGCTCTTTTCAATGAATTAATTCCCCCCTTCCAAAAAAAAAGGTCGACATTCTTTGGGGTAGTTTTAGACAACTTGCTTGTTCATGGCTTTGGAGGAAAATGTCCCCACCCCCCTATTATTTAACTATTTGGGAACAAAGAGGTTTTTGTAAGCTGTGGCTGTCAGATCAAACACAGGAGTAAAATAAAAGGAGTCATATAAGGAGTATTTTATAACTCACTTATAGCAGTGAAGTCAAGAGGGTCAAGTCAGGACCATAGCTCTTCCATACAGTGTAATACAGAGCAAAGAAGTAACCTTTTCCTAAGTTAGTCTTCCACTATAAAATGGCATTTCTGCTACCTACCATTGCAGTACATTACTCAGGGAAACATGACATGTTCTAACGTAACCACGTGTTTCAGTATTACAACAGTTTTAGTAGGTCAGACATGAAATAACTCAGAAGAAGCATTATAGTGTACTGAAAGGATTTTAATGTTTGACTAGATGTGGATTCAAATCTCAAATCTGCTACTTAGTAAATATGTGACCTGGATCAAGTTACTGAAAAGCTCTCAGAGCCTCAGTTTACTCATTTATAACACAGGGATAATAGTCCTATCTTTAGGAGTATTAAGAGGATTATACAATTTGATGCTTCAAGATCACTAAGCAGAATGGCTACTTTGTAAACCCTCAAAATCTGCAGCACTTGTTAGTTACAGTAAATGCTTGTTTTTCTTTCCAACAAACAATCAGAAATACTGGCCATTCTTTCTCTCATACAGAGTACAGAATATTGGGAAATATGTAACTGCTTCTACCATCCCGTAAGGAGCTCTGGTAGCGTAGTGGTTATGAATCGGGCTGCTAATCTCAAGGTCAGCAGCTGTTGGAAACTATCAGCTGTTCCGCAGGAGAAAGACGAGGCTTTCTGTTCCCTGTAAAGATTTACAGCCTCGGAAACCCTGTACAGACAGGGTCCCTATGAGATGGAACGGACCCCATGGCACATAGCAACAAAAACAACAATCATCCAGTAGGGAGTGTGGTGACTCTGTAGGATAAGCACTGGACTGAAAACCACCAGGTCAGCGGTTCAAGCCTGTAGGCAAAAAGATGAAGCTTTCCTCTCCCACAAAAGATTTAAAGCTTTGGAAGCCCTATACAGCGTCGCTATGAGTGAGGACCAACTTCACCAGAATTTAACAACAAACAACCACCATCTAATATAACACGTGGAATGGAGCCAAAACACCAACTTTAGAGTAGGCTTTAAAAGTTCTAGTTTCGTATTTTCTCAATACAACCACAATAGCCAACAGTTCCAAACTACTGCATTGTTCCATTAGAGAGAGTTACTTTAGCCAATACCAGGAGTGGCTCAGGCTACAACCCCCATAGCACCAGTTGGCAGTAACTACTCACAAGTGAAAGATGCTGGAGGAGTCAGGATAGGGATCTGGCTCTGGCTCTGGCTCTGGCTCTGACTCTAGTTAAAGTTCTCTATGTTTTCATTACCAACTCTCTTTTTATGGTTTAGATCTTGGCTATGTAGTAAACTCCAGATTGCATAGACGCCTCAAATACACATCTGAGACCAGCATTAGGCCTTAAATAGCAGTCAAGTTGACTGCAAATGCATTTTTTTTGAAACAGGGCATAAGAAAGGTTTTTTGTTTTTTTCTTCTTCTTAAAGTCAGAAGTCAAGCTGCCTCACAAATCATTTTTACGTGGCTTCCTGGACCTTTGTTTTTAGCAAATCCTTTAACAGGGATATTGACTCATTTGTGTATTTCTTCAAAGGAAGGATTTTGCAGGTAGCTCTTCCTGAGGCCTGCAGCCTTAGAGGGCTTGGGAGAAGAAGAGTTTTAAAAGAGTAGAGATGTTTATTTTTGAGAAGTTACTCTCTGGTACCATTAGCCCAGTAACTAAACCCTGGAAATCTCTGGAGTAAAAGCCTCTGTCTGTGTTATCCTACAGAGCACTCCAGCTTTTAGATCCCAGGACAGAACCTCATTAGCAGTGTTAATAAATGGACTTGGTTTCATGTTAATCTAAGAGCTGATTGTGTTTTATTTTATAAATATGAATTCTATCACACAATATGTGCTTTGAAAGCACAACGATTTAAACATTATGAAATTGGTTTTGTCTCTTCATGTTGGGTTTTTGGAAATAAAAATATAGAAGTAATTTAGATGGTAAGTGTGCCTCTAACTAGTTTAAAACATAAGCAAATCTACTTAACCAAAAAGCCAAATTTATTCTCATTTTATTAGGCAGGTGGCATACATATTAGATGATTTCCCTCTTGGGTTTTACATTTATTTCATGTGTTTTTCTCCAAAGAACAGAAGTTATTCTGTCAAAACTGGGGAGGTGAAACCTCGGTTAAGGGGATACTGCAAATTCTACCCTTTCAGCAGAAGTAATTTATAGTTTCATAATATTCCAGGGTTTCTCTTTGTCTTTTTACATAACAATTTATGACCAAGGTATTTTCATGTTTCCCTTACTCCTTACTACAAGCCTGAGCAAATAAAGTGTGTATACAGGTCTGTTTCCCCATACTATTTTCCAGCTATCATTATTTCTCCTTCCCTTGACCTCATATGACATACGCTGAATTCTGCATTGCATTATTTTAATCCAGAATGCACATAACGTAAAACGTAAGTGGTGAGAATGAGTTTTTGTGTTATTTTGTCTGAAACTATTCTCTAGAGTAATCCAATTATTAAAATCCAATATACTGAGTATAGAAAGAAAAGTTCGTAGCACCAGAGATCACCCATTAAAATAAAAACAAACAATCCAGTTGCTGGCGAGTCAATTCTGACTCATGGCAGATTCCATGTGTGACTGAGTAAAATTTGTGCTGCATATGTTTTCAAGGTTATGAGTTTTCAGAAGTAGATGACCAGAACTTTGGGTTCGTATATATATGTTGTTGTTGTTGTTAAGTGCCGTTGAGTTGGTTCCAACCCACAGTGACCCTGTATAGGGGTTTCTGAGGAGCAGAGTCCTAGTGTGGATAATCATTGGACTGCTAACCTAAAGGTCAGCAGTTCAAACCCACCAGTCACTCCTCAGAAACCCTATATAGGGTTGCTATGAGTTGGAACCAAGCCCATGGCACATAACCACCACCACCACCATGATAGTTGTTAGGTTCCCTCAAGCTGGCTCTAGCTGACAGTAACTCTGTGCACAATAGGACAAAACACTGCCCCGTCTTCACCATCCTCACAATTGACGTTATATTTGAGCATACCATTGTAGCCATTGTATCAGTCCATCTTGTTGGGGGTCTTCCTCTTTTTTGCTGACCCTATACAAAGCATTATGTCCTTCTCCAGGGACTGATCCCTCCTGATAACAAAGTACAAAGACAAAGTCTCACCATCCTTGCCTCTGTGGAACATTCTGTCTGTACTTTATCAAGACAGTTTGTTTATTCTTCTAGCAGTCAATGATTCAATAAATTCAATAGTCTTCATCAATACCATAGTCCAAAGGGATCAATTCTTCTTTGATCGTCCTTATTCATTGTCCAGCTTTCATATGTATCTGAGGTGATTGAAAATATTATGATATAGTCAGGTGCACCTTAGTCCTCAAAGTGACATCTTTGCTCTTTAACATTTTCCAGAGATCTTTTACAGCAGAATTGTCCAAGGCAATACATCCTTTGATTTCTTGATTGCTGTTTCTATGGATATTGATTCTGGATTAAGTAAAATAAAATCTTTGACAACTTCATTTTTTTCTCCGTTTATCACGATGTTGTTTATTGGTCCAGTTGTAAGGATTTTTGTTTTCTTTACATTGAGTTGTAATCCATACTGAAGGCTGTGTTATTTGATCTTCTTTAGCAAGTGCTTCAAGTCCTCTTTGCTTCCAACAAGCAAGGTTGTGTACTCTGCATATCACAAGTTGTTAATGAGACTTCCTCTAATCTTCATGCTGCATCTTTCTTCATATAGTCCATCTTCTGGGATTATTTATTTAGCATACAGATTGAATAAGTAGGGTGAAAGGATACAACCTTGATGCACACCTTTCCTGATTTTAAACCACTCTGTAGACCCTTGTTCTGTTCAAATGACTGCTTCTTGGTCTATGTATAGGTTCCACACAAGCACAGTAAAGTGTTCTGGAATTCACATTCTTTGCAACGTTATCCATAGTTTTTTATGATCCACACAGTTGAATGCCTTTACATTCATAGTCAATAAGGCACAAGTAAAGATGTTTCTGGTATTCTCTGCTTTCAGTCAAGATCCATCTGACATCACCAATGGGTATCCTTTGTTACAAGTCCTATTCTGAATCTGGCTTGAATTTCTGGCAGCTCCCTGTCAGTGTACTGCTGCAACTGTTTATATATTTATGTGGCACTTTAGGATAAACCTTAAGGTCAGCAGTTAAAACCCACTGATAGATCCTCAGAAACCCTACACAGGAATGCTATGAGTTGTAAATGACTCGAACACAAGTAACAACAACAAATTATTTTCTGGTGGTAGTGAGTGCTGTTGATATTACATTGGGCAAATCTGCTGCACAGGAACTTTTTAAAGTACTGAAGAGCAGAGATGTCAGCTTGAGGACTAAGGTGTGCCTGACCCAAGCGATGGTATTTTCAATAACCTCATATGGATGCGAAAGCTAGACAGTGAATAAGGAAGATCATAGAAGAATTGATGCCTTTGAGTTGTGTTGTTGGAGGAGAATACTGAAAGTGCCATGGACTGCCAAAAGAACCAATAGATCTGTTTTGGAAGAAGTGCAGCCAGAGTGCTCCTTGGAGGCCAGGATGGCTAAGCTTTGTCTCTCATACTTTGGACATAATGTCCGGAGGGAACAGTTGCTGGAGAAGGATGTCATGCTGGGTAAGGTGGAGGGTCAGAGAAAAAGGGGAAGACCCCTAATGAGATGGATTGGCCAGGTGGCATCATTGATGGACTCAAGTGTGGCAGCAGTAGTGAGGTTGGCCCAGGATTGGACATTGTTTTGTTCTACTGTGCATGGGGTCGCTGTGAGTTGGTTCCGACTCGATGGCACCTGACAACAACAAGTGCTGTTGAGTTGATTCCAACTCATAGCAACCTGGCATAGTGTTTCCAAGGAGCAGCTAGCAGGTTTTGGTATATTTATATATATATAACCTTTTTGTTAGCAGTTATATGTGTGTGTGTAGTATATATATTGCTGTTGTTGTAAAGTATCAACAAGTTGATCTGACTCATAGCTATCTTGCACAGGGTTTCATTATAATACTTTAATTTATCTACTTGAGCTGCCCCCTCAGATTTACTGTTCAACACTTTTACCTCCTCATGTTTTCCATTTGCTTTAGCATCTCTGTGTGGCAGAGCAGTGATAACTCTCATTCCACATCCTCTTCTGAATATGGCTTGAATTTCTGACAGCTCCCCATTGATGTACTCCTGCAACTGTTTTTGAATTATCTTCAGCAATAGTCTACTAGCCTGTTATATTAATGATATGGTTGTAAGATTTCTGCATTCTGTTGGGTCACCTTTCTTTGGAATGGGCACAATATGGATCTCTTCCCATCAGTAGTCCAGGGACCTGTCTTCCAAATTTCCTGGCATAGACTAGTGAGTGCTCCCAGCATGGCATCCATTTGTTGAAGCATTTCCATTGGTATTTCATTCATTCCTGGAGCCTTCTTGTTCGCCAGTGCCTTCACTGCAGCTTGGACAGAGTCTTCCTTCTATACCATCAGGTCTTGATCATATGCTACCTTCTGAAATGGTTGAAAATCAATGAATTGTTTTTTGTGTAGTGACTCTGTGTATTTCTTCCATCTTCTTTTGAAGCCCTGGAGGTGCTGTAGTATAAGCACTGGACTGCTAACTACAAGGTAGGCAGTTCAAACCCACCAGCTGCTCTGTAGGAAAAAGATGAAGTTTTTTTCTCCCGATGAGTCAGAACTGACTCTATGGCTGGCAGTGGATTTTTTAGTACGGAAGGATTTTATGTACTACAAGTATCTTTTTCTACTCTGTGTCTTATTTTGTCGCCTTTTCTATGATGTGTAATTTGATAAATCGAAGTTTAAATTTTTAGAAAGATTATAATTTATCAATTTTTTATAGTTTATGCTTTTGTTTTCTAATTACTTCAGTTTTATAACAAACTCAATTTTTTGTGGGATAAACTTTCCCACTTGTTTTTCTTTGGACTTATACCCTTGTGTTTTAAAGTTCAGCTATTCTTGACTTTTCTAATAGTTTGGCTTAATTTTGAATATAAATTTCTAGCCATATGACTGAATATATCTTTCCAGAGTTCATAACCTAACCAAATCCTTTCTCTCACTTCTTCTCCTCACCTCCTCTGTCTCCATCCTAGACCCTCTTCTAAGCTAATTTTCAGAAAAGCAAAAAATGATTATTTCTAGAATGCCAAATAAATGCTCAGTTACTCTATGAGAAGATAAGAATCATTAAGTCCTTTAAAATTTAATTTAAAAAAATTATCATTGATTTAAGCCACTTCATTAATGATATGAAGATTGAATAGAAGATTTAAAATTTTTTAACTTACTTAAATTTTCCTAGGAAATAGAAAACTAATCCATGAACAAGTATAAAGAACATATGCTTTCAGGCAGTTTTATTTTTACTAGTTACATTATTTTATATAAGCCTCGGTCTCCTTGTCTGTAAACTTATCTCACAAGGTATTTGTGAACATTAAATATAAAGTACCCTCCTGTATGATGCCTGCGATATAGACATTCAATGGCATTGTTCCTTCTCTATCACCCTCCCCATCTTAACCATTACCCATGTTTCTATGGGAGCATAAGCTTAGAAAGTGATGTCTCAGCTGAAACTTGAAAAATAAGTAGTAGTTAAGGATAGCAAAGTGCATTCTAGGTTCAAGGATGCACACATGTTTGGGAGAAGTTCACTTAGTCTGAATTCCCTTTGTGTAGGTATGGTACAGTGAATGATTTAATGTTTCTTCTAGTTATTTGTTGTTAAGTGCTGTCAAGTTGGTTCCAACTCATAGCAACCCTCTATAGGGTCTCCAAGGCGTGACTGGTTGGTGTGAACCATCATCGACTTTTTGGTTAGTCGTCCAGTGCTTATCCTACAGCACCACACCAGGACTCCTGTTAGCCTTAGTATTTGTAAACTGCCACCAGACAACTTTTTCCTGATGGGTCTAGATGAGAAAAGGTGGGTGAAGATGCTGTTACGATACAATTCAGTTGTGATTGTTAAAGGGCTAATTGTGATTGTAAAAACTTGGAACTCTAACATGGGTATAAAATAAGCCATCTCAGGTAAATGAAGGATGTTGCGATCATTGTCATGAAGCAAAATTTCATGTAAATGGTGAATGTAAAACTGATGATCTGCTCTGTAAATCTGATGATCTGCTCTGTAAATCTTCACTCAATTCATAATAAAAAGTCTTAAAAAAAAAAAAAAAGAGGCTGTGTAGGTCAGTCAGAACAGGTACATACGGTCTTTATTTAGCATTTCTTTAGTGAAAGAAAAGGCTGAAAGATGCTTTCATGATTTAAAAGCTGCACATGCAGCATGTGAAAGTAATTGAGTTGAAGAATTTGTTGCAAGTAGGTTGGTTCATTCATTTCAAAGTGAGGGCAAAATTACATAGCATCAAGGCAGGATTCTGAAACAGTGCTGCCCTGCTCAAAGATGGCAGCACCCCACTTGCAGAGGGTGACAACTACACCACTTTGAATGTGTGTGGCTTTCTATAGTCCTGCCAATCATCTGATCTCCCATATCAGGCTTCTGAAAGGGCTCACTACGCTTCTTTTGAGTCTTTCGTTCAAAACTTTTCCCATTCAGGTTACCATGATGAATCACCTTAACTGTAAAAATTCAGGTCTGTTCCTCTTTCATTTACTTGGCCATGACAGACCAGCTCAAAGTCCTGCATTAAAGGGCCAGTAGAAATTATCCTTTAAGTGGAATGTTTATAACCTGGAGACTCTCTGTATATCATATGTGTATACACACACTCCTCATTTAACAACATAATTAGGGTCCAAAAACCAGATAATCATAACAGTTAAAAATCAATGTTATGCAAAAACGGAGGATGACTGCATCATTACATAACTGCTGAACCACTGAGAACATGGTCCAGCAAAATTAACACATAACTTTAGCCATCACAGTTGGCGTTACTCTTGCCTAGCACCTTGGCTTTCATTACTGCCAGACACATGTTGTTAATGTGAAAAATAGTCAGATAGTAGATTTTTAAAAATTATTGTTGTAAATGTAAAATGTTAGATGACAAGATAGTTGATAAGTGAGGACTGTATATAATGCTATATACTATGTGACATGTTATTAAGTAATCATGGCATCTGTGTTCTTTAGTGTCAATTTAAGATAGGGCCACTGATTTCCCTAAGCAATGTCAAAGAAAATAATTGATCTCTGAGAAAGTGATGAATTATATTGGTTTTAAAATAAGAGATTCATTTTAAACTAAGTAAAAAAGTATATAAAAATATTTCATCTAAAAAAAAGCAAGCCAAATGAAGGTAGCACACAGTGAGGAATACAATAGTGAAGAAAGGTCAAAGCTGTTGACTCTTGGTACATGGAAGGGATTACAACCAAGTATGAAGCAAAGTATATGATTTACTGAATGTAAAACTGATGATTTTCTCTGTAAACCTTCACTCAATTCGCAATAATAAATTTAACTCAATCTAGCAAGCTAGCTCAGAAGCGGGAGGAGGAACATCACCACCATCAAAGAAGAACCAGGAGTGAAGCATGTCCTTTGGATCCCGAGATCTCTTTGCATTGACCTCCCTTGACCCAGGGATAGAAAGCTATGACACTGGAGGAATGGCCATGAAGTAACAACAGCAGAATCCCAAACCAAAGCAAGAGACAACAATGGACTTCCCAGCCCACAGAGCAAGTAAAGCGGAGTAACTTTGATTAGGAAGCTTGCTTATAGAGTACGGTGCCTCCAGGCGCTTAATTTGGGGAGCTAGGTTTGCTGACCCATGGAACTAAAGCCAAGTGCCTTCAGGATGAAGCTTATGGTAGAATGCTGTTTCCGGTAGACATTTATCGGCATCCCTTTAAGAGCTGTGTAACATTGGCCAGGCAGAGAGAGTCCTGCCTATGGGAAAGACTCAGGAGAGTCTTCCTAACTGGAACAACTGTGCCCTGAGTATTTCTGACCCTGAATTGTAACCTGTTAACCCTGGTGTGGCGCTGTGGGTTAATGAGCCAGACTGCAAAGCCGTTTGAATTGCAAGGTCGGCAGTTCAAGCTCACCAGCTGCTCCTCGGAAACCCTATACAGGGTTGCTATGGGTTGGAACTGACTCAACAGCACTTTACAACAACAACTTCCCTAATAAACCCCATAACTGTAAAAATGGTGTCTGGATTCTGTGTGGTCATTGCAATTAATTATTGAACCCAGTTGAGTAGAGAGGGCTGTGGGAGGAATGGCTGCCATTATTTTTATGCAGTGGGCTACATTTATCTTTTGATAATTAATAAAGAAAAAAGTTTCCAGAGTCTTCCCTGTAGGGTGTATACTATGGTGATTATTTAGATACAGAGACATTATCCCTTTTAATAAATTTGGGACTTGAGTTTATTGTTAAGCATTTCATTTGTTTGTGGATGTGTTTGAGCAAAATTAATGTAGAGCAGCAGATTTCAAAGTTTAGTCCACAGGCCCCTGGGAGTTCTCATGATCCTTCCAGAGGACTCACAAAGACGAAGCTATTTTCCTAGTAATACTAAGACATTGTTAGCCTTTTTGACTATGTTGATATTTGTATTGATAGCTCAATAGCAATGATGGGTAAAACTGCCATCGCTATTTCATGGTCTTACACATTGTATTCTTACCAACACATACAGTAAAACAAACAAGCAAAACCAGCCAGTTTTACATGAGAATACCCAGTAGAAATGATTTTTTATTAATACTCAAAAATCTTGAGTGCATGCCTTTATAATAGTCTATTAAAAACTGAGAAGTACACAGAAAACACTTCTGCAGCATCTCAAAGTACAATGGCCGTCTCGAGGAAAATATCTTGCACGATTTTTTGAGCTGAAAGTTAAACTAGCTGTTTTTTTCAGTCTCTTATTTATATTTTTAGCTTTCTAATAGGTTGCTTTTATTCATTTATTTTTCAAAACTTTTATTGTGAATTGGGTGATGGTTTACAGCATATATCAGTTTTTCATTTGACAATTCTTACACATTTTGTTTCACGTCATTAACTGCAATTTCACTTTGTTGCATCACTGAGTCTACTTCCTCCCTATGTTACCTGTTTACATTCCTCTTCCTTCCCAAAGCCTTCTGAACTTTGTCCTTGGGTAAATGCTACCATTTTTTAAAATTCCAAGCGGTTGATTATTCTAAGGAGTACGAACTCCCTCCTGTTATTGTTCCACTCATGACAGTCTTATTTTTACTTGGGAAAAAACTTACTGACAGATTATGGTTACTCAAATTTGGCAGACATATTCTCAAGGATGAACAAAGGGAACCTATCTCTCCAAGAAAAGCAATTAACAATTGTTGCTGCCAAAAATAAAATTCCAGCTTCCAAACAAAAATAGAATTTTGGAAAATTTTAAGGCTTATTTTTATAGTATCAATGGTGATGCATAACAAAAATGTGATTTTTTTGCTACTGTATCATTAAATATGTCAACATTTGAAAGATTTGCAAAATTCATGACTGTGTTTTCTAAATTAACAAGGCATGATGTTGCAGAACTAGTCATGGGTGAATGATTCATTCAAAGTGCATGTGAGAGCAATGGTTTCAATGTACTAAATACAAAATGTTCACTGAAAGCATAACCCGGAATAGCCCAATGGTTAAGTGCTCAACTACAAACCAGAAGGTTAGTGATTTGAGTACCCAGAAGTAACTAAGAAGTAAAGTCTGGTGATTCACTTCTGAAAAGTCACGGCCCTCCAGACTCTATGGAGTGCAGTTCTGCCCTGCATAAGCAGGTCGCCATGAGTTGAATAGATTTAATGGCAGCTGGCTTTTGATAGATTCATACATGAAAACACAAAAACACCCAAGCACAATTACATGTCAATAAAAATAGCATATATATGTATTTTTAAATTGTGTTTTCCAGGACAAACAACAGCAAAAAGGGTGGCATTGATTTATATTTTTGCAAATCTCTTTAGTGTCTGGCTTAATAGGAGAAAATGGATTCTGATATCTATGTCTGCATTTGATTCACATGAAACAATGTTTTTGTTGAAGTATATAAAGGAAAACCATGTTCATATATACACATAATTGGAAAGGGAAGGAGTGTTATAAATGTTATACTTCTCATGATTAATAAAAGAAATTTTAAATCTCTTAGTTTCGTTTTGTTTTTTCTAATACAGTAAATACTTATTGATAAAACCCACATACATACGAACACTTTGGGATTTTCAAATAATTCTAAAGAATATAGGGTCTTGAGACCAAACAATTTAGTAACTGATAGTTTTGAGGAAGAAGAAACTTTGGGATAGAAAGAAGACAGTAACAGAATTAGGAATAATGAAATGAAAATTAGACGTTGGTTTGAAAATTGTAGGTGTCCAAGCTATGAATTAGTATGGTTTATGGACTGTATTGAATTTGGACAGAACTATGATACATTAGATACATTAGAAGGAGCTCTGGTAGCGTAGTGGTTACAAATCGGGCTGCTAACCTCAGGGTCAGCAGTTCGAAACTACCAGCTGTTCCACGGGAGAAACATGAGGCTTTCTGCTCCTGTAAAGATTTACAGCCTCGGAAACCCTGTACAGGGTCGCTATGAGTCGGAACCAACTCCATGGCACATAACAACAACAACAACAAATGGCACATTAGAGTCCTGGTGTGGTGCTGTGGGTTATCGCACTAGACTGCAAGATTAACTTAAACCGTAAGATCAGCAGTTCAAGCTCACCAGCCACTCCTTGGAAACCCTATACAGGTTTGCAACAATGATTCATTAGAGTCCTGATGTGGCACTGTAGGATAAACACTGGATTGCTAACTGGGAATTCAGTGGTTCAAATCCATAAGCCGTTCCTCAGAAATTCTATACAAGGTCACTGTGAGTCAGAACCAACTCGACAGCACTTAGCAATGATACACTGAGAGACCCTAAGAAGTGCTGTAGGATAAGCACTGGACTGTTAACCATAAAGTCATCAGTTCAAACTCACCAACCACTCCTTGGAAACCCTATACAGGGTCGCTATGAATCAGAATTGACTCAGGATTTAACAACAAGTGTGGCACTGTAGAATAAGCCATGGATAGCTAACCACAAATCAGCCGTTTAAACCAAGCAGCTACTCTGGAGGAGCAATATGAGGCTTTCTGCTCCCATAAAGATGTACAACCTTGGAAAGTCTACACAGGGTCCCTATGATTGGCATTGAGTCGATGGCAGTGAGTTTGGTTTTGGGTTTTATGATGCGTGAAAAGGTAGCACACTGTTATAAAAAAAAAAAAATCACTGAAGTCAGAACTGTTGCTCCTTCTAATTCTTCCATAAAGTAATAGTTACTCTAAGTTACTAAAAATCACATCCTTTTAGGGGTGCCTGGTTTAGGAAAAAATTTACAAGACACCCAGTTAAATTTGAATTTTAAATAAACAAGGAATGCTTTTTTAGTATAGGTGTGTCCCAAATACTGCATGGAATTCAAATTTAACTGGGTGTCCTGTATTTTATCTGGCAACTGTATTTCCTTTTCCAGGCCTTAATTTTTTCATACGTAAAATGAAAGTGCAGGATAAATTCCTATATGTCTATCCCTGGCCTGGTACTGATGTGAATGATGAAAAGAGAAAATTTAGAAATACGTAGTATGTTTGTGTGAATATATTTCCATAAAGTTGCAAATTGTCCTTTATTGAGAAGGCCTATCAGGAAAGGAGTGCACCAGGGTAGTATTCCTTTCCCCTACTTCTTTGATCTGTATGCTGAACATATAAATAAGCCAATAAGTGAGATTATATGAAGAAGAACATGGCATCAGGATTGGAAGAAGACTCATTAGCAACCTGTGATATGCAAATGATACAACCTTGCTTGCTGAAAGTGAAGAGGACTTAAAATACTTACTGATGAAGATCAAAGACCACTGCCTTCAGTATGGGTTGCACCGCAATGTGAAGAAAATGAAAGCCTTACAACTGAACCAATAAATAACATCATGTTAAATCAAGAAAAGATTGAAGTTGCCTAAGACTTCGTTTTGCTTGGATCCACTATCAACACTCATGCAAGCAATTGTCAAGAACTCAAATGACATATTGCATTAGGCATATCTGCTGCAGAAGACCTCTCTAAAGTGCATAAGAGCAAAGATGTTGGTTTGAGGACTAAGGTGTGCCTGACCCAAGTCATGGTATTTTCAATAGCCTCAAATGCATGTGAAAGTAGGACACCGAATAAGGAAAACTGTAAGAAGAATTGTTGCATTTGAGTTGTGGTATTGGAGAAGAATATAGAAGGTAACATGGACTATCAGAAGAACAAACAGGTCTGTGGTAGAAGAAGTACAGCTGGAGTGTTCCTTAAAAGCTAGGATTGTGAGACTTCACCTCTCATACTTCAGACATGTCAGGAGACACCAGTCCCAGAGAAGGACATCATGCTAGGTGAAGTGGAGGGCCAATGATGGGCCAACCCCCAATGAGATGGGTTGGCACAGTGATAGCAGCAATTGGCTCACACCTGACAACAATTGTGAGGATGACACAGGATCCATTCATTATTTATTTTAAGGTTACTCTACCTATTTCTTTTGTGTTATAATGTTCCTTCTTTCATCTCATGACTTCGTTTTGGATTTTTTGGCAAAGTTTATATTTAATCCTTAAAATTGTTTTGAAATTTTATGTGTGTAAGGATAAGTCAAAAAATTTTTGTTCCGGGCTTTTTGGTTGGTTGGCCACCTAGGCAGATGCACTACACAGACCTTCCACAACAAAGATATGATACACAAAATAAAACAAACACAGATGAAAATTCTGGCACCCTGAACTTCAGAAGAAAGGTTAGAGAGGTGGATGACATACTTGCTGTGAGGAGGTGCCTAGCAGGGACAGTGAGAGGGAGACTGATTGGTGAACAGCTGGCCAGATACGGCTTGGCCATCTTGTGAGCAGCTTCGGCAATGGCAGAGCAGATTCACTAGGGTAACAGAACTAGTGTGATTTCTTCTTTATCCCCATGCTCCCCTGGTGTCCAGAAGTGTGGCCAGTTCACACCCTAATCCAGCCCCAGTGTAGACCCTGCCCTCTGGGAGTCCAGAACCATGTGGTTGGGAGCCATGCCAGCATGAGGTAGGGGCTGGCTGTGCCGCTTTGGTGCCTGTATTCAGTTGGGCTCAGCTGCAGACCTACAAAACCCATAGAACCACCAGAACAGCATTTAACCAGTCACCCTGCCCCCAGATCCCCTGTGGTCCTAACAGACACTGCCCCACAAACTATTTCCAGATTGAGTGTCCTGAACATACATAACACCAAGGATAATAGAACTCGATCTAGGGCAAGTAACTCTGCTGTCACATCCCTTCTGTAATCATAGGACCTCCCCAGAGATTTATCCCCTCTGGGTTCAAAAACTGCACTGTTTGTTTTTACAAATACAACAATTTCACAATGCCCTGGAGACAACAACCTTAGCTCACACAAAGAAATGTGAGAGAATGGCTTAAACAAATGACCAAGTTGCAGAGCCAGAAATATTTCTAAGGAAAAAAAGGTAATAGATCTAACTGAAAAAGAAGTCAAAAGAATGATAATTAATTTCAAAGGATCTATAGAAAGATTGAAGAAAGCAAGAACACAATAAAAACTTTAGAAGAATTCAGGAGAACACCACAAGAACAAACAGACTAATAAATGCAAATTTTGAAACAATACAAAACCTGCAACTAGAAATCCAGAAGATTAATAATGAGGTCTCAGAAATGGACAATACATTGAAAGGACAAAGGAGGAGATGCAAAGTAATAGAGCCTATCTTAGTGAGCGTGAAGAAAACTATCTCAATACTAATATGCTAGAAAAATCAGAAAAGAGAATGAAAAAATCCAAAAAAAGCCTAAGAGTTATGTGGCACATCATGAAAAGGAACAACTTACAGGTGGTTGGAATTCCAGAACAGGAAAAGACAAGCACAGAGAAAACTGTTGAAGAGTTGTTAGAAGAAAACTTCTCTAACATCATGAAAGACGAACAGATGAGCACATAAGAAGAATGAACCCCAAACAGGATAGATCCCAAAAGAAAATCACCAAGATATATTATAATCAAACTTCCAAAACCAAAGACAAGGAAAGAATCCTGAGAGCATCTCAGGAAAAATATAAAATTACCTACT
>NW_006408525.1:8004882-8012059 GCF_000296735.1 Chrysochloris asiatica | reverse complement strand
GGCACATAACAACAACACGATGGTTATGGGGGGGAGGAAGTGTGTAGGGGAAATTATTCAGGGTAGACACATATTAACATGGATGACAGGGCAGACAAAATACAACAAGAGGGAGGTTAACAGAGAAAAGATGAAGGTAGCAGAGAAAAGATGAAGGTACAGGAAGAAAGGCAATAGTTAAAGTGAATAGAGGTAAAAACTGTTCACTGTTGGTACACGGAGGGGATTGCAACCATGTAGGGAAGGAAAGTGTCTGGTTTGTTGAATGTAAAACTGATGATATCCCTGTAAGCCTTCAGTCAATTCATAATAAAAGTTTAAAACACAAAAGTATTATTATAAAATCATGGAAACTTTTATTAAACAAGAATATCAAAATGTGAAGCTATTGTTTCTCTACATATCTTCCATTTAGGCCTATACATTACTGAGGACTGTGCTTCCATCTCTCTAATTCTTCCATGAGTTTGGTAACATAGAGGGTCAGTGAATAAAAGGAAGACCCCCAACGAGATAGATTGACACAGTGGTAGAAACAATGGGATGGGATGGTGAAGTGGTGTGGGACTGGGTGATGTTTCGTTTTGTTGTTCATAGGGCCTCCATGAGTCAGAACCGACTCCACAGCACCTAGCAACAACCATTCCCTGAAGAATTATGCACTTTTCAGTTGACACCACGTCAAAATGGTTGTTTTGACATCCTCAAGGGACTTAACTTGTGTTTGTTTTCAATTATTTGAGTTTGGGAACAAAATGAAGACTGAAAGGGTAAGATCAGGGCTGTAGGGTGGATAGAGTACAGTTTCTCAATGAAATTATCTTTGAACAACCCTAGCTACCCTCTAAGAAAGAGCAGATGCATTGTCATAATGGGAAAAAATTCCTTGGCACAACATTCATGGTCCTTTCTCACCAATGTGGTTTTCATTTGTCATAAATCTTCTTTCTAATGAGCCTCCATGATTGTTCTGTGTCCTCAAAAAAAAATCTACCAAGATTACCCCTTTGGGTTCCCCAAAAGTTGCCATAATCTGAGCCTGGAATTGAACTGACCCAGCAGATCCAATGAGAAACCATTGTTTTGATTGGACCTTTTATTTTTGAAGGCACACTGATGAGGTTAGGCCAAGTATAGTGCTGAGAAAACTTGTCTGCAGATCTTCAGTGACCACAAGACCTGTTTAAATCTGTTTTGTTTGGAATAAACCCATGCATGTATGAATTGGAATCCTAATAGCAATCCTTTTTATTTACCATTGTATATAAAATCCAAGTGGCTGGAACCCACTGAATTAGATGGTGTCTAAGTTTTCTCCCAGCTTTCACATTTTCTGGACTTTGCCTTTGCAAGTCAGGAGATGTGAAAGACAAAGACTCTGGTATCTATCATCAGAGCGACTCTAACATAATTTCTTTTCTAGGCCTCATTTTCCCCCATATGTAGCACTGAGAGATTAACTCCTGCTCTTCTCTTCCTCAGTTAGTTGCTGGGAAAGTAAATGAAGTCATGTCTGGAAAATACTTCAAGCTCTTCAGAGAAAGGCCTAGAAAGGTAGGGAAGTACCTTTACCAAGTACTGGGAGCAATAGTGGAGTTTTAAGATGAACTGAAAAACTGAGAGTACGTTTAAAGTGTTGTTTTTTTATTTATACACCTTCAATTTGATCCTTAACAACAAGTTTGCTATGATTCCAAGAATTTTGCGATCTTAGTTCAGTGTTGACATTTTACATCCTTCCCAGCACTCTAAGTACTCTTTAAGGAATGCATGGTTAATGCTGTAAAGAGAAAATTCCAAAATCACACTGCATTTGAAAGCCAAAAAGCACAGTCTTTTTACTGACTTCCAATACTGGTTTTAAACAAACATGACTTGTTTTTCTGGCAACACCTGTTGTCTTAGTTGTCTAGTGCTGCTACAACTGAAATGTCACAAATGGATGGCTTTAACAAGTAGAAATGTGCTCTATTTAATTTAGGAGATTAGCAGTCCAAAATCAGAGTGCCAACTCTAGGGAAAGACTTTCCTTCTCTGTTGGCCCTCTGGAGGAAGGTCATTGTCTCTTCTGAGTTCTTGCTCCTAAGGCAATCTTCATAAGGCGTGCTGTCTCTCTTCCCCCATCTCTACTTCTTTCCCTTGCTTGCTTAATCTCTCTCTCTTTTTTTTTTTTATCTCAAAAGAGATTGATTCAAAAGAGACACACTCTACACAGTATCATTAACATAACAAAATAATCCTTTCCCAAATAGAATTTTAACTACAGACATGCTATGTTGTAAAGTACCTTCAAGTTGGTTCCAACTCTATAAGGTTTCTGCGGAATGGCTAGTGGTTTGAATGACCAACTTTGTGGTTAGCAGTCCAGTGTTTATTCTACAGTGCCATACCTGGACTCCAACCACATACGTAGAGGTTCATTTTTATAACAAATTTGTTGAGGGCACAACTTAATCCACAACACCTGTCTCTTTAAAACATGTGCGGACTAGAGCCCTGGTGTGACGCTGTAGAATAAACACTGGACTGGCGATTGCAAAGTTGACAGTTCAAACCCACCAGCTGCTCTTAAAAACCTTATACAGGGTCAATATGAGTCAGAACCGAATCAACAGCAAACAACAACAAGGACAAAGGCAACATTCTTAAGCTTCACTGAATAGCTAGTCCAGACATTTCAAAGGTTGTGATTGTTTATTATCCCATACAATTTCTCAGAGTAGTCTTTCACCAAATATAATAATAATAAAGCTTCATATAATGAATGCATCATGGACATAGAATGATCCAGAGTCCCAGAGATTACCTGACTTGATACTCCCCCTGCTCTGCATTCTCAACCAAAATACACTTCCTTTTAAAGAGAATCCAATTTCCAGTGGGTTTAGCCTAGAAATATACCAAAAAGCTAATAAAAGCTTGGGGTTGGTCCAAGAAAAGCATTGTGGCTACTACCCATTTGGAGGCCTGATCCAGTCGAGAGGTTTGGAATAACTGCCAATTCTTCTACTGAATTTGCTGTTCTCTAGGATGTGGGATGGAGCACCTGGTAGAATCCTAGTAAAATTCTTGCTCAGGGATAAATTATCCTTGATGGCTTTCCTGTATTGCCAAAACTTGGAATAATTGAGATACTGGACCTGTTGACAGACTTAATCTTTGAACATAAAGGTAGAATGTGAGTGTGAAGATAGCTTCTCGCTCTTCACCACTCAAATTAAGATCGTGCTCACATTTTGTGGCACAGATGAAACACACATTTCTTCAGAGAAACATAACCACCTAGAGTAATGCCGGCCACTCCTCTAGACATTCTCTCCTACAGTATCCCCAAGGATTTTCAGGTATTTTACCCAAGAAGTATAATCTACTACTGCTATTCAAACTTGAGTTGATTCTTCTAGTTTCAGTAGCTAGGTAGCCTCAGTGAGTATCACATGGGTTGTTGTTGTTGTTATTGTTGAGAGCTGTTGAGTTGGTTCTGTCTCATAGGGTTTTCCCATGTAGGGATTTTGAGGAGCAGCTGGTGAGCTTGAACCACCGACCTTGAGGTTCAAACCCACCTTGCTGTCCAGTGCATTAACCCACAGCACCACACCTATTCTTCTAAAGCCCCATATTTATATAAGCACTCTGATTTCTGTGCTCTCTTTAAATTCGATTGTCAGGTTTAGTCTCTATAACCTCTACATAAGGAGTCCTGATGTGGCACTGGACTGCTAATTGCAAGGTTGGTGGTTCAAACCCACCAGCAACTTCTAGGAAGCCCTATACAGGGTCACTATGAGTTAGAACTGACTCCATGGCACTTAACAGCAACAACATCTACATATATGCTTTGATCAAGAATTTATTCTTTTTTTTTTTTTTTAAAGGTTTTTATTGTGGATTGAGTGAAAGTTTACAGGGCACATCATCAGTTTCACATTCAACCATTCATATAACTTGTTTCATTACATTGATTATAATCCCCTCCATATATCACCAGTTAACAGTGTTTCTCTCTATCCTCTTCAGCTTTTTTTTTTTTTTTTTGATGGGGGTGCGGGGAAACTTGCCTTTTTGGAATTTACTATCTCGGCTTTTAGGGAAGGTTTTTACATTTATCTGTGGATATCCAGGGCTCATGTATGAGATTACTAACAAGCATAACTGAATAATCAGATGAGGGACAGTTTGCTATGTCTGCTAGGTGGCTAAAGTCTGATCCTCAGAGTCTATGGTTTGGACGATCAGCAATGCTTGGGCCCACAGGGCCTTGAACTCCTGACCGGGTCTGCACGGTCTGCATCAGATTCCCCCTTATTTATAATTTGTTTAAAGGACGCTGCCTGTCTTAGGTGGTCAGTGCAAATTCCTCAGTCTTACCCGTCATCAAAACTCATTGCAGCATGGCAATGGCTCTGTCTTAGGTTGCCGAGGTTCCACGTGATCGTTACCCGTCTCTGGCCACACGTCCAGCATAAACAGCCACCATCCAAAGAAGGCAGGGAGGGAGGAGACCGTCTGGGGACCCCATACGCAAGACGTTGCCAGCCCACCACCTGCTCTAAGGTGACCAAGCAGGATCACTATGCTGAGGTTCAATCATGTTCTTAGGGGATCTTGATCTCTAGCAGGGGTAGCAAATTAGTAGCCACTCAGTGGTCAACTTGAGAATTACTTATATCAGAAATTTGAGCATGTAGCTGATGAATATCCACAGACAAGTGGATATTATTCCACAACCTCCTAAAATGTTGTTGAATTAAGTTCCAATCAAGTTCTGGATTACTGAAAAATAACACAAATCTACTTATACCATGAATAAGCTTAGCTGGGAGTGTAAACTGGATATATTGGGTCTTATTTCCCTTAAGTGATCTTCCTTTCTCTAAAGCATTTAGTCTGTTTTGTAAACCTTTATCTATTTACTCTTGGATCGTATGAGCGAGACTAATATCCCTAGACAGTTGATTTACATGGTGGGCAGGGCAAAAAAGGTAACAATTCCTATTAGTGCAGTGATTCTTGACATGAGAGCAAAGACACGTGGCACATTTAAGGGCCAGGCACCGCAACGATTTGCCTAGCTTCTGAAAACATTAACAGGCAATAAAACCTATGATGGTTGATGAATGATTGCAAAATCAGTAACATCTATTAACTCCCCATTCCCCACGCCTGACAAGCAAAGCTGCAGAAAGTCTCTGGAGCTTAACCAGTTTCAAGAATTTATTCTTGCTTTCCTCCTTGATTTCAAAACTCATGCTGTTTTCCTCATTCTCAGCTGGGTTGACTTGACTGAAGACAAGGAATTAATACAAATCTGACTGTCAACAAAATACTAGTAAACAGAATCTATACAAAAAGAATTGTACAACATGACTAAGTAGGATTTATCCTGGGAATGGAAGGTTGGCTCAACATATGAAAAGCAATTAATGTAATACATTTGGTCCTATATATACCCAGATTCTGCAGATCCAACCAACCATGGATCAAAAATATTCAGTAAAAGGAAAAAACAATTAAGTGGTCAAAGCAATCCCTCAAAGGCTAAGAGGGAACGTAAAGAACTATTTACATAGCATATATCCTCTTGATGTGGTGCTGTAGGATAAGCACTAGACTGTGAACCACTAGGTCAGCAGTTTAAACCCATCAGTTGCTCCTCAGAAACCCTATACAGGGTAGCTATGAGTCAGAACAAACTGGACAGTACTTAACAACAAAAACAACATAGCAGTTACACTGTATTATATATTATGACTAACCTAGGGATTATTTGAAGTATACAGGAGGATGTGCATAGGTTATTTGCAAATACAACTCTATTTGATATTAGGGACTTGAGTTTCCATGGATTTTGGTATCCTTAGGGGTCTTGGAACCAATCTCCTGGGATAATTGTACACCATATAGAATAAAATAGAATGAAAAATAAAAACCATATGGTCATCTCAATAGGCCCAGGAAAAGCATTGGATGAAATTCAACACCCCTTATAAGATCAGCATACAAAAACCAGTTGGAATTCTCTATACTGATAAAGACAGCTCTGAAATGGCAATTAGGAAACCAATACCATTTATAATAGCTAGCCCAAAGATTAAATACTTAAGAATAAATCTAACCAGAGAAACAAAAGACCTATACAAAGAAAACTACAAAACACCGCTACAAGAAATCAAAAGAGGTTTACAAAAATGGAAGAATATACTATGCTCATGGATAAGAATACTTAATGTTGTGAAAACGTCAATACTACACAAAGCAATCTCTAGATATAACACAAACCCAATCCAGATTCCAACATCATTCTTTAAAGAAATGGGAAAAATGATGACAAACTTTAAAAGGAAAGGAAAGAGACCTTTCTTTCTTCCACTTAAAAAGAACAAAGTTGAAGCCTCTCAAATTTTGATCTCAAAATTTGCCAGACAGTCACAGTTTTCAAAACACCCTGCTACTAGTACAATAAAAGATACATAAATCAAAGGAACAGAATTGAAGCTCAGAAGTAAATCTATCCATATAGTCAACTGATCTTTGACAAAGTACATTAAATGGAGAAGACATGGTCTCTTTAACAAACGGTGCTGGCAAAACTGGAAATCAATTTGCATAAGAATGAAACAAGATCCTTGTCTCACACAATGTACTAAAACAAACTTAACATGGATTAAAGACCTAAGTGTAACTAGAACTATGAAGATCATCAGTGAAAAACTAGGGACAAACTTAAGGGCTCTAATACATGGCATACATACACTATCAAACATTACCAAAAAAAACACACAAACTTATGCATAACAAAATATTTTACCAAAAAGTCAATAGGAAGCCCACAGACTGGGAAAAATTTTTTGCAACAATATACCAGACAAGGGACTAATGTTTAAAATTTATAGGAAACTACACCACCTCTGGAGTCCTGGTGTGGTGCTGTGGGTTAATACGCCAGACTTTAAAGCTGTTTGAACTGCTAGGTTGGCAGTTCAAGCTCACCAGCTACTCCTCAGAAACTCTATACAGGATCACTATGGGTCAGAATCGAGTCGACGGCACTGAACAACAACAACAACACCCCTACAAGAAAAAAACAACCCAATTTAAAAATGGATATGAACATACATTTTTCCAAGGAAGGCATTTGGGCAGTCAACAAACATATGAAAAATATGCATAATCACTA
>NW_006408525.1:7939749-8004503 GCF_000296735.1 Chrysochloris asiatica | reverse complement strand
TACACAATGGAGTACTATACAACACTGAAGAAGAACAATGAAATTGTGAAGTATCTCAAAACATGAATGACCCTAGAGAACATTATGCTGAGTGAATGTAGTCAGTCACAAAAGAACAAATACTGTATGAGATAATTATTGTAAAAGCTTAAGAAAAGGTTTCTATACTAAAAAACATTATTTGATGCTTACCAGGAGTAGGAGGGAGAGGAACGTAATTCACTGGCTAGACAATAGACACATGTTAGCTTGGTGACAGAACAACACAGAGGGTGGGGGAAGAATAATAAAAATTGGCGAAGACACAAGGAGGTATTCATGGACTAAAGGGAATAGAGGTAAATAGTAATACATACATAACACTAGAAAAACAGTGTTCTGTGCCTAGATACAGAACATAGGTTGAGATATAGCGTGAATGGGTAAGTTAGGCAGAGTGGGACATACATATTTTTATATTGTTGTTGCTAGGTGCTGTCGAGGCAGTACCAGCTCATAGTGACCTTATGCGCAACAGAATGAAACACTGCCCAGTCCTGCGCCATCCTCACACTCATTGTTACTGTTAAGCCTGTTGCCACTGTTCTTATGCCAATTCACCTAGCTGGTGGTTTTCCTTTTTTTCACTGACTTTTTACCAAACATAATGTCCTTCTCCAGGGACTAGCCCCTCCTGAAAATATGCCCCAAGTATGAGAGACAAAGTCTGGCTATCCTGGCTTCCAAAGAGCATTCTGGCTGTACTTCTTCCAACACAGATCGGTTTGTTCTTCTGGCAGTCCATAGGACTTGTAAAATTCTCCTCCAACACCGTAACTCAAATGCATCAACTTTCTGACAGTCTTCTTTATTCATTGTTCAACTTACACATGCATATGAAATTATTGGAAATACCATGGCTTGGGTAAGGCGTCATCAAACTGACGTCTTTGTTCTTGAACACTTTAAGCCATCTTGTGCAGCCTGATGCAATAGGTCTTTTGACTTCTTGGCTGCTGCTTCCATGAGTGTTGATGACTGATCCAAGCAAAATGAAGTGTTTGACAACTTTAATCTTTTCTTCATTTATCTTGATGTTATTTATCCAGTGGTAAGGATTTTTGTTTTCTTTACATTGGGATGCAACCCATACTGAAGACTGTGGTATTTGATCTTCATCAGTAAGTATTTTAAGTCCTCTTCACTTTAAGCAAGCAAGCTTGTATCATCTGCATATTGCAGGTTTTTAATGAGCCTTACTTCAATTCTGATGTCACGTTCTACTTCATAGAATCCAGATTCTCAGATTATTCACTCAGCATACAAACTGAATAAATAAGTATGGTGCAGTCACTTTTAAATTATATTTAGCAAAATTCTACTTGCATGCATTATTAATGGTATTGTCCACAGATGTTCACATCCCATTGTGTCACCTCTCTCTGGAATGGACCTCTTCCAATCAGTTGGCCAGGTAGCTGTCTTCCAAATTTCTTGACCTCAGGTAAATGAGTGTCTCCATTGCTGCATCAGTTTGTTGAAAGATTTCAATTAGTATTCTATCAATTCCTGAAGCCTTGTTATTTGTCAATGCCTTCAGTGCACCTTGGACTTCTTCCTTCAGTATCATTAGCTCTTGATCATAGGCTACCTCTTGAAATGGTTGAACAGCAATCCTATCTTTTTGATACAGTGACTCTGTACATTCTTTCCATCTTCTTTTGATGCTTTCTGCATCATTCAATATTGTGTCCAAAGAATCCTTCAGTATTGAAAGTTGAGGCTTGAATTTTTTCATCACTTCTTTCAGCTTGAGAAATGCTGAGCATGTTCTTCCCTTTGGGTTTTCTAACTTCAGATTCATTTTAATATTTGACTTTGTCTTCTCAAGCTGCCCTTTGAAATTTTCTGTTCAGCTGTTTTACCTCCTCATTTCTTCAATTTGCTTTAATATCTCTATACTGGAGAGCAAGTTTCAGAGTCTCTTCTGACATCCATTTTGGTCTTTTCTTTCTTCCTTGTTTTTTTAATGACCTTTTGCTTTCTTCTTGTATGATGTTCTTTTTGTCATCCCACAATTCTTCTGGTTTTATATCATTAGCATCTAATGCGTTAAATTTGTTCTTGAGATGCTCTCTGAATTCAGGTGGTATATGTTCAAGGTAAGATTTTGGCTCTCATGGACTTGTTTTAATTTTCTTCAGCTTCAGCCTGAACTTGCATATGAGCAACTGATGGTCTGTTCCACAGTCTGCCCCTGGCCTTTTGGCTGATGATACGAGTCTTTCCCATGATCTCTTTCCACAGGTGTACGTGGTCTTTGATCTTCATCATTAAATATTTTAAGTCCTCCTCACTTTCAGCACACAAGATTGTGCCTTCTACATATCTCAAGTTGTTAATGAGTCTTACTTCAATCCTGATGCCATGTTCTTCTTTATGTAATTTGACTTCTCAGATTATTTGTGCAGCATACATACTGAAAAAGCGTGGTGAAAGAATATAACCCTGGCACACAACTTTCTTGGTTTTAAACCATTCAGTGTCCCTTTGATCTGTTTGAACGATTGCCTCTTGGTCTATGTACAGGTTCCACATGAGCACAATCAAATGTTCTGGAATACTCATTCTCTGCAATGTTGTCCATAGCTTGTCATGATCCACACAGTCGAAAACCTTTGCATAGTCAATAAAGCACAGGTAAACATCTTTCTGCCATTCTCTGCTTTCAGCAAGATCCGTCTGATGTTAGCAATGATAGTCCTCTTTCCATGTCCCCATCTAAAGCTGGCCTAAACTTCTGGCTTCTAAAGAACATATTTGTACAGATACAAAAGACCGAAGGCCAGAGAGTTGTGGGATGGCATCAAGAACATCATACAGTAAGAAAACAAAAGATCATTAAGAAGACAGAAAAAGAAGGAAAGATCAAAATGGATGTCAGAAGAGACTCAAATTTTCTCTCTAGCACAGAGATGCTAAAACAAAGGGAAGAAATGAGGAGGTACAGAGGTGAACAGTGTTTCTCTACTATTCATAAGGTTTTCAGCGACTAAATATTCAGAAGTAGTTTGTCACTCTTTCTTCCTAGTCTGTCTTTGTCTTTGTCTGGAAGCTCATCTGAAGCCTGTCCACCATGGGTGACCCTGCTGGTATTTAAAATACCGGTGGCACAGCTTTCAGAATCACAGCAACTCACAAGCCACCACAGTAAGACAAACTGACAGACAAGTGGTGGCCGTTTGGTTTTAAGTGGAAACCGTCAACTGTCAACTGATTAAACATACAGTTGTCATGAGACCCAGCAATTCTACTTCTTCGTATATACCCAAAAGAATGGAAAATGTATGTATACACAAAAACGTATGCATACATGTTTGTAGAAGCATTATTCATAGCAGTCATAATGTATAAAGAACCAAAATGTCCATCAGCTGATGAATGGATAAACAAAATACAGAATATCAACACAAGAGAACATTGTGCAGTATCAATAAATGCTACAACTCAGATTAATCTTGAAAACATTATTCTAATGGAAACAAGTCAGTCACAAAAGATCACATTTGGTTATTCCCTTTATATAAAATGTGGAGAACAGGCAAAAGTACTGATTATAGAAGTAGATTAGTGACTGCCTCAACTCGATGGCACACAACAACAATGCTGGGGTGTGGGATATGGGGAAGAAAACAATACCTTAAGAGTACAAGGAGTTATTTTTATTCATTTATTTTTTTTTTAAATTTTTTGTGTGAATTGAGTGAAGGTTTATAGAGCAGACCATCATCTTTGGATTGAACAAATCCTATACTTTGTTTCATTACAATGGTTGCAATCCCCTCCATGCAACAACAGTTAACAGTAATTAACAGTAATTACCTGTATTCACTGTAACTATTGCATTCTTTCCTGTGTCTCCCACTACCTTCATCTTTCCTCTGCTAACCTCCTTCTTGTTGTATATTACCTGCCCTGTCACTGATGTTAACATGTGTCTACCCTCTAGCCCATGAATAATTTTCCATCCCTGCTATCCCCTGCCCCTGTAACCATCATTGATTGTTTCTTTTAAGAAAAGCTTTTCTTAACTTTTTACAACATTAGTCTCAATCAATATTTGTCCTTTTGTGATTGACTAATTTCACTCAGCATAATGTCCTTCATGTTCATCCATTTTGTGAGGTGTGTTTCATAGATGCATTGTTACTCTTCAACATTGCATAGTATTCCATTATGTATGTGTACGAAAGTTTGGTCTGTCTCTATCTTCTTGATGTGTCTCTTGTTGACGGCATATTGAAGGATGCTATTTTCTTATCCATTATCCTTTTTATGTCTCTTGACTGGTGCATTTAATCCATTTAATTTCAGTGTCATTATTGATCAGTATGAATTGATTGCTGTCATTTTGCTGTGTTTTTTCATGGTGCTGCTAGTTTCTTTATTCCACATCATTTTCTGTGCTGAGTTCATTTTGTTTGTAGGTTTTCTTTTAATTTTTTTTTTCTTTTCTGTTGTGTTTTTGTTAAACAGTGCCATTGAGTTGGTTCCAACTGATAGCACCCCTGTAGAGGGTTTCCAAGGAGCAGCTGGTGAGCTTGAACTGCCAACCTTGCCATTCAAACCAACCTTGCAATCCGGTACATTAACCCACAGCACCACACCAGGACTCCTCTGTTGTATTAATGTTCACTAAATCTTTCTGGCTTTCTTCTTTTTTTAATTTTGATGTACAGGTATATTAACTGTCTTTCAAGTTATCCTGCAACTTATTAATTTTTTCCTATTTAAAGTAGTCTGTTTTATTTTGAAATCTACTTGACTTCCTAGTCATCTGCAAGTTCTGTCTCTATACTATTCCCTCTTTTTCTTTTGTAGTTAGTTGACTTCATTATACATTGATATCTCGGGTTCCCTATTTTCAATCTTACTTTACTTCAAATACTTCTATATTTGGATTGAGTTCTGGGGTGGTGTGGTCATACATGGTAATCTCAGATTGTTGTCTGCTGTTGTTGGTTCTTAATCAAAAGAACACACTTTAGTATTTTTAGTAAAGTTGGTCTGGTCATTACAAATTCCTTTAATTTTTGTTTATCAGGAAATGTCTAAATTTTGTCATCCTATTTGAGGAACGGCTTTGCTGGGTATATGTTCTTGGTTGGCAATTTTTTTTCTTTCAGAGATTTGTGTATGTACTTCCATTGTCTTCTTGCCTGCATGGTTTCTGCTGAGAAATCAGAGCTTAGTCTTATATTAGTTCTCCATGTAGATAATTTTTGGGAGTTTTTCTCTATGCTAGTCAGGATTCTTTCCTTGTCTTTGGTTTTGGAAATTTTGATTATGAGATGTTTTTGTGATTTTCTTGTGACTTGCTGCTTGGGTTCATTCAGCTTTTTGTATGCTTATATTCCCATCTTTCATGATGCTATGGAAGTTTTCTTCCAACAACTCTTTGACAAATTTCTCTTTGCTTCTTAATGTCTCTTCCTGTTCTGGAATTCTGATCACCCATAAGTTGATCCTCTTCATGGTGTCCCATCTAACACTTAGGCTTTCTTCAGATCTTTTCATTCTTTTTTCAGATTGTTCTTTTAGCATACTAGTATTGAAAGATTTATCTCCATGCTTACAAATTCAGGCTTCTGTTACTTTCAATCTATTCCTTTGCCCTTTCGACATATTGTCCACTTGTGAAATATTTGTATTAATTTTCTAGATTTATAACTGCAGATTTTGTATTGTTTTAAAATTTGCATTTATTTTGTCTCTTTGTTCTTGTAGTGCTCCCTTAACTCTTCTAATGTTTTTTTTCTGTGTTCTTCTTGCTTTCTTCAATCTTTCTGTCAACCCTTATTGTTGTTGTTAAGTGCTGTCAAGTTGGTTCTGACTCACAGCAACCCTGTATAGGGTTTCTGAGGAACAGTTGGTGAGTTTGAACTGCTATCCTTGTGATTCAAACTGACCTTTCAGACCTTGCAGTCCAGTGCAATTAACCTGCAGTGCCACGCCAGGATTCAATCCTTATAAGGTATCTAAATATTATTCTTTTGGATTATTTTTCAGTTAGTTCCATTACTTTTTCTTCCTCAGAAACATTTTCTGGCTCTGCATTTTGGTCATTTGTTTGAGCCATTCTCTCTTATTTCTTTATGTGAGCTAAAATTGTCTTCTGTCTCTGGGGCATTGTGAGGTTATTGATGAATGTCTGTTGATACGTTCTTAGGTTCTCACCAACTGTCTTCTTTGGGTGTAGACAATGGATGTGTGTACACCATTCTTGTTTGCTGTTTGTGCTTCTCAATTTAGGGTGAGTTTGGCTGCTGTTGACTGCTGTCTATCATTGATCAGATGGTGTAGGAACTGGTATTAGCTCTTGCCCAGTGGGTGGAGCTGCAGAGGGTACCCTTGTGACTGAGCTGTGTGAGCATGTTGTTTACTTACTGTCACATTGGAAAGAGAAAATCCCTGTCACACACCCACACAATAAAACAAAACAGAATAACAAACAAGGAACCAACAGTGAAAAAAGAAAATAATAAAGAGAAAAAATAAACACAGGCAACAACCAGAAAAAACAAAACTATAAAGACAAAAGAGGTCAGGGAAATGGAGCTAGAAAAGAGAAAAAATAAAAGAAAGAAAATTTAAGAATAAATAAAAATAGAAAACAGGGACAGGAAAATGGAGTTGTAGAAGAGAAAGATTAGAGAGGAAATAAAAGAAAGAAATTTAATAAACACTTAGAAAAACCAAGGAGAAGAAAGATAAAAAGAGAGAGTAGAGAGTAGTGAAAAAAATCAAAAGATGGAACAAAAAGAAAGGGGGAGTGCAAAACAGAAGAAAAAAGCAGAGCTAGAAAGGATAAAATTGAAGGGAATGGAAAGAAAGGGGGAGAAAAACAAGGATTTATTTTGAGTTAATGGAATATTCTAAAGGCGACTGTGATGATGGTTATACAACTCTAAATATACCAAAAATGACTGAACTGTCTCCTTTAAAGGGCACACTGGTTAAGCACTCAGCTGTTAAGCAAAGGATCCGCAGCTGGAACCCACCAGACTCTCTGAGGGAGAAAGATATGGCAGTCTTGAAAAGCTTGTGGGACAGTTCAGTCTTATAGGGTTCCTAGGAGTTACAGTGAGGGTTTTTGTTGTTGTTATTGGTGGTGATTTTATACTTTAAATGGAGCCCTTGTATCATGCTGTAGGATAAATACTGGACTGCAACCACAAGGTTGGCAATTCAAATCCCCCAGCTGATCAGCGGTAGTGAGGCTTTCGGCTCCCATAAAGATTTTCAGCTTCAGAAACAAGGTGGCTATGAGTTGGCATCGACTCAGTGGCAGTGAGTTTGGTTTTGAGTACACCTTAAATTACTGAATTACATGACAGGTGAAAAATATGTCAATAAAGCAGCGACAGACAGGTTTATCATTAGAGTACTTATTCCTGTTATTAAGAAGGCTTATGATACAATGATCAAGCATTTGGCTGTGAATCACAAGTTTGGTTCAAACACACTTAGTGCTTCTGAGGGAGAAAGACTTAGCAATCTGCTTCCATAAAGATTTCAGCCAAGAAAACCCTGTTGGGGCCATTGAACTCTATCACATGGTGTTGTTCTAGGTGGAATGGACTCAACCTCCTGCTATAACAGACATCAAATAACACTTGTCCAAAAGTTGGAAGTAAGGAAAAAAGGTGGAAAGAAGGAAGGAGGGAGGGAGAGGAAAAGAAGCTCAACTCTGATAAAAAGACAAATGCCAAAAATTGGAATGCTAAATTATATATATATATATATATAGTTGTTGTTAAGTACCATGGAGTCAGTTCCGACTCATAGTGACCCTGCACAGGGTTTCTGAGGCTGTAAATCTTTACAGGAGCAGAATGCCTCATCTTTCTCCCGTGGAATCGCTGGTAGTTTCAAACTGCTGACCTTCAGGTTAGCAGTCTGATTCATAACCACTATGCTACCAACTCTCTCTCTCTCTCTCTCTCTCTATATATATATATATATATATTGAATATATATGAAATATATATGAATATATATAATGAATATATATATGAAATATATATATATATGAAAACTTACTAGTCAAAGCTGGCTAGATCAAATGACCTCACACAGGTTGTCATCCCATATGTTGGATTTTTCAAGTATATATCACAGGGGCTTCCTTTATTAGTTTCAAGTCCTATGTTTCTTCACATTTCCTTTTAAATTTTAAAGACATAAAGAGTTTAGCTAATTCAGGGAAGAGGGAAGATGCCTCCTATGTGTAAGAGCTAGATGTAGAGAGAGTGGTTAAAATTCACACAGGTTTATTGAGAATCTACTATGTGGTTTGTACTAGGTTTTGTAGGGAAACCAAGAGAGCATCAAATATTATATTATTGTGTATAGATTACACCTCCATATAAAGAAAACAAAAATCCTCACACTTAAACCAATAAACATCATGGTAAACAGAGAAAATACTCAAGCTGCCAACAATTTCATTTTACTTGGATCCACAATAAACATCCATGCAACCACAGGTCAAAAAATTTTTTTAAACTACAACCATTGCATTGAGCAAATGTGCTGCAAAAAGATCTCTTTAAAGTGTTAAATTACAAAAAAAAAAAAAATCGCAAAGGTGTCACTTTGAGGACTAAGAAACACCTAACGCAAGACATGGTATTTTCAATTGCTTCATATGTATTTGATAGCTGGACCATGAACAAAGAAGACCAAAGGAGAATTGATGCTTCTGGAGTATGGTATTGGCAAAGAATATTAAAGTTACCATGGACTGCCAGGAGAACAAACAAATTTGTCTTGGAAGAAGTACTGCTAGAATGTTCCATCGAAGCAAGGATGGTGAAACTTCATCTCACATACTTTGGACATGTTATCAGAAAGGACCAGTTCTTGGAGAAGGACATTATGCTTGGTTACATAGAGAGTCAGCATGAAAGAGGAAAACCCTAAAGGAGGTGAACTGGCACAGAACCTGCAACACTGGGCTGAAACATAGCAGCAATTGTAAAGATGACAGGGGACCAGTGTTTCATTCTGTTGTACATGAGGCCGCTATGAGTCAGAACCCACTCGACAGAACTTAACCATAACATCCTTGCTCTTAAGGAACTTAAAGGCTCTAGAAGAAATGTGATAAAGTGACCTGACTGTTTGGGATGAATAGATAGAGGGAGGAAAGAATATCTACCCTGACATTTCCTGGCAAGTTTGCACATTTCACAAAGTTAAAAAGATTAAGAAATACCAACCCAACTGGTTATACTCACCACACTGTGTGACAGATGACTCTTTTTCACTTCTTTGGTCAGGTCGATCTAAACTTTTAGAACTTAGACCCTCCAACAAATGCAAAAATCTGTCTACACTGTGTGGTTTCTCCTTATCTTTCCTCTCCCGCCCCCTTGTATCTCCTTGCATCATCTCATGTTGATCTCCCCACATCTTAATGGAGGGCCCAGAGCAGAGTTCTTCCTGACCTTGATGATACCCAGCCCTGTCTCCTAGCACATTCATAGTTTACTCATTGGAGTCCCAAATTGGCCAGTTGTTGCACACCGACTTCTGTTGCTCTTTCTTTCTTTTGTAATAGAGCCAGTAATGTTCTGGATGATTCTGTGGTTAACTCTGGTCTGACTCTTCACCTCCGTGGTTTTATTAGCTGTGTGTTTGGCTCTGGGATCCTCTCTCTAGCTATTGTCATTATTGAGACTATTTGTGTCTCCAGCAAATCTCTTCTAAATCCCCGGCTGTTATCTGGCCTGAGTATGTGTGTCTATGAAGTGAGTGCATTCTTGTCTGACTGCCTCTGATAGCAGTCATTGCTGTGCTAGCTTTACTAGGTACTCAGATTGATATGATTAAGATTAATGAGACTTACTCTAAGTCATGAACCTATTCAAGGATAAACTTGTAAATCCAACGAGTTCTGAAGAAGTTACTACTTACCTTTCAACCTTGAGGGGATTTGAAGGTTGATTTACAGCTACCCCTTCCCCCTCCAACATATCATTAAGAAGATGTCAGGAAAGATACTGCTTCTACAGCTCAGAGATTATTATCCATAAAAGTAAGCTTTGTAGGAATAATAACTCATAAATTATATTTATGTGTAGGCATAATTAGTTCCACTAATGAATGGTGCTTCAATAAAGCCATTGTCACAAACACAGGATAGCATACGCACCAATTAAAAATTGTGCAGTTCTCATAATAACTATGACAAAATCCTAACTCAATTTGATTTGCTTTAATATGTCCACTGAGATGGCTGCATAAAATCATCCCCAAGGAAGACAGATGTGAAAAGTACAAAATTACATTCATGTAAAGAGAAAATTGGGGAAGGCGGAAGGATGCTTATTATATAGTAGCCCTTCTGTTATAAGGTTTCAAACAAATTTTCCATGAACTGAGTGCTTACTTATCATAGAAGCACACTTTTCCATCAGTATAACAAAGACATTGCTCCCTAGGTTCTTAAGAACTGTAAGTTAAGCTTTTTCTAACGACTCAGAGCTACTTCTATGAGCTGGGAGGCAGCATGACATGGAAAGAACACAGGCTCTGAAGTCAGCAGACCTAAGTTTGAATACTGGCTCTTGCTCTTAATAGCTATGTGACCTCGGGCAAGTTTCTTAAACTTTGTGAGCTCCAATTTCTCATCTGTTAAGTGGGAATGATAGAATCAAACTTAACAGTGTTGATATGAGGATTAAGTGATAAAATGCAGTGGTTTTTGTTTCCCTGCTCTGGAATTCTTTTTATAAGTGAAATCTTATGCAGAGCCCCCATTATGTATAAATAAAAGTGCAGATGCTCTAAGTCTTTAAAATCACTGCATCTAACGCAGATGAAGTTTCTGACTGGCTCAGGTGAGATCTATGCTCTAAATCATGGAATACATCAGGAGAGGAGTAAGGTGAGAAACTGAGAGGTGTACAGCTATCATCCCTCACCAATAAAAAAAAGAAAAAGAAAAATACCAGAATTACAAGGCCACAGCATAAAAAGTCAGTAAAACATAAGCAGTAAGTGAGTTGCTTATCTCATCTGCCCATTTTTGACATCAAAGTCTTCACTATAGCTGTGAGCTAGAATCCAACAGATTCATATACCATCAAGAGTTAAAGGGATTTTTTTCTGTCTGAGCTCAAGATTTCATAAAGACTTTTAAAAGGATCTTTTGCAAATGACTAAACGTGCATTACAGTATAAACTATACTTTCTTAGTTAACTTAAACATAAATCTATACACAACTATATGGAGGCCTGGTGTGGTACTACATTGGACTGTTAAACACAAGTTGGCTGTTCAAACCCACCAGCTGCTCCTTGGCAACCAATTGCAGGATCAGTATGAGTCAAAACTAATTTGATGACGGGAATACACGCTGTGATTGGTGACCACACTCGACACCAATAAGGGGAAGTGAGGGAAAAACAGCAATGAAAGGGTGAGCTAAGCCCTACAACGTTTAATAGACTTCTATGAACCTGGGTGAAGACCTGGTTAGCCAGCAGTGTGGCAAGACCTGGGGACTCTTGGGTCCAGAATCAGTGACATAGCCACAGAGGACTAGAGTGGAGAGTGAAGCATCCAGCTGATAAGAAGAGAGGGCATATGCATAAGAACACCCACACTTGCAGATAATACCCACTTGTCCTGGCTTCAGTGACTGGATGATCAGAGCTCAACCAGAAGTAAAAAGAAGAGGGGAAAAAAAAAAAGTATTCTCATACAATTTGATGAACTTGACCTATACCTATGGAAGCAGTAGCTCAAAAGAGGGAACAAATCCTTACAGCAAGAATCATTCCCACCCCCTCCACACACAGAGTAGACAGGGATGGGCAACTTGAACATTGGCTACCCAAAATGGAGGGCGGGGGGCTACAAAGGCAAGAAGTGACTGGCTTACAAGCTTTCAAGAGGGAACCTAGATCCAGAGGGCCTGGAGGAAGGTAGAATCTCCAGTGAGTAGTATTCAATCTGACTAGGCGGGGCTGGTGCAATGAAATACAGACAGGTCTCTTGTGATACAATAGTGAATAATTGTTATCAGGACTGTTTGTGAGGGTCGGAAATGTAAAGGCAGATGTTTTATAGCAAGAAAGTGAGTGATTAACTTTTCAGTCTAGGAGCGGGGGTCCCTAGGACCATCAAGGGAGAAGAGCAGAGACCGGGACCCTACCCAGAGAAGTAGTGATGCCTAAAATGGAGCCAGAGATGTTGACGTGGAGCGATGGAGCAGCTGGAGACTTTAGATCCAGAGAGGGAGAGGGACTGTGTGCTGAAGACCTGGGGGGTACAGGGGAAGGATTGCATGGAGGGGATTGTAACCATGGCAATGAGATGACATACTATAGAATGAATGTAAAACTAATGTTCTCCCATGTAAACTATCACATAATTAAAAATAAAGCATTAAAAAAAAACCCAAAAAACTAATTTGATGACACTTAACAACAACAACAATACACAACTATAAAAATATAATATAATTTTAATATTAAATACCAGTCATTTTATGCTAAAGTGTTCTTCCCGGTCCTATTCAGACCTGTTTCTGTCATTGTCTGATAGTGCATTACTTCCTAATTCTCTGTGTGCTCTATGTTGTCTCAAGGACAGCTTGAGAAGACAAAGACAAGTATTATAAAGAAATGTGAAATACCTGAAGTTAGAAACCCAAAAAGGAAGAACATTTCTGAAGTTGAAAGACCTGAAGAGAAAATTCAAGCCTCGACTTGAAATATTGAAAGATTCTATGGGCAAAATACTGAATGATCTGAAAGTATCAAAAGAAGATGGAAGGCATACACAGAGTCACTGTACCAGAAAGAAATGGTCAATGTTCAACCATTTCAAGAGGTAGCACATGATCAAGAGTCACTAGTATTGAAAGAAGTGCAAGATGCACTGAAGGCATTTGCAAAGAACAAGGCACCGGAAATTGACAGACTACAAATTGAAATCATTCAACAAACTGATGCAACACTGGAGGCACTCACTCATCTATATCAAGAAACAGCTACCTGGCCAAGTGATTGGAAGAAATCCATAGTTGTACCCAATTCCCAAAAGCAATAAACCAATGGAATGAAAAAATCATCAGACAATATCATTAATATTACAAGCAAGTAAAATTTTTCTAAAGGTAATTTAAAAATGGCTGTAACAGTACATTGACAGGGAATTGCTAGAGGTTCAAGTCAGTTTCAGACGAGGACATGGAATGAGGAAATCATTGCTTGTGTCAGATGGATCTTGACTGAAAGCAGAGAATACAAGAAAGATGTTTACCTGCACTTTATTGATTGTACAAAGGCCTTCGACTATGGAGATCTTGACAAGCTATGGACAACATTTCAAGGAATGGTTATTACAGACACTTGATTGTGCTCACGAGGAGCTTGTACATAAACCAAGAAGGAGTCATTCAAACAGAACAGGGGGATGCTGAATGTTTTAAAATCAGGAAAGGTGTACACCAGGGCTGTATTCTTTTACCATAATTATTCCATATGTATGCTGAGCAAATAATTCAAGAACCTAGATCATATGAAGAAAAATGTGGCATCCAGATTGGAGGAAGACTCATTAACAACCTGTGATATACAATGATACAAGCTTGCTTGCTGAAAACGAAGAAGAGTTAAAATATTTACTGATGAAGCTCTAAGACCAACATCCTTCAGTATGGGTTGAATTTCGATGTAAAGAAAACAAAAATCTCACCGCTGGACCAATAAATAACATTGTGATAAATGGGAAAAGAATTGAAGTTGTTAAGGACTGCATTCTGCTTGGATCCACTATCAGCACTCACGGTAGCAGAAGTTAAGAAATCAAACAACATATTGCATTAGGCAAATCTGCTGCACAAGACCTTTTTAAAGTGCTCAAGAGCAAAGGTGTCAGTTTGAAAACTAAGGTGCGCCTGACTCAAGCCACGGTATTTTCAATAGCCTCATATGCATGTGAAAGTTGGACAGTAAATAAGAAAGACTGTAGAAGAATTGATGCTTTCGAATTATGGTGTTGGAGAAAAATATTGAAAGTACCATGGATTGCCAGAAGAACAAACAAATCTGTGTTGGGCAAAGCACAACCAGAATGATCTTAGAAGCCAGGATGACGAGACTTCGTCTCTTATACTTCAAGCATATTAGCAGGAGAGACCAATCCCTGGAAAAGGTCCCTGAAGATCAACATCATGCTTGAGAAACTGGAGGGTCAGCGAAAAAGAGTAAAACCCCCAATGAGATGGATTGGCACAGTGACAGCAGCAATGGGCTCAAATGTAACAATTGTGAGGATGGTGCGAGACTGGGCGGCGTTGCGTGTTGTTGTGCATGTTGTTGTTGTTCAGTGCTGTTGAGTCAATTCCTACCCATAGGGACCCTCTATAGGGTTTCCAAGGAGCAGCTGGTGAGCTTGAACTTCCGACCTTGCAATTCAAACGGCTTTATAGTCTGGCTCATTAAGCCACAGCACCACACAAGGACTCCTTTGTTGTGCATTGGGTTTGTCTCGAATAGGGTCACTATAAGTCGGAAACGACTGGATGGCACCTAACAACAACAACAAGTGCTGTCTTTATTCTTCATTGGTCAACCTTTTCCAAACACTTATAACTAATCACAGAGAATCTACATCTTCTCTGTCTGCAATTCCTCAGTTTAGTCTTTAATTACAGTCCTTTTAAAGTATATTTCCATAGCACTAGCAAAATTCTTCTCCGTCTGTTCCTGCTCTGGCTGCATCTTTTAAAGTTATAGCATATGAAGTTCACTTTCTCCCACTGCACATCTTGCAAACTGCATGCCATAACCACCCACTCTTGGACACTTCTTGCTCTCACTCATTCGTATTCTCTCACTTTCTCTCTTTCTTTCTTTCATGAAGAGAATAGTTTATAGGATGGAACAACCTAGAGTCTCCACTGTGCAGAAGAAATTCTATTTCTGTCTTACACCATGTCTCCCTTTCTAGCTGGAATAAACTGGAGGTTTATTATTTATTAATTTCTTGCCTACATGTATGTGGACATCAAATATCTAAGAAAATTTTACTGAATGATAAAGCTTTTCTGGATGTTATATTTCTTTTTATGCTCTTTCTCTCTATTATTGTTTGATAAAATTCTGATCATGGACAAAATGGTTTTATAAGAAGATGTATAAGGGGGAAAAATCACTAAAACTTAAATGAGACAAAATACAAAAGAGGAATTACGTTAGAAAGCTCAATTGAATTCGATTTTAAGACTTATATTCTCACCGGAATCTTACTTGTACCAAGTCCAATGTAGTTTCTGGGGTTCTCAGTGACAAAAAAAATGGAGCACATGATAAAGAAATGGGATAAGGAGTCAGTTTTTAAAAGTAAAACATGAGCCTTTTAAAGTAAGAACCCTGGTGTGGCACTGTAGGTAAGCACTGCACTGGTAACCACAAGGTCAGCAGCTCCAACCTATGAGCAGTCACTCTCGGAAACCCTATACAGGGTTGTTGTAAGTCGGAACTAGATAAGCACTGGATTGCAAGGTTGATTTGAACTGTAAGGTCAGCAGCAGTTCAAACCCACTGACCACTCCTCAGAAATACAGACAGGGTCGCTATGAGTTGGAACCAACTTGATGGCAGCTAACAACAACAAGGTGATGGAGTTACTACCATTACTACCAGCCATTCCTCTTAGCTCCATAAATTCACAGACTAGTGAAAACAGCCCTCAATTTAACATAAGGACTTTGTTCGTGCCCCATTTTCACTTCAATTTCAATGCAATTTGATTCAATTTAAATTCCTAACAAGCTGTATGACCTTGGCCAAGTGGTGGTGGTGGTGTGCTGTGGAGTCAGTTCTGACTCATAGCGACCAGGGTTTCCGAGGCTATAAATCTTTACAGGAGCAGAAAGTTTCATCTTTCTCCCGTGGAACAGCTGATAGTTTCGAACTGCCGACCGTGAAGCAAGCAGCCTGACTTGTAACCACTACGCTACCAGAGCTTTCCCCAATCAAGTCGGTTCCGACCCATAGCAACCCTTTATAGGGTTTCCGAAGAGAGACAGGTGAGTTTGAACCGCCGACTTTGCAGTTCAAACGGCTTTGCAGTCTGACGCATTAACCCACAGCACCACACCAGGACTCCCTATTTAATATTCAAAACAACCCCATGAGATTCCAATCCAGGCAGTTTGACTCAAAGCCTGCAGGCTTAAAGCCACACTGATTCCAAGTAACTTTCAGAAAGTAATCATGAAGGAAAAAAAACTTGAGCTAGAGTTTGCCTTTCAGGAGTATGGAAACTCAGCACTTGGTAAGTGCTGTGGAGTCCTTCCCACACTCATAGCAACCTTGCAGAGGGTTTCCAAGGAGTGGGTTTGAACCATCAACCTTGTGGTTATCTTTCCATGCCACACCAGGCCTCCAAAACTCTGCACGGTGGTGGTGGTGTGCCGTGGAGTCAGTTCTGACTCATAGTGACCCTGTATAGGGTTTCCAAGGCTGTAAATCTATATGGGAGCAGAAAGCCTCATCTTTCTCCTGTGGAATGGCTGGTAGTTTCAAACTGCTGACCTTGAGGTTAGCAGCCTGATTCATAACCACTAGCTACCAGAGCTCTGCACTTGTTGCTAAGAGCCGTTGAGTCGATTCCGACCCATAGCGGCCCTATATAGGGCTTCCAAGGTGCAGCTGGTGAGCTTGAACCACCAACCTGGCAGTTCAAACGACTTTGCAGTCTGACGCATTAGCCCACAGCGCCACACCAGGACTCCTAGCCATGAGTAAATCCACAGGGAGCCCTGGATGCCTCAGCAATGGTGCCCTCTGTAGTCAGAGAAGGGATTCAAACAGGTTGGCTGCTGGCCCTGAAAAGCATGTACTGGATGCAATGCCTCTGAAAGCCACTTGGAAGACTTGAGACAGGCGGATCTGCTAAACAACCGTCAGGGCAGCACTAGGGAACTCTGAAACCAGCAAGGTTTCCACAGGCTGGGTTCTGACTCTGAACCTCTCCAGATGGGCCTGTATCTGAGTGGTCTTTCCCAGCCAGGCCAGGGGAAGGCTTGGGGCGATCTGAGAAGGGAAGAGGAGTCTGAAGTCAAGAACACGGAACAGGAAGTTTCTGAGCCCAGCAGCGGCCTGTATCAGCAAGAAGAGAGCACTACCCTTACCAGCACTCAACATTCTATGAAGTTCAAAGATTGTGTCAGCATTTCTATTCTAAACTTTTAATTTCATAGATTTACAGTTCAAGTCATAAAAATTCACTCTGGGCTGAAGGCTGGCATCCAGTCTCTTAGGAAAGTCTCTTAGCAGTGTTTTTAAAGCTGTGTGTTCAAACAAACATAGAATCCATTCTTGTTTCAGATATTTGTTGGGACTTTTATGTTGTTGTTGTTGTTAAGTGCTGTTGAGTAGGTTCCTATTCATAGCAACCCTGTATGGTGTTTCCGAGGACCAATGGGTGAGTTTGAACTACTGACCTTGTAGTTGGCAAACCGTACAGTGCTTATCCTACAGCGCCACACCAGGACTCCTGGGATTTTCATAAATACCCCAAATGTTTATTGGTAAAAATGTTTTTCTAAACTATTGGTCTATAATGCAGCAAATGCTTGCTTCTGGTTTTGTTTTTGTTTTTTGCAGAAAATGTATTTTGAAAATGAAAATATCATTTCACCAAAAATGTGGCTTCATGGCACATTGAGTTTGAGTAGTGAAAGGAGGTGGAATCTAACGTTACTGCAGATTCAGAGAAACAGGTCATGCATGTGGCCGTGACTGCTGCTCACTGTCAAGGCCTGGAGCCAGCCTTACCTAGAAAGGGATTTGAATTGCCAATTGAGTCCGTTTCCTAGAGGGTTGAAGTCAGCGATTAGTTCAGGGTTTAACAGGCTAAGCGACCTTGCCCAACATGCACTTAAACCTCAGTTTTCTTATTATATACAAAGGAGGTTTCAAAAGCTTATGGAAAAATGTCATTATCTTTAATTCCATTTTCCCATGGAATTTTTGAAGCTTTCTTGTGTGTGTGTATATGTTTATATTGTTGGTCTTGTTAAGTGCCATCGAATCAGTTCTATCTGCTAGCAACTCTGTATAGGGTTTCCAAGGAGCAGCTGGTGGGTTTAAACTGCTGACCATCTGGTTTGCAGTCCAGTGCTGATCCTACAGTGCCACATGTTTACAAATGGAATCAAAAGATAATGAAACTTTTCCACTAACTTTTGAAGACTCCCTCATATGTGTGTGTGTGTGTGTATCTATATATATAGTTTTTGTTCTTAAGTACTGTCAAGTCGATTCCAACTCATAGATACCCTGTGTAGAGTTTCTAAGGAGCAGCTGGTGAGCTTGAACCGCTGACCTTTCAGTTCAAACCAACCTTGTAGTCAAGCACATTAACCCACTGTGCCTCACCAGGACTCCATATAAAAAGTCAAACCCATTGTTATTACTTTGATTCCAACTCATACAGACCCTATAGGTAGAACTGCCCCACAAGGTTTCCAAGACCGTAATCTTTAAGGAAGCACACTACCGCATCTTTTTCCCATGGTCAGCAGCCAAACACTTAATTACTATACCACAAGGACAGTATAAAGTGGGGATAATTGTACTTTCCTTATATTCTGAAATTAACAGAAGAGGTCATACCTGTATGTCAACACAACGTGACATATAATGTTATTGTTGCTGTTAAGGGCCATCAAGTCAACTCTGCATAGGATTTCCAAGGAGCAGCTGGTGGATTTGAACTGCTGATCTTGAGGTTGGCAGTCCAGTGTTGATCCTATAGCACTACCCCAGGACTCCTGAAATACAATAAATGGTAGCAACTTAGTGGTAATTCAGAGAGATGAACATATAGAATGTATAGTGATTAGTCAAAAGTCCTCTAATTTCTTCATTTTAAGATTGCTTCTCATTTGACACTTTCTCTAATACCTCTGACTAGTGACTGAGGCTAGTAAAAACTTTCAAGACATTAGGTTGTTGTTGTTGTTAAGTGCCATTGAGTGGGTTCCGTCTCATAGCAACTCTAGGGTTTCTGAGGGGCAGCTTGTGAATTTGAACCACCAACCTGCAGTTAACAGTCCAGTGTAAGTTAGGAAATAAATTCCCAAGGGAAATCTGCCAAGAGTGATATCATAAATCCCAATGTTTAAGAAATCAGGCAAGTGACAAAAGAAAAACAAAAGCAAACAATCAAACCCATTGCTACGGAGTTGACAATTCTCCAGGAATGGCAAGTTGTGAATTTGGAGATTTTTATTATTATTCAGGTAATTATTATTCAGGCAACTTGCCTCTTTATCACAGTCAGTCCACTTGAGGGAAGCTGAAGAGTCCGTTCTCAAGCGTTAGGGCTTTAGCAGCTTAAGAAAGAGGAACAATGACCTTCACTCAGGCATAGGCTCTAACTCAAGGAAAGCAGAGTAGCCACAATTTGGGCTCTTCCCATCCCCAGGCAGTAGGTGGTTCCTGGTTTCCAAACAGGCTGGAGAACTTGAGGAGAAAGGGAATGTTCCTCGTAAGGAAGCAAGGGGAGGAATCTATGGCTCTGAGCCCAACCCCAAGTCACCAACATGATTTCTATCTCTGGAAGCAAGATTTCTGTCACCAAAGGGATTTTCATTAATAGCTGTATTATTGAAATGCCCACGGAACATTTAGGGTCATTCAAACCTGGAATTTAACTTTTACTTTTTAAATGTTGTAGCTCTAACAACTGTTGCCTTTTATCCATCGCTAATTCCATTCTGAAGAGTCATTAAAGGGGGAAAAACATTCTTAAGGCAAAGCAAAAGCACTTGATGAATACTACCTGACTCCAAACCAAACTAACTCCTTCAATTCCAATCCTAGCCATCCGAACTTCTCCATAGGGTTCCAAGGTTGTAAATCTTTACTGAAGCCAACTGCAACCATATTCTCCTTTGGAGTGGCTCATGGGTTCGAGCATCTTAACTACTGCCCACCAGGGCTCCTCACTACCTGATTACCTCACTGCTATTGAATCAGTTTTGACTCAGAGCAAACGGAGAAAAGATTGAAGTTGTCAAGGACTTTGTTCTTCTTGGATCAACTATCAACACTCACAGAAGCAGCAGTCAAGAAATCAAATGACATATTGCATTAGGCAAATCTGTTGCACAAGACCTTTTTAAAGTGTTGAAGAGCAAAGATGTCAGCTTGAGGACTAAGGTGCGCCTGATCCAAGCCATGGTATTTTCAATAACCTTACATACATACGAAAGCTGGACAGTGAATAAGGAAGATCGTAGAAGAACTGATGCCTTTGAGTTACGGTGTTGGAGGAGAATATTGAAAGTGCTATGGTCTGCCAAAAGAACCAATAGATCCATTTTGGAAGAAGTGTAGCCAGAGTGCTCCTTGGAGGCCAAGATAGCCAAACTTCGTCTCTCATACTTCAGACATTGTCAGGAGGGTCCAGTCTCTGGAGAAGGATATCATGTTTGGTAAGGTGGAGGGTCAGAGAAAAAGAGGAAGACCCCCAACGAGATGGATTGGCCAAGTGGCAGCATGGATCGGGCAGTGTTTCATTCTGCTGTGCATAAGGTCGCTATGGGACAGTACCAACTCGATGGCACCTAACAACAACAATAATCAAATCAGTTTTGACTCAGAACAACCTGTACAGAATTTCTGAGACTTAAATTTTTATGTAAGCAGCCAGTCTTGTTGCTCTCCCGTACTGCCTGATTGTTGTTGTTGTTAAGTGATGTCCAGTCAGTTCCAACTCACAGAGACACCACATAGGGTTCCCAGGGAGTGGCTGGTGGGGTTTGAACCTCCAACCTTGCAGTTAGTAGTCCAGTGCTTATCTTACAGCACCACACCAGGACTCCATTATGTGATCTGCTGATGTAATTAGGTGCCATGGCATCAGTTCTGACTCATAGCGACCCTATGCATAACAGAATGAAACACTGCCCAGTCCTGGGCCATCCTCACAATTGCTATGTTTGAGCCCATGTTGCTGCCAGAGTGATGATCCATCTCGTTCACGGTCTTCCTCTTTGTCGCTTATCCTCCGCTTTACCGAGCAAAGGGAAGTTAGTGAGTTCTTACTACAGCCATTGCATTTCTAACTCTAAATACTATAATTTGTTCATGTTTTAAAATGATTATTTATGCCTTCAAGGACCTACATATAAAGTATATGTTAGGTACAAAGAATACAATGAACACTTTACATACCCAAAGTAACCCTGGAGGTGCTCTGGGCTAACGCTTGTGCAGGCAGCTGCAAGGTTAGAGATTGGAAGCAGCCACTCCACAGGAGAAAGATGATGCTGTGTGTCGCCATAAAGACTTACAGTTTGAGAAACCCTAAGGAGCAGTTCTGCTCTGTCTGACAGGGTCACTGTGAATCAGAACCAACTGGATGACACTGGGCTTGATGTTTTTGGTTTTATATACCCAAAACCCAAAACAGAAAAAAAGCTCTACCCATATAAACAAAAACTTCTTCTGTTCTCTCCCATGAGAGCCCACGTCCTCTTCCCTTGTTGGTTCGGACTCATTGTGACCCTTACAAGGTTTCTGAAGAGCAGCTTGTGGGTCTGAACTGCCGATCTTATAGTTTGCAGTCCATTGCTGATGCTATAACACCAGACCAATGCCCCTCCTCTTCCCTGGACTACCTTTTTTTTTTTCAGTTTTTATTATGACTTGAGTGATAGTTTACATGGGAGAACGTCGGTTTTATACTGATTGTTTCATTGCAATGATTACAATCACTTTCATGCATCATCATTTTTAAAATTTGCTTCTATTCCCTCTGTTTTTGTTTTTTTCCTTTTGGGTGGGGGATGTACACCAAAACACTCGGGAATATATAATCATTTAAACAACCAGAGGGCACATTCTGCAGGTCTGCCTCCTGGCCACCAGCCTTTCTCTTTCCATGAGTCTAAAGTCCTCAGCTGCTCTGTCTTTCCACGTCCTCATCTCTGTCTCCATCTCTGGTGTTGCTGCTGCTTCTCTGGATAGGGTTCCACATTCCACTCCTGCTCTTCTCCCTTGATGGTCCGAGGGCCCTTGACTACCCTTAATGTAGTATTTCTTACAACGATTTTTCTTTAGTGTGTGGCTTGCTTGTCTAAGTATGTGTTTCTAACCTGTGTTGTTAGGTTTTTTTCTTTTAACCTTCATAAAAATTATGATGCACTGAATATATTACTCTGTAACTTCCTCCTTTCATTCAACATGTTTAGAAGATTTTTGTTAGTTGATGTTCATGTCCATTCACTTCACTGCTGTATAATATTGCATTCTATGCTCTTGTAGCATAGTGGTTATGAGTTGGGCTGCTAACCTCAGGGTCAGCAGTTCGAAACTACCAGTGGTTCTGTGAGAGAAAGATGAGGTTTTCTGCTCCTGTAAAGATTTACAGCCTCGGAAAACCTAAACAGGGTCTCTATGAGTTGAAACCGAACCGACTCCACAGCACATAACCAACCTACCAACCATGACAATACTGAAATTTTTTTACCCATTCTTCTCTTGACAGATATTTGAATTGATGCCAGTGTTTTGCTATTGCAGACAATGCTGCTTTGAACATTATGGAACCTGCTGAGTCATAGACTTTGCATATCTTTAAGTTCTCAAATGTCAAGCTCTTTTCTAAATGGTTGGACATAACCCCCAGCATTGTGAACCTGTTCCAATTGCTCTATTGTTGTTGTTGTTGTTAAGTATCGTGGCGCCAATTCTGACCCATAGTGACCCTGCACAGGGTTTCTGAGGCTGCAAATCTTTACGGGAGCAGAACGCCTCACCTTTCTCCCGCAGGACAGCTGGTAGTTTCGAACTGCTGACCCTGAGGTTAGCAGCCTGATTCGTAACCACTATGCTACCATAGCCTTCCTAATGATTGGTTTTATTTGACTTTACAGGTTTGGGCAATCTAGTGAGTATTAAAATCTCACTGTGATTTTAATTTGCATTTCCCTGATTTCCAGAGAGGTTGAGCCTCTTTTCAGATGCTTATCAGTCCATTGTTTATTCTTTTAAGAAGTGCCTGTTCAAGTCTTTTACCCTTTGTGTGTCTTTTTTCCTTTAAATTTATAAGTACTTTATATTTGCCATACCTTTGTCACTTAATGCGTTGCAAATGTATTACTGCTTTGTCTTCTTGCTTGTTTACACTGATGTTGGGTAAGCAGTAGCTTTAATACAGTTTGCTAATATTGTCTTCATTCTTCTCTTACATAATTGCTTCTCACCAGAGGAGAAATAAGCTGAGACTTCTTTCACCCTTAGTGAGGGACTCCTTTAGTCCGTCTTTGGAGGGTATTGGTTGGGAAGAATCTGGAGTTGATTCAACTGTTTTTACTGTCTCCAGAGACCTCCAAAAAGTCTGGGCTTTTGTTGATAACTTTCACCTGTTCTGCGGGAATTCTGCTTAGTGTCAAATACCCATCAGGATCTCAAAAGTATTTTTTTGTTTTGTTTTGTTCCTTAGAGTCAGAAATAAAGTGTAAAAAGAAATATCCTTACTTAAGATCCATTGTGATACTAGAGAGGAATAATCCTGGCATCTAACAAATTCTAATTCCTGTTCATTGTAATATTCCAGCGTCTCAGACTCCTTGATTATTAAATGATGATCACTGTGCTTGCCTTACTCTCTCATAAGAATCAATAAGATAATACAAATCAAGTGTCTACTTGATACACGTTTCTGTTGTTGTTAAGCACAGCCCAGTCGCTTCCATTTCGTATCAGCCCTGTATAGGGTTTCCGAGGAGCAGTTAGCGAGTTTAAACTGCCAATTTTGCTGTTCAAACCGACCTTTCGGTCCAATGCTTATCATACAGTGCCACACCAGGACTGCGAGCATTCAGCAAACGTTTGTTCCCTTCACTTTAGAGATGGCAGTTCATGAACTGCTGCCAACCAGTTGTGATCTTTGACCATAAACTTTTCTCTACCATCGTCCTCACCCTTGCACCTACACATTTGGTCTATGTAAAGACTATAGTACAGAAATAGTTGTTAGTTTGGGCTTTTGGTGTTTTCTTTAATACTCATGAATTTAACCATTCCAACTCAACCCAATCACCATGTTCCATAATATTTAGTAAATGAAAAGCCGATACTATTTTACACAAAGTCTTAGGGAGGCCCATTTAGGACAAAATACCATTGAACATTCTGATTTTCATTACGGTGATTTCAAAGACCCATTCACAAATGTCACCTATACTTTATCTCCTTCTTTCTCTCTCCCTTTTTCTCTCCTCCCCTTAATTCTCCCTCCATCTCTGTCTCCTACAAACGCACATATACACTCCTACAAAGGTATTTCTTAGTTGCCATAATCTACTTAGAGTTGCCAGCTATGACCAGAATGAATCAGAAGGCAGTTGCAGTGGTGTTTTGGTTAAAAGTTCCCAATTCCATCTTTACTGCTCTTTATGCAGAATTCAGAGTCCTGATGTGGCGCTGCGGGTTAACGCGCTGGACTGCAAAGAAGGTTTGAATCACAAGGTCAGTGTTTCAAGCTCACCAGTTGCTCCTGGGAAACCCTATACAGGATCATGATGAGTCGTAAATGACTCAATGGCACTTAACAATAACAACAACATGCAAAATTCAAGGACCCCAAGTGGTGCAACAGTTTAGTAGATACTGCTAGCTTTCAATCAGCTGTACTATTCATTCCTAAATTGATCACCTTTCCTACTTGATAAGTTGCATTGATTAATTTATCAATTTCCCATTCTAAGTTACTTTAGCAAATTCTTTATTCATTTAATCAATAAATGGTGAATGCTAAGTTTACTTTTTCTTTTTAAGTTTTTATTGTGAATTGAGTGATAGTTTACATGGGAGAATATCGGTTTTCGCTCATCGTTTTCATTGCAATGATTACAGTCTCCTCCATGTATCATCATTCAACAATATTTGCTTCTATTCCCTGTTTTGTTGTTGTTGTTGTTTGGAGGGGTGTGTACACAAAAACACTCAGGAATATATAATCATTTAAGCAACCAAAGGGTCCATTCTGCAAGCCTGCCTCCTGGCTACCAGCACACAGGCTAAGTTAACTTTTTAAATGTGCTCTTAAATGTGCCCTATGGAACTCATAGCACATTTACCTCTGTCTGTATTGGAATGCACATTGCTTTTATTTATATATGCATGTGCATACTTGTATCTCATTCTGCTTTCATGAATACAGAAGCCCTCCCTCTGCATGGCAGTTTTCAGTTTCTGTTTTCTTACTCTGAATAGTCTTTGGCATATACCCATCTTGTGGCACCTTTCTCATGTTACTCTGTACCATTGTCATTATTTTACTTGGATTATCTTCCCTACTGGACTCCAAGTGCAACCTAAGTGTCTGCCTGCCCTGGTATCCTCAGGAAAGGGAGTCTGGTTGAAGGACACAATCGTGAACTATTCTTCCTCCACACACTGCTGCTACCCAGTCACATTGACCTCAAGGAGGAGTGACATGGAAGGCTGCCCTCCCCATTTACACAAGGTTGTTATAGATAGTATATGTTGTTGTTGTTAAGTGCCATTGAGTCAGTTTCAACCCATAGTGACCCTGTATAGGGTTTCTGAGGAGAAACTGGTGAGCTTGAACCACTGACCTCGCAGATTATAGTACATATTATAGTTATGATTTGCATTTTCCTGATGACTAATGAAGTTGAATGCCTTTATATAGAAGACTTCTGGTTCTGGAACTATACATAGATACATACAGAACGATAACCTGGAATTGCTCCCATGCTTCAAGACTCTTGAAATATGGATAAAATAAGAGCAACTTTCACTTAAATACATAGCTCAGCTTGCAAAAAAAAATCTTCAAAGACCAAAAATGTAAGAACTAAAACCAGAGTTTTAAGTTCAGACTAAACCCTGGTGGCACAGTGGTTAAAATGCTCAGTGGATGATCTTTGACTAAGGACTAAGACACATTAAATGGGGAAGAGACAGACACAAATGATGCTAGCAAAACTGAGAATCCATTTATAGAAGAATGTAACAAGACCATATACAAAAACAAACTCCATATACAAAAACAAACTCAACATGGAAGACCTAAATGTAAAACCTAGAACTATAAAGATCATCGATGAAAAAATTGGGACAAACTTAGAGGTTCTGAAAAATGACATAAATATACTATCAAGTGTAACTAAAAACACACAGACAGAAGTCTGAGACCTCCTAAAATTAGACACTTATGTTCATCAAAAGATTTCATCAAAAGAATAAAAGAAGAGCCAACAGACTGGGAAAAAATTTTGCAATGGCATATTAGACAAGTGACTAATCTAAAATTTATAGAGAACTTCAGCATGGCAACAACAAAGAAAGAGACAAATAACCCAATTTAAAAATGGGCAGAGGAAATAAACAAACACTTCACCAAGGAAAACATTCTGGCAGCCAACAAACATATGAAGAAATATTCACTATGATTAGCCTTTAGATGCAAATCAAAACACCAGTGAGGTATCATTTCAGCCTAACGTTAAGAATAAAGTTCTAAAAAACAGAAAACAACAAATACTGGTGAGGGTATGGAGAGACTGGGACCCTCCTACACTGCTGGTAGTACTGTAAAATGTCACAACCACTGTGAAGAACAGTATAGCACTTCATCAAAAAGCTAGAAATAGCAATAACACATAATCTAGCAATCCCTCTATTTGGTATATGGTGGTAGTGTTTGTATGCCGTGTGCTTGTTTCTAACTCAGAGTGATCTTGTATAGGATTTCCAAGGCTGTAAATCTTTACAGGAGCAGAAAACCTCATCTTTCTCCCTCAGCATGGCTGGTAGATTCAAACTGTTAGCAACCCATCTTGTCATCCGGTACACTACCAGGGTTCCTTACTAAATATATATCTCCAAGAAATAAGAGCTACACCTATGTTTATCCCAGCACTATTCACCAGGGGCTGGCAAAAGAACCAAGAGATTCATTTTGGAAAAAGTGCAGCCAGAGTGCTCCTTGGAGGCCAAGATGGCCAAACTTCGTCTCTCATACTTCGGATACATTGTCAGGAGGGACCAGTCACTGGAGAAGGATATCTATCATGTTTGGCAAGGTGGAGGGTCAGAGAAAAAGAGGAAGACACCCAATGAAATGGATTGGCCAAGTGGCAGCATGGATGGACTCAAGCGTGTCAACAGTAATGAGGTTGGCCCAGGATTGGGCAGTGTTTCGTTCTGCTGTGCATAAGGTCGTTATGGGTCAGTACCGACTCCGATGGCACCTAACAACAACAACAACATTCACAATAGGGAAAAAATGGAGACAGACTTAGTGTCCTTCAATAGAAGAACAGATAAACAAACTTTGGTACATGCACAATGTAATAATAGTATGCAAAATTGAAGAATAATGATGAATTTGGAAAAACTTCATAACATGGATGAACCTGGAAGACATTATGCCGAGTGAAATTAGTCAATCACAAAAGGACAAATGCTGATGATACCACTATTGTAATAATTCAAGAAAAGGTTTTCATGCTAAAAAAATTTTTTTCTTTGATTTTTACCAGATGTGGGAGGGCTGGGAGAGTAATTCACTGGCTAGAGGGTTGTTGTTGTTGTTAAGTTTTTAAGTGCTGTTGAGTTAGTTCCAACTCATAGTGATCCTATAAAGGGTTTCCAAGCAATGGCTGGCGGGTTAGCAGTCCAGTGCTTAACCTACAATGCCACACCAGGAATAGAGGGTAGATGCATGTTAACTCAGGTGACAGGGAAGGCAATATACAACCGAGGGAGGTTGGCAGAAGAATGATGGACACAGGGAGGAATGCAAGAGCTAAAGGTGATAGAGGTAACTACTAGTATACACACAATCTTGCAACAACAGTGTTCTACAGGTGGACACATGGATAGATACACAGGCTGAAGGGGTAATGTTAGGGACAGTGGGAGTATACCCACAAATATATAAGGATTTGACAGGATATTTGCACATGGGTATTTACCTTTGCTGCAAACACAATTATGAATGTGGGAGCACATGGTTGGTTGGTTATATGCCATGGAGTCAGTTCTGCCTCATAGTCACCCTGTACAGGGTTTCTGAGGCTGTAAATCTTTATGGGAGCAGAAAGCCTCCTCTTTCTCCCATGGAACAGCTGGTAGTTTTGAACTGCTGACCTTACGGTTCACAGCTCGATTCATAACCACTACGCTACCAGAGTAGCACATACAGGGGGCAAAATGATGAAAATTTCTCAGATGTTATAAACCACCTGGAGGCAATGAGTTGCTGGGCCTGGGGGCTCAGGACCAGTCTCAGGGGACACCATGGTCAGTTTGCATAACAAAGTCCACTTCAGTGAGTAGCATCTGGGATCTTAAAAGCTCATAAGCGGCCATCTAAGATATAACTATTGGTCCATGTGCATAAGAAAGAATGATGAAAATTGAAGACACTTAGAATGAGTCCAGTGGACTAATGAAACACATGACTATCAGTCTCCATGATTCCGAGACCAGAAAAACTGGATGGTGTCTGGCTACCACTACCAACTGCTCTGAAAGTGATCACATTAGAAGGTCCCGGGTATTGTAAAAGAAAATGTGGAATAAAAGTCAAAATTATAAAAAAAGACTGGGCTCACTGGTCAGAAAGAGACTGAGGAAACTGAGACTATGACCATCAACTACCCTTCAGGTCTAGAATGGAACCTACCCTCATGGTCCAATTTTCAGTCAAGTGGTTGTAGATAGGTATACACTAGTATGTTCACCATGGAATGGTCAACCATTCAAGATCAATAGGACAACATTTACCTAAAGACAAAGTTGAGACGGGATGGGAAGGAGGGTGGAATGAAAACAGGAAGCACAGGGAGGAAGTGGGATAACTGTTGTTACATGGAGGGGAAGGCGGTAATCATTGAGATGAAACAAAGCGTGTGATTAACAATAATAACAATGAGCTCAGCTGGTAACTGAAAGATCACTGGTTCAAACTCACAAGTTGCTCTATGGAGAAAGATATGATAATCTGCTTCTGAAAAGAATTACAGCCTTGGAAATTCTATGGGGCAGAACTACTTTGTCACACAGGGTCCCTATGAGTCAATGTTGACTTGACAGCAGTGGGGTAGGTGTTTGTTTTTAAAGTTCAAAACCTACCAGCTACTCTTCCAAAATCCTTTACAGGATCACTATGAGTTGGAACCAATTTGACAGCACTTAACACTGATATCTGGTAACACAGTGGTTAAAGAGTCTGGTTACTAACCTAATGGTCTATAGCTACCTGAACCTGGAGAACCTATTTTATTAATCAAAGGGCTTAAATTTTCCCCCCTCCTTAATTGGTTAATGGTTATCTTTTTTTTTTAAATAAACACTTTTAGTAAACTCTTTTGAAGTGTAACATGCATGAAAAAATCAGCAAAAATAATTGTACAGCTTGGTGAAGTTTCACAAACTGAACACATCCATGTAACTGGTACTAACAAGAAACAGACTTTTACCAGCACTCTCAAAACCTCCCTGGTGCCCCATCTAGTCACTGCACATATCGATCCTAACTTCTAACAGCATCTAATGAGTTTTGCCTGTTTGAACTTTATATATATTGAAAACACACAGTAAGTACTCATTTATGTCTGGCTTCTTTTACTAAGCATTATGTTTGTGAAATCTAGCCATGCTTTTGCATTTACTTGCAATTCATTCATTCTCATTGCTGTCTATGCAGTGACTTAATAGGCCGCAATGTATTTATCCTTTCTACTACATACAGATGAACATTTGGTTTGTCTCCAGTTTGGGCCTATAATGAATAGTGCTTCTATGAACATTTCTGTGCATGCTTTTTGGTTAGCATATGTATACTTTTCTTTGGGGTATATACCAAAAGAGGAATTGTTGGGTTATAGAGTATATTCCTAGCTTCCTGTTAAACATAGTAGTAGGATACTGTCACTTTAATAGATACTCACAATTTTCCACGTAATTGAACTAGCGCACATTCCCACCACTTATATATGAGAGTTCTACCAATATTTATGATTGAGGTGTGTGTGTGTATAAATTTTAGTGGGAGTATACTTAACAACGACAATAACAACAGTGGTATTGAAGGTGTCCTGATGTGGTGCTATAGAATAAGCCCCAGACTGCTAACCGCAAGGTTCGCAGTTCAAACCTACCAGCCGCTCGTCAAAAACCCTAAAAGGGTCTCTATGAACCGGAACCACTTAATGGCACTTAACAGCAATGACAAATAGTGCTACCTGGGAATGCAGCAGTTAAAGAGGTCGGGCGCTAAGCTAACTAACAGTCAGTAGTTTGAACCCACCAGTCATTCCATAGGAGAAAGACGTGGCACTTTGCTTCCTTAAAGATTTACAGCCTTGGAAATCGTATGGGGCAGTTTTACTTTGTCCTGTAGAGTCACTACGGGTCGGGACCAACTTGACAACAATGAGTTTGGTCATTTTGTTTTATGGAGTGGTATTGCATTGTGGTCATAATTTGTGTTTTCCTGACGACTACTGAATGGCAACACCTTTTCCTATGCATCTTAGCAATTGAGACGTCCTGTTTATAGTCCGTATTTATTCTTTGTATAATCTGGATTTGAGTCCTCGTCCTTTGCCAGATTATACATCTTCAATGACTTCTATTGTTGTTCTTGAGTTTTCATTATCTTAGTGGCACCTTTTGATAAACAGGAGTTATTAATTCAGTATAAACTAATTTCTTCCATTGTGATTCGTGTCTTCTTTTAAGACATCTTTGTTTATCCTAGGTCAGGGCCCATGTTTTCTTCTAAAGGGTTTGTTGTTTTCTATTTCCTGCTGAGATTCATATTTACCACTCTCATTGTTGTTGTTAATTGCTGTGAGTTAGTCCCTGACTCACAGCTACGCATGGACAATGAATGGGACTGGACTGCTATGATTCATAGAGTTTTCATTGCCAGATATTTTCAGACGTAGGTTGCCAGGCCTTAGATTTGTCGATCTTAGTCTACAAGCTCCAATGAAGCCTGTTCTGCATCATAGCAGCACATAAACCTCCACTGGCAAAGTAATGGTGAATGTGCTGAAGGTACGTTGGCCAGGAACCAAACCTGGGTCTCCCTCATGGAAGGCAAGAATGCTATCACTAAATTACCACGTCCCTCATAGAGCTCATATATAGATTTCATGTTCAAATCATGATCCATCTGGAATTTATTTTGTGTATGGTGTGAAACAGGGATCAAAACCCCATATGGAGTTTTTGTTTTGTATTGGCTATCCAATTAACCCAGCACCATCTTTATCCGCTGCAGTATGACTTTTTTCATGGTTCAGGTATTACAGATGTCTGCATCTATTTCTGGACTGTCTGTTCTATTCCACAGGTCTATATGCAGCAGTAACATATTGTCTTAATTACTATAGCTTTCTACCACGACCTCTTATCTCCTAGTGTTAAGTCTCCAGAATTCTTCTTCTTCTAGATTGCCTGAAGCTTGAGTTTTATCTGACAAATGAAGACATGAAATGAGGTATTGAGTCATAGAAAGTAGAGGAATTCACATTGAAATGCATGAATAAGCCAAAAACACTTACCCAGTACAAGACAAAGAAATGTCTTATAACTATTGGCCTGCCCTCCCTTGGATTTGGAGTTTGGAGTCATACTTCCTGCATAGTTTACGTATCCCCCAACATTTAATGTAATCCTCAATAGCAAACAAAACTGCTTTGAGGGGATCAGACAACAGATAAGCTTGGATTCAGATGAGCGCTTACAAAAATATTAAACAATGGAAGAAAAAAACTGTTGCGGAATATCAGTAGACCCAGTAAATAAACAGAATTAGACCCTTCCCCAAAGTCTCAGATAATAGAATTGCCATCTGTTTTTTAAATATTTATTAAATACATTCAAAGAAGAGATTTCAAAAAACATCAGAAAAAGATTAGAAAAATAAAAACAGAACCGTCGACTTGAAAAGGAATTAAAAAGAATTTCTAGGAATGAAAAATACACTCATGGATATTGAGGGTCTTCCTGGAGACCATGAGAGTGGAAAGTTTTAGTTCAATAAATGAGTGGGTTTAATCACAGAAGCATCAATATGACCCCTCATTAACTGTCCTTTCCAACTTTCCAACCTTTTCCTTAAGCAGCCATCTAGCCATCTTTGGTTGTGACATGTTTAATGCCAGCAGATATGGAAAAAGGTGAAATGTTCTGAAGAATAGGCTGGGGATCCCTACCAATACATTTCCATGGTATTATCTGTCTTAAATGCTAAATTTGGGATTTTTAGTGAAACACCACCAAAAGGATAATGCTCAAAGATGATCCAGTGAAAAAGATATTCATAGGGAGCTTACTAGTATCTAAGCAGTTCATATTAAAGGGTGGTGTTTTTTTTATGACACCCAAACAAAATGAGGGATATCATTACTGACATCCCATGGATCTTGACAGAAAGCAGAGAATATCAAAGATATTTACCTGTAATTCACTGACTATGCAAAGGTATTCAACTTTGTGGATCCTAACAAACTATGAATAACATTACAAAGAATGAGAGAGAATTCCAGAACACTGAATTGTACTCATCAGGAGCCTGTATAAAGAAGACACAGAACAAGGGGATACTGCATGTTATAAGATCAGGATAGATGCATGTCAAGTCATATCCTTTTACCATATTTATTCAGTCTGTATGCTGAGCAAATAATCTGACAAATTGGACTATATGAAGAAGAACGTGAAATCAGGATTAGAGGAAGACTCATTAACAACTGTAATATGTAGATGACTAAATCTTGCTTGCTGCAAGCAAAGAGGATTTGAGACATTTACTAATGAAAATCAAAGAACACAGCCTTCAGTATGAATTACAACTGAACATAATGAAAGCAAAAATCCTCATAAATGGGCCAATAGACAACATCATGATAAACTGAGAAAATAATGAACTTGTCAAGGATTTGCTTTCACTTGGATTCACAGTCAATGGAAGCAGCAGTCAAGAAGTCAAGAAATGATGAATGCACTGGGCAAATCTGCTGCACAAGGTCTCTTTAAAGCCTTCGTTCAAGTTTAAAGATGTCACGTTGAAGACTAAGGTGTGCCTGACCCAAACCATCATATTTTCAATCACTTCATATGCATGTGAAAGCTGGACAATGAATAAGGAAGACAAGAGAAGAAATGATTCATTTGAATTGTGATGTTGGTGAAGAATATTGAAAGTATCGTGGGTTGCCAGAAGAACAAACAAATCTGTCTTGGAAGAACTACAGCTAGAATACTCCTTAGAAGTAAGGATGGAAAGACTGTCTCATTTACTTTAGACGTATTGTCAGGAGGGACCAGTCCCTGGAAAAGGACATCATGCTTGGTAAAATGGAAGGACAGCAACAACTAAAGAGAAGATTCTGAAGGAGATGGATAGACACAGTGACAGCAACAATGGGCTCAAACATAACAACAATTGTGAGGATGGCACAGGACAAGGCAGTGTTTTTTTTTTTTTAATGATTTATTGTGAATTATGTGATAGTCTACATGGGAGAATATTTGTTTTACACTCATTCCATCGTACATCCTCTCATTGCCATGGTTACAATCCCCTCCATGCAATCCTTCCCCCGTGCCCCCCAGGTCTTCAGCACACAGTCACTCTCCCTCTCTGGATACAAGGCAGTGTTTTGATCTGATGTACATTTGATTGCTAAGAATTGGAACCTACTTGACACCAACCTAACACCAACAACCAGCTAACACCAACAATAAGCAAAATGAGCCCCCTCTGGCTTGGTTCATCTGCAGCTACAATATAACCTGTACAAATCCTCTATATTTAACCTCAACACTTTCTCCAATCTGGAATGTGGAACCAACACAAGTTTTGACTTGTAGTTTTTGACAAGTACATTTTACCTTCAATTTCAGCCTGAGAAGACAACACATTTTCATAAAAGTTAAAATGTTGGCAAGAAAACAAAAGGGCTCAGCTGATTTTATTCCCGGGCTTCCTGACAGCCATGTTTCTGTTGCAGATCTCATTGTTCCCCTGACTGTCAGTCACTGTCACTCGTATGTAAACCCTGCATCCAGGACTGTCTCTATGATGGTTGCCTTCAATGCTGGCTTGGCCATCTCAGAAGATGGAAGACACCAGTAAAAGATGAGATTCTGGGGAGTCATCCAGGTGGAATTGTGTTTTATGCCCAGGTACAGTTGTGGACCAAATTCGGTGTATTCCTAATAGACAGTAAATAAGTACAAGTGAAGTTCAGTTCTTTGTGTAAACAGGAGAGAGAACATGTGTATGAGTGCAATTCCAACAGCACCGAGGTCATTTGAGAGCTAGTGGAACTCTATTTGTCTTAGGAAATCTCGAAAACTTTTATAGGGAATTCGGAAAATAGTTTCGGCCAGCAGGAAAGATAAAATCCCTGCATACAAAGTACAGGCCTGGGCCCAGAAACTGAACAGACAGACTGCTGTAAAACCCCTGTTTAATAAGGCATTAAAATGCCATCGAGCTGGACACGTTTTGGGTTTTTTGGTGTTTGGGGTGTTTTTTTTTTGTTTTTTTTTTACAAAAAGAACTATGAAAACAAATACCATCCAAATAATTAAGATCTTATGCCTGAGACCAGCCTTGATGCCAAGCAGGGACGTCCCTGCAGGAATCAGAGCTGATTCTTGATCCTCGAAAAGAGAAATGGCAAGACAAAGGCTACTCCGGACCTGGCGTGTTTCCCAGCCTCCTCTGCAGCCTGTCTCTTGATACCAAATGCAGTGCATTTGAAATCATTTCCTTCACCAACATCAAGGGTGACTTTATGGTCCCATAGCTCAAATGGGGGTTCTTCTCTCCTCAGCGAGGTTTATTAGCCTGCCTTCAAGAAAGCCGAGAGCAAGCTCCTTAAAGATAGACTTGAGCCTGGGCAACAGGCCTTGTACCTTTTCTGCTCCATGAAGGACAAGGAGACATTTGAAGTCTTAACTCTACTGGCTAACTATGCTCTACATTGGGGTGAGAGTTGGAGAATGAACATTTGTTTATGAACATAGATGGGGCTGGGGGAGATGTCTTTGCACCAGCTCCTGCAAATACCGAAGCAGAGCTATTTCCTGCCTCTGCAAGCTTCTGAATCGTTGCCAGCCAGGTGCATAGTGGCACAGTTCATTCTCCCAGGGGGATTCCAAAGGATCCCAACCAAGGTACTCAACTCCAGAAAACTTGAAAATAAAGGATTTGTACTCTTCTTATTTCTGGAGTGAATGTTTTGTTTGGAACCACTGGTAGGGTGCAGGGACAAGCAAGTTTGGAGTATAATGACTGCTGTGAAGCAATGCTAAGCAAGTATAATTAAACAAACTTTTATAAAATTGAATTTTAAATCAGATTGTGTTACTGGTAGTTACCTTTATTTTTGACCTTTCCTGTAGCATAGTGGTTACGAATCGGGCTACAAACCGCAAGGTCAGCAGTTCAAAACTACCAGCCGTTCCACGGGAGAAAGATGAGGCTTTCTGCTCCCGTAAAGATTTACAGCCTTGGAAACCCTGTACAGGGTCACTATGAGTCAGAACCGACTCCACGGCACATCACCACCACCACCTCTATTCTCCTATGAATTATTATTTCTGCTCTGTAATTTTCCGATAAGAATCCCATAGAGAAACAAGTGACTATCTGGATAGATTTTGCCTATCTTATTTCTTCTTCCTTCTGTATATTTCCTTTCCCCACCAGCAAAATTAGAAAATAACAGAGTAGAGAAAGGGACAGGGGAAAAAAAAGAATGAGAAGGATGTAATTAGAATCTCTGCATTTCTCTGGGGTTCATTTGAATTGGACCAGTTGGTTTTGTTTTGTAATACAAAAGAAAAATTCAGATTTTAGGGCCTAAGAACGTCATTAAATTCAGCTTTGGTGCATTCTAACAATACAGTGGTTTGTGAAAATTGTGCAAAATAGTATTGCAGAGACTTTCTCTAAGAAACCACCTCACCTCCTGGATATGAGTCATGCTTTGGCCATGATTGCTGTAAAGTTGTGGGCAGGATATTTAAGGGCCAGTGAGCCAGCTCCTTACATCTTTCTTGCCATTTGGCTGCGATCATGTACCAATTAGCAATCTTACCATCTAGAGCAGTAGCTGGACAGCAAAAGTTAAGAGAAGGACTGGGTGCTTAGGGCTGTTGTAAATGATTAGTTCAACATAGTAGCGTAAAACATAGAATTTAGTCCCCTGCAGGAGTCTGCTGGAGGAAATTAAAGGATCAACAACATAAGAAGAGCACTGTGGCCAGATTGTTCCCAACCACAGCCACAGGCTTTTTTGTGTGTGCCGGAAATTGACCTCGTCAAAAGCTGAGGATGTAGGCAAAGCAAGGATAATGATAAGGCAGGTGATGAGGCTAAATCATTCACCTCTCAGAACTGATGAGATTGGTCAATACTTTACCAATCCTTTCACATTCTTTAGGCTATAAAAAGCAGTGGCTTCTTTTGAAAATGAAAAGTTGAACATGCACTGGTACTAACTGAACCAACAGGAAGCTTAGTCATTTCAATCTCTTATTTCTTAAATAAGTTATTTTCATTCAAAAGCATATCATTTGGCTCATAAGCTGAGTCTAGAAGGTTGGCAACACAGATATTACTCACCCCTTTTAATGACTGAGGAAATTGAAGCTGAGAATGTTTGAGAAACTTGCCCAAGACCTTGGCCAAGTGAGTGTCAGAGCTGAGACTTTAGACAATTGACTGAATACCAACGTCATTGAACTTGGCAATGGTCTTTGTAAGAAGGAAAACCCCAGTAGTCTCTTCCTGGAGACACTGGTGAAGATGACTGGCTTCTCTGATGGAGGGAAACCTTTTCCTAAATGTCCTTGAACGTTGGCTTGAATTCTGGACAAACCCCAAACTCTTAGAAGTGTGAGGTGCTCAGAGGGCTGGAAAGACCCAGTAAGATTCTTCCCAGCATGGCCCTCCCAACCCTTCTGGCATTGTATGCCTAACTGTGCATGGATCCAGGCTTTGGCATCTGGTAAGGGAGGCTTAACTGTGAGACAGGAGAAGCAATAAAATCCTGAAAAGCAATAAAAGGAATTTCCCAGGGAAAAAAAAAAAAAGTCTCACATCTTTTAAGCATCTAAAATGAAACTTGTGCAGACTGGCACCTCATGTTAGAGGCAGGGAACAATTTGAATTGAGCATATATTTTATCTGTATTATTGCTTTTAATCTTCTCTATAATCATTTAAGATAGATAATATTTTATTACCTCTAATTAACCCATGGGGAAAAATGGCTCACAGAGATTTGGCTAATGTCTAATACATGGTGTCACTCCTGGTCCATTCACTTTCCATTATCTCACCCTCCTTCATCCAAAGCTCCAGTAAACATCTCTGGCAGGTCACAAGAGCAGCAGAGGTCCTGGCCCGTAAGTTGAGTCTCCTGGTGACTTCTATATCACCCAGCAGTCTCCATGCTTTTTTGATCTTGCACACACACAAAAAAACCATTTAAGCACATGCTCCCAATATATTACTCATTGTTTATAAATCATGCATGAGAGGGCTTCAGAAAGTTCCTGGAGAAATAGAATTGAAAGATTATGGAATTTTTCTGTGGATTTTTTAAGCTCCCCCTTTCCCCCCAATCTATACTAACTTGTTGTTATTGTTAAGTGCCGTTGAGTCAATTTCAACTCATAGCGACCCTGTATTGGGTTTCTGAGGAGCAGCTGGTGAGTTTGAACTGCCAACCTTGCAGTTCAAACAGATCTTGAGGTCAAGTTCTTATCCTATAGTGCCATACCAGGACTAGATATTTGAATAGGCTGAAATTAAAAGAAATAGAAAACAAAGTTCTAATATTTCTTGCCCTTACCCTACTTTTGAGAGCACTGCTGTAGATAACAGAAGCCTACCGTAAGTATAAGATTCATGATCACAAACATTATTTTTGGAATCACAGTTCTTTAGGGCTGTAAGGGACATGAGAAGCTGCTTGGAAGAAAGAAATGGAGCACACAGCCAACTTGTGACAGAATTAGGACTAGGACCCACAGCTCCTCACGGCATACCCCAAATCTTTACTCTGCACTGAGATAATTTTTTTAAAGCCAAAAAGCTCATATTCTTGGGCTAGAAAATTACATTTGGGTCTGTAGTGTAACAGGCCTGAGCTTAATGCATGAGTCTCCAATGTTTTGTCAATTGCCCTTGATGTTTTCGTTCAGTATCAGAGCATGTGGGCCAGGCCACCAGGCACGTGGGGTCTGAGGAGAAGAAAGACTGTGCTGTACTGTATTGGATGTTATTAAAAGCAGCTCACATAGTTTCCATCATTCCTAATGGAGCCACACCATTTTACAGACTCAGCCCTTGCTTCAGGCACCCTAGCTAGGAATTCTGGGTGTTAAGGAAAAGTGACTTCAAGTCTCTACCAGGTCATCACGTTTTGATGAGTTGCTGGAAAGGCAAGGGAAGTACACCATGGCTCTGCTGCCCAAGCCAAATGGGACTGAGGCCATCTCCCCGCAAAGTTTTTAAACAGAAGTTGTACTTGTTTTAGAGGTACCTGGACTCTTTACTGTCTCTGTTTTCTAGGACCAAGCTAATCCAGCCACATGGAGAGGGTGAGGTCTAATGAACCACCAAAGAAAGACTCTACTCCCTCCTTTGATCAGTCCACCTTCCCATAAGGAGGAGGGCAACAGATAACCCAAGTTCATGGCCCAGATGTGGTGGGTGGGGGTGATTGTAAATTATCATCCTCTAAAAGGGTGACCCTTGACCATTTTCCTCCTTCAATTCATAGTTACACACACACACACACACACATACACATATGTATATTTAAATTAATAGGCTTAAAGTCACTGAAAAATAACACATGAAAATCTACTTGGCCTAGTAGCCAGGGGTGCATTATGCAGTAAACATGGTAAGCACGGGTTTACTAGTGCTTATTTACTAATCTGAAGTGAACAGCTTCACACTTTTTTCACCACGAAACATGTGAAACTTCACTATAGATTAGTATGTAAGCATAGTAAGTCCGTGCTTACCTTGTTTACTGGGTAATCTGACCCTGCCAGAGCAGTCCAAGAGGAAGATCACATGAAGACAGGTGGTAGAGTGCTTAGTAATAATGGTAGGAATGGCATCCTATAAAAAAAAAAAAAGCACAAAATCTGCCTCAGCAAATTACCTTCAGCAAGTTTCTTCACCTCCCTGACCCTCAGTCTCCTCCTCTGCTGTTGTTAAAGTGCCATCAAGTCAGTTCCAACTCATAATGACCCTACATAGGGCTTCTTAGGAGCAGCTGGTGGGTCCAAACAACCGACCTTGTGGTTAGCAGTCCAGCGTTGATCCTGGTGATGATAATTATCAACAGGTGGTGATAATTCCTCGCATACCAAGTTGTTAAGGAGGTTACTGTTGTCAGTTGCTATCTAGTTGATAGCAGCTCATGGTAATCCACATGTGCCTATAAGGTTTTCAAAACTGTGACCTTTCAGAAGCAGATCACCAGGCTTGTCTTCCAAGGCACTTCTGGGTAGATTTGAACCAGCAGCCTTTAGGTTGGCAGTGGAACGCTTCACTACTTGCACTACCCAGGACTCCTTGGGAAGACTGCTACTGTGTACCATGGAGGTGATTCCAGTTCATAGCGACACCGTGTGACAGTGTAAAACTTCACTATAGGGTTTTCTAGACGGTCAGGGGAGCAGATCACCAGGTCTCTTTCAGAGACACTGATGGGTTTGAAATTTTGACTCTTCTGTCATCATCCAAGCACTTAATTAACCACGGTGCCACCAAGACGTCTTCATCTTTTTAAATTAAAGACAGCAGGAGTCATAACTTTAATATCATGTATAGTGGCTATCAGATCAGTAATCATTAACTAAAACTCAGAAGTTTATAATTCATGACGAAGCTTCAGGTATGAATATTTATGTTTCCCACAAAACAGGAGCAAAACATTCCTAAAGCCAAAATTTCCAAAGACACAAAAAGAAATAGGCAGAAAGAGTTTCAGTCTCTAGTTTACCTTTCTGTCTAACAGATCAAAACAAGGATTCTAAAAGACCGGAGTGTGGGAATCCGTGCAGTAGATCTGATAATAAATCCACATATTGTGTACATATTATTGTTGAGTGCTGTCAAGTCACTTCCGACCCACCATGACCAAGACCTTTTTTTGGAAGGATTGGAGAGAATATATCTGTGAGTACCAAGTCCAATGCCTGATAACCAGCTATTAAGAAACTAAGTGTAAATCTTATTTTCCTTTTCGCATTTTACAGTTCAAGAAACAAAAATTCAGAGAGATTCCGATTCAATCCTCATTTCTGAATCTGGAATAAAAAACAGTGTCCATCCACTAAAGGAGACAGTAGAGAGGGAACTAGCAGTTATGACTACCTGTTTGTATCAGAACATTAGGGACAGAGGGTGTGCTGGACCCTTTCACATAAATTATTTTAATCCCCATAATCCCAAAAAACAGATATTAGGAGGTATTATTATCTCTATTTTAGCAGTCCTGGCGGTACTGTGGGCTAAGCATTGAGCTGCTAACTACAAAGTTAGTGATTCAAACCTTCCAGCCCCTCCATGGGAGAAAGATGAGGGTATCTACTCCCATAAAGATTTTCAGCCTCAAAACCCTACTCTGTCCTATATATAGGATTGCTAGGAGTCAAGGTCGACTCCATGGCAGCAGGCTGGGGTTTTGATTTAATGGTATCTCTATTTTACTGGCATACACACGGCAATTCTATCTTTGCTTAAGGGGCAAGCCAGTAAGTGGCAGGGCCAAGTCTTGAACCTGGCTCAAGATGGAAAGTATGCCCCACTACTTTACAAATGTTGAAGCTCTACTTTAGTGTGATCGCATTCACCCATCAGAGGAAAGTGGGAGGGCCAGGAGTGCAAAGGCCAGCTCCTATTCTGGGTAGAATGGAAGTTGCAGCAAAATCCATCTTGGGTCTTAAACTCTCAAAGCAAAAACAGGCCCTGTCTTCATCAAATCTACAGCATACACGAACTGAACCTCCAAGGGCCCACTGACAATTGGCCTGTGGCCTTAGAACTCCTGGTTTTTGAACAGTCCCAAATTCCTCATAGCCCCAACTGAGACTCTGTCCTGGAGAAGGCAGAGACAGCAGCCCCTGAGACACACAGTCCAGTCTTACACTCAGAACTGGATGTCTTAGATAGCTTTTATTGGCCTCAGCCTTTCTTCCGTAGGATGTGTTTCTAAAATAAGAAAATAGAACTGCTGGACCAGTGGAAGGAGCTTCAATTTGTCCAGTCATAGAATAAGTGTAATCGTTAGGCCTTCCACATTAGAGTGTTGTTATTTAAGTGCCACAAATTAGTCACTAAAGTATATCCAAAAGAGTCTCCCCCTTTCTTAGATCCAATTCTAAAGAAGCTTTATATCAGAGTATGCCAAGGAACTCATCTAGTGTAATGACTTATCTGCATGTAGGCTAGTGAGGGGTGCATCTGCTGTGTCCACGACCTATACATGTACCTGGTAGCATTGGGGCAGAGACCAAGCTTGAAGAGACAAAGGACCAGGGAGCACCATTGTTTCCTGAGCACACAGCCTGTTGCAGGCCCTATGCTACATGATTTCCATAGGGAGCAGTGTTTGCAGGCTTCTTGTCTTCGTTAGTTTGGTTTTGTTTTTCTCTTCTTAAGGGAGAAATAAGGTCCACCCCATCATGGAGTAGGCAAGGTGGTCTCCCATGGAAGTCTCTGTGAGATGGGACAATTTGGAACTGAAGGAGGGAGAGGTGTCGGAAAATAGTGAGAAGGATGTTGGAAACATCCTGTGATCTGGGAGGCAACTGGGCATGAAGACAGAGGACTTTCAGAAAGAGCAGTCACATCTTGGGAGCAGATCTCTCAGGGATGGAGGGTGTTCTGAGAGCCTGTGACCCTGAAGTTGGCCTGTACAAGTATCCTGTTGTCAGACCCCTTCCATCATGGCACGCCGAGCCGAGGACTCACTCCGGCCACGGCAAGCTAAAGGCAGGGTCAGAGAAGGAAACACTCCTATCTTTGAGCAACCTCAGAAATTCTGCTTGGGCAGGTCCCTGCTCCACATGCCTGAACAACTGTTCATCCCTAGGAATGCTGCTCAATCAACCCAGAGCCTCACATGGATAACAAGAGGAAGTAGACAGCCTAGGCCTGAATGGAAAAGAGAAAAGTGTACAAATACTTAAAAGCCCTTTGGGAGATAGAATCTGCATAATTTGGCAAGTGTTTGAGATCAGCAGGTAGGGAGTAGAAGAAATCAACAATGAAGCCCACATTTCTGTCTTGATCAATAGGATGTTGGTTGGTGGTGCCATTTACACAAACAGAGAACACACACAAGGGGAACTTGGAGGGGAAGATGGGTTTAGGTTTAAACAAGGTGAGCTTGACAGGCTGACATTTCTTAAGCAGAGAGATCCAGAGGCAGTCTCAGGAGAGGGAGATGGGGCTGCAGATTGGATTTGAGAGTCATGGCTACATGTTAGTGAAAGAAGCTATGGGAACAAAAGCATCACCTAGGGAGAGAAGCCAAAGCCACAGGGCTTGAACAAAAGCAACATTAACGGCCTGGGCAGAAGACGTGTCTAAGAAGGAGAGCAGAGCCAGGAGAAAACAGATGGGTGAGGGAAGCCTCCCAGAAGTCACCATCTTCATCAACTCTATCAGCTCTTCAACAGTTTCAACCACGTGCCACTTACCACCATTAGCATTTAGGCAGTTTCCCTTTTTGGTGTTTTTTCCAAATATGCTGCCAACTTATTTTTTCTTTAATTAAGTCTTTTAATTACAGAAGGTAATATGTGCTCATCATAACAAGTGAAACAAGACAAGCCAAAGCTCATCATCTCTTCCTAGTCCCCCTAAAGAACCATTATAAACACTTCCTTCTAAATTTTCTCTGAGACCCTGACATACACATACACTCATCTATACACAGACAGACTCACATCACAGACATACGGACGCTACATCACACACATATCACATCGCACGCATATACGCACAGAAACACATCACACACTCACAGATTCACACATCACACACATATGCCACACACAGTTACCTATACTCACAGACTCCCACATTCACATATATACTTCTACGTATCACCCACATAAACACTCAGGTTTGTTTTCTTATTTCACTCAAATGGGAGAGAATACATATTACTCAGAACATTTTTTCATTATATACATATGTGTTGTGACGTTGTTGGGTGCTGTCGAGTTGATCCGACTTACAGCGACCCTATGTACAACAGAATGAAGCACTGCCTACTCCTTCATCATCCTCACAGTCATTGGTCTGTTTGAAGCCATTATTGCAGACACCTCTACTTTACCAAGCATACTGTCCTTCTCCAGGCTGACCCCTCCTGATAACATGTCCAAAGTATGTGAGATGAAGTCTCACCATCCTGGCTTCTCAGGAGCATTCTGGCTGTGCTTTTGCTAAGGCAGATTTGTCCATTCTTCTGGAAGTCCATGGTACAGTTAATGTTCTTCACCAATGCCATCATTCAAAGACATCAGTTCTGCTTTGGTTTTCCTTACTCCGTATCCACTCCTTATGCGTACACGTGAAGTGATTGAGAATACCATGGTTTTGGTCATGAATATAATTCATTCTCCTTTTAGTGTATTTTTAAGGCTTTATAGTTTGGTTATACCCATCTTTTAGTTTGAATTTTTAAATATTCTTGAGATCATTCTCTATATTACACTCCTCTTTTTTTAAACTATGCATTAAATCCATTCCCATGTCATTAAACACTCCTTATAAACATAATCTTAATGACCGTATCATACCCCAGAATACAGGTATATCGTAACTCTGCGGTGGTGGTTGTGTGCATGGAGTCAGTTCCAGCTCACTGTTACCCTGTACAGGGTTTCCAAGGCTGTAGATCTTTACAAGAGCAGAAAGCCTCATCTTTCTCCCATGGAGCAAATGGTAGATTTGAACTGCTGACTTTGAGGTTAGCAGACCAGCTTGTAATCCACTACACTACTAGGGCTCCTATCACAACTGACTTAACCAAAATTTATTCTCAGGCTATTTAGAGCCAGTACAAATAATACCACAATGAACATTTTAGATCTTTAAGCTGTGCCCACATTTCTGATGATATTCTTTAGGATATGAATACTTAAAAAAAATTTTTTTTCATACTGGTGCTATAGAATAAGCATCGGACTGCTAACTACAAGTTCAGTGATTCGGACCTACCAGTTGCTCCTCAAAAACCCTATTCAGGGTTGCTAAGAGTCAGAACTGACTCCATAGCACTTAACAACAACAACAACAACTCTAGTGTTTTTTTCCAGAAAGATGGTAATAATCTGAGCTCTCACCAGGAATGACTGAGACGCACCTTACATCTTAAATGTTTACAAATTTATTAGACAAAAGTGGCATTTTATCATTTTAATTTGATTTTGGATTCTTTGTAAGATTAATTTTTATTCAGGTTAATTATCCATTTGAAGTTCCACTAGAAATTTGAAGAATCATCTGTTCACGTGCTCTGCTTTTCTAAGTCGGCCCTTCCTCCCTGATCTCCAGTCCCCTGCCTGCCCTTGCCCTCCTGGTTCTGCATACTCTTCCCATCTCCCATACATGCCTCTCCCTGCTTATCCACGATTTCATGGCTGGTCTCGCTCATGGCCTGCATGCCTGTGGGGACCTCTTGTTCTGTCCCTTCTCAAAAACAGAACAACCAAACACGAGTCTAGAATTGTAAAGCAGGCTTCAGTAGCCTCTCTTCTGACTTGGGTCAGTGCTGACAGGCCAGCAGGGACCCCTCCAGCAGAGACCCTTCCTGCCACGACCTGGGCCCACCGTTGAGTTGGGCGGCAGGGAGGCACAGCTGAGGCGTAAAGAGCTAGAACACTGTGCAAACCTGTGCCATCTTTTCCATTCTCCTCCACTCCCCATTATTTGACTTGGGCTTTAATTTTCACAAATGATGCAATTTGGTGGTTTGGGGTTTCTATAGGAGAATTTCTATGATCCTCAGAGCAGGGCTTGGGGGGTTGTTTGCCCTGTTTAAAAAAGAAGGACCGTGGATGCTCTGCAGACCCCGTCAGGCTGTGGTAATAAGCAGGGCTGTTTGGGTTGCAAAGTGTAAACCTGGGCCTTCTTAGTGAGACTTTGCAGAAATCCCACTGGAGATTTTTCTGCCCCTGCCCTGTCTACTTTCCTTCATAATGATAAATGGCTGAAAAGAAAACTATCTAATCTCCAAACTACTTGCTTTTTTTCCTACTCTTTCTTCAAGGAGAGAAGGAAGAACGCAGTCACATAAAACAGAGTCCTTCATCGCCTGCTTCTCAGGAGACAGCTCTTTCCCTTTTCATCCCGGGCCTGTTTCTGATCTGCAATGGACTCACCCTATAAGCTCCAGGCCGGCCCTCCCTAATCAGCTAGGACAGCTGCTGCAGTGGCTTGGGTTGCCCATCGAAATTGAATTGATTACCTGGCCCCTTTGCCATTTTGTTCTGTGCACAATTGCTTAATAGCTGTCACCTTGGCTCTTAGTGCTGGCTGGCTTCAGGCTGACTGGTTCCCATTACTCAGGATGGCCAGTGCAAGTTCATCACCTTTACAGGATGTTCCTGATTGATTCCGTATGCCTTGGAGACCTGTAATATATTTGCATGCAGGGAGGTTGTTGGGGGACGGAATAGAAACCTCTTGCCTGCAGAAACAGCCAGGTTTCGCTGAGGGGCTTGCCATATTTGAATCATTACCAGGATTTCTTGTCAGGAGTCTGGCCTCAGTTGACATCACTACTAATGAATTTGTAAATTAAAAACAAAACAAAACAAAACAAAAACACCCCAACCCAGCCTGTTGTAACCTTTGCTGTCGCCACCTGCCACCTGGGTACTTTCCCAGATGGAGTTGGTGCTGGTCTTCTAAATGACAGTCTCTCCCTCCCCCCAAGGCTTGCCCAGCCAGCCAAGCAAGAGAACAGGGACTCTGAGGGAGACGTCTTTCAAGCGAAATCCTTTGCACTGGGAACTACTTCAATTAGACAGCAGGGTGAATGTTAACATGCCCTCCGGCCTTTTAAGTGGGTTTTAATTTTATGTTGTAAGATAAGACACTGGAGAAGCTGGGGCTGCTACTCCTCCAGCAGGCTCCATTAGTGGGGTGAGCCGGGGAGGGGGGGGCCTCTTGACCCCCTGAGGGCCAGCCTAGGCTGAAAGTTGGTTTGGTTTTTTAACAATTTGTCAGTCTGACCCAGCTTCTAGGTTCATTCCCCCTTTGGTTATTCCAGAATCTTCTGTTGGAGGGCAGATGGGTGCTGCTGAGAGGCTTGGCTATGCTTCCCCACAGGGTCTGGCTCAGGGCTGGAGAGCAGAGTCCTGAGAGCTGTCTGCTTATGGCCACGAAGCTGAACCGTTGTTTTTTTTTTTCCCTTCCCAGGCAGGGTACAGAAGAAGCAGACACTTTTCATGTGGCAGGTTTCTGGCCCGATGATGTATGACCTGTTGGCGCTACTGAATGGTGCCCTTTGTTCCAGGATATCCCATGTGCCCCCTTTTTATTGAGTTGTTGATTCAGAGGGGCAGGAAAGCTCCACAAATCCCACTGCAGGCCCTGATCTAGCTAGCCATGCCCAGGTGAGGAGGCCCAGGGATGTCATGCTTCCCAGAGAGCTTATAGGAATACTTCTCATGAAGTGACTTTGTTTACCTCAGACTCAGTCAACTACAGAGCAAGCTATGGACACACATCCAGCCCCCTGACCTCTAACAGATATTCTAGAAGGTCCTCCTAGAGTGGAGGATCCCAGAATACAGTCTCCTCCAGAGAGAAAAGAACAGAGGAGATGTGAGTTAGGAAGATTCCCCCGTCCCCTGACCCATCCCCTGAGTCAAGTTGATTTAGAGTTTCCTCTATGACCAAGCCCACAGTGGGAGCCAACAGCTAAGATAGGAAGAAGCTTGGCCTCCGAGCATGAGGAAGACTCAAGGGGACAGGAGACCTTTTTATCTAGCAGGAAATCCCCTCTTAGTCTGGACGGGATTTAAAGGGTACCCCTTACCTTGCTGAGTCTTCTCCTGCATTCTCCGGTCAGACTGCAGTGGACGTGATGGGTAAGGGCGTGCAGCTGTGGGGAAAGACCCAGGAAGAGAGGGGGCACGAGGCAGGCGATGAGGAGGGAGCTCCTTCCTACACTTGCTTCCCTCTACTCTAGCAGAATGAGCCAGAATGTGGGCTAGATTGCATCTCTTCCTTTTTCTCTCCATCTGGATGTCACACTTTAGGGAGCTGGCAGGAGAATGAACTAGTGCAGGGTTCTGACAGGCCTTGTCTCATCTTCTCTGGGGTGACAGTGGCCGCTCCTAAAAGCCAAAAGCCACAGGTTCTGACTCTAACCTGCTTTGCAGTTCCTTTCAGAGCAACAGCACAGGCCTCAGCAAGAATCCAATACTTGTGGGAAACAGGCTAACAGAGAAAAACGTTCATTGTCACTGAGTCAGTTCCAACTCACCGTGACCCCACAGGACAGGGTAGAAGTGTCCCATAAAGTTTCTAAGTCTGTAAATCACTGTGGACACAGGCTGCTACATCATTCTGTAGGTGAGTGTGAACCACTGACATTCCAGTTAGCAGCCAAGTGCTTAACCACTGTCACCACACTGCCAGGGTGTGTGGTACCTGCTTATAGGTGATAGGTTTTTGTGTCCTGCCTTCTCTGTCCTTCTGGGGTCTTTGTGAGCCCTGGAATCCAGACCCAGAATCTGTGGAATAGCATGAGATCAAAGATACAAATGCTTCATTGGTTCTGGCTTATTTTTCTCTGAGACCACAGTACAAATGCTTAGAAGCACTCAGAGCCTCCTCACCTTGACCTTGAGGAAAATAGATCTATGAGCAAAAGAAGCGGCAGCGATCACTGCCAAGCAAAGAAATGACAAGTCAGTAGTAAAAAGCATTCACACACTTCACAATTGTAAAATGGCTTTATGTTCTGACATGTAAAATAAAATGTCCATGCTATATAACAAAACACTGGAAGTCCCACATCACCTGTTAGCTAATGTGGTTTCTAATAAAGCTTTATCTGTAGCATGTGTGTGTGTGCATACACATGTGTATAAATATGTATGTGTATATATATATGTATGTATATATAGGCTTATCTAACTAGTCTTCATTTTGTAACATCAAAACATGTAATAAAAACTTAAATAGATGTGGTTCCAAATACCTCTGCAATGTTCACTTGTATGGTTTATTCATTTGTAAGAAGCAAAGCTGAATTTGACATGTGGCCTGCATTTGTGACATACATACATACATATTTATTTATTTATTTATTAATATAATATATAAATAGCTATCCAGCATGCAAAGAGTTTAGTGACTTCCCAAATTTTATTCTAGCCTTCACGCCAACCACACAAGTGACCTGGTGATGTACAATGCTAAAGCTCTGGGCTGAGGATCCTCTCACTGGGAGAAGTATGATCTTTGCTCTTTTGGGCTCACTGACTTGAGTTTTTTGGAAGAAAAGAATATCTTTTCTTTTATCTCTCTTGCCTTTTCTTGCTCCGGAGGCATGGATTTTCAGGGAGTAAAGCAGGCTCTGGAGCTGCCTGGCAGCAGTTCCAGTGAAGTCTCCAAGGGACATTGCAGATGAGATGTGTGTCATAATGGTCAGTTGCAGGACACGGATGGTGTCTGAGAGGGTCTTGTACAACAGAGAGAGTGAGAGATTGTGGGTTGGGGACGGGGCAGTGGGAGGTGCTTTGTACTTCACGACAAATCCTGAATGATGACAGAAATGCTACTGGATGCATTTTCCCTGCTCTTGCAGGAGAAAAACAAAAACCAAACTTTAAAAATATCCGTCAGGACCCTTAGCACAGGACCCTTTCTGAAAGCCATCCTCCAGACCTCAGAGCTCCGAAGATGAACTTCCAGGCCACAAACTGAGCAGTCAGCTCTACTCTTAAAGAACCTTTGTCAGGGTTGGCTAAGCCCACCTTTCAGACAGTCTCCCACAATCGCCCAAAGCCAAGGGAGTGGGCATCCTGCTCCCAAAACAAGATTCTCTGCTTCCCTGGCAAACAAAACTTACATGTGCACAGAATCTGCCCATGTACGTCCTAAGAATCTTCCCACCCGGTCCCTGAGTGAATCAAAGACTGTATTATAAAAGCCCCCAATAACTCACACGAACCCTCCATTCCTACTGCACCCATGGGCTCATTAGAGCTGTCACACGATGATGGACTCAGGTCCTGCAGCCAAAAACGCTTCTTAGATCATTGCTTTTTCTTCTTGTTATGGCCTCAGTTGTGTGTCAGAAGATACATACTCTCCAAATATATGCACATATGTGCAAGCACATACACACACACACACACACACACCTTTCTGTGAGGGTTTCTTGGTAGTGCAGGTCACCCTCAGAGAATAATACTGGATGAATAGGGTCCTGGGTCTGTCTAAGAGACGTGGGAGTCATCCATCAGTCCAGTTCTCTACAGTCCCCATTCCTGAATGATACTGTAAGGAAGACTCCCGGGACAAAGAGAAGCTTTGGGAGTAGAGAAATTCATTGGCAGCACTCAGGTGTGGAGATGGCGGTTTCCTCTCACACACTGAAGGGAGACCTCGCTCTCTTGGAAAGGAGGTGGTGGGCCCCCTCTCCCGGACCTGAGATTGTGAGAGTGGATTGTACACACTGAAGTGGGGGTTTCCTGGGGGCTGAGAGCTCTGAGCAGAGATGGGAGGCAGCCGAGGCATCATAGTAGTGGTGGTGAAGTGCGTGGGGAAGGGCTGATAAGGCACAGTCTCCATGGTCTGAACACTATAGTTGGTGTATGGCGAGACTGAAGTCCACATGTTACAGCTCAGTGGAGGTGGGGGCAAGTCGTCCACCCCTGACACCCCAGCAATCTCAGGCCCAGAACCTGAGTACATGCAGGCTTCTCTTGGGGTCACCTCACTGCAATAGGAGGGACTCAGCATCTGTTGGTCATAAGGAGGAGGAGAGCGAAAATAGAGGTCCTCCCCAACCGAAGAAGGAGCTTCCAGATAAGATCTCTTGCAAGGTAAGTCCAGGTGGCGAGCACTGTCTGCTGGAAGACAAAGAAACCTCAGCAAGTGTCCTTTCCACCAGCCCAGGTCCCAGAGCACCCCTGCTCAATGCCAGGACAGCTTACCCTTGTCATGCAGGCTCCACCCTTGCCCCATAGTGCCACAGCACACTCAAAGCCATTTGTAATCACCTACAGCTTTGAGAAGGTGGCAGCAACCAAGAAGTGCTTAGATGAAGAATCCAGCTCAAAGGCCAGAGGGGATACCACATTGTTGGACACTGAGTGATGTGTTTAGTCAGGCAACATTCAACTTTGATCCTTTGCCAGCCTGACAATTGGGGATGGTAAGATGTACACTGGCATTCTTAGGCTAAGTCCACCCTGACCAAGGAAAATGGAGGCAATAACCAGGCCACACCAGGCCCAGAGGCCATATTTATCTGGGTTAACCAGCAAATGAAGGCCACAGTGTTTCGACCTCAATCCTCAGCCATAGCGAGCCAACGCTATTCATATGCAGGTTCCTATTGCTTTTAGAAAAAGCAGTCAGGAATGCAACTCTGTGTGTGCTCAGAGAAGACACATTGGATTATTATTATACAGATGCCAAGACAACACAGTCTACAGCAAGCGACAAGGGTGACTTGTACTTTTAAAGCTAACCTGATCCTCTGGGGAGAAATGACAACAACTGTCCCTGATCATGTATGTGTGTCTTTCAACATCTTCAACCATGAGGGCTTTACTATCTACAGTGACTATCTCCTCCTGGGAGCCGTGCACGGCCGGCCCAGGCCTGAGGACTTGGGCAGTAGCCCACTCAACAAATTTAAAAGCATGTGTCCAGTGGCTTATCTTGGTCTTCCTTCTTCTTTCTTCTCTAGAGATTATTCGGGGAGCTGTGCTTATACAATAGGGCAGGTGACCTGGAGAAGGTGATATAGGGGAGGAGAGTGAAGACCTGCACACCCCTCTCCCCTGCTCTGGAATGATCTTCCCTCAACCTTGCCCAGCTCTCTTGTTTATCCCTCACTCATCCTCTCCAAATGTTTTTCTCCCAATTCCTCCTTGCCCTCTGCACTAAGCTCTTGGACTTCCCAGGTGACCCATTCACTCTAGGGCAGGAATCAGCAAACTTGTTCTGTAAAAGGCCAGATAGTAAAGACTTTAGCCTTTGTGGGTCATACGGTCTGTCACAACTAGTCAATTCTGCTACTGTCACAGAGAGTGACCACAGGCAATCCATAAACAAAGCCTATGGCTATGTTTTAATAAAACTTTATTTATGGATATTCCATTTTGAATTTCATATCAGGTCACAAAATATTCTTCTTTTGGTATTTAAAAAACCATGTTAAGATGGTTAAAAAAAACAAAGCACCATTACCCGTGGGCCATACGAAACTAAGCAGCAAACCTGACTGGATCCAAAGCCCTTGGTTTTGCTGACCCCTACTCTAGATCACTGAATTCTAATGGAACTTGTGCAAGGGAGTCTCAGAGCTCTGCCTGGCTGACCCCAAAGAGCTGGGCTGAATGAACATTCTGAATTGTAAGCAAAAATCCTCAAACTCATTGCCAAGGGAACAACAGTGCCCCTGAGGGGTCTTCTGGTGGAGTCACACCAATTGTCTCTGTTCTATTGACTGAGAACTTGAGAGCTGGTACCAGAGCACAGGTGTTCTGGTTCCCAGCTCAGGACTCCTCATCTTCCTAAAAAGGGCCAGCACAGACTGAACCCAGTCTGCCTTCCTGGCCCCCACCCTACATCCACAGTGCTGTTGTTTAAGTTCTGTTGAGTTGGTTCCAACTCATAGTGACCCTGAATAGTGTTTCCAAGGCTGTAAATCTTTGCAGAAGCAGAAAGTCTCATCTTTCTCCCATGCAGCAGCTGGTGGACTGAAACTGATGACCTTGTTGTTCAAAGCCCAGTGCTTATCCTACAGAGCCACCTCACCCAACATCCACAATAGCACATTTCAACTCTCAAGAAGTCTTTGCAGGTCCTGGTATGACCGGGATAAATCCTGTACATTATGACTCCACGTCATCTTTGTCCTAGAATTGGGTTGTTTGATAGAAACCTCTGGACTAAGGAATTGGCCTCCTCCTGATCTTCTAGGCAGAGCCCCAGCTGACTCATGTGTCTTCTCACCCCATTTGCTGCTGTTGTTGTTGTTTTTCAGTGCTGTCGAGTCAGTTTCGACTCATAGCGACCCTGTATAAGGTTTCCGAGGAGCGGCTAGTGAGCTTGAACCACCGACCTCATACCTCAAACTGCCCTTGTGGCCCAGTGCATTAGCCCACAGCACCAACCCAGGACTCCTCTCACCCATGGAGGCTCTCAAAGAAGTGACCACAAAGCAACATCTGGAGTTGGGGAAGAGGACCAGGGTATGGGAACACCATGGCCACAGCTGTCTGAGAGGACTCCAGGCTGCAGTAAAGGAGAGAACCAGCGTCCCTGCCCTGGGAAAGATGGCCTTGAGCCTGCTGGTGGCTCCAAACTCTCTCGGCCCACACAGGTGTGTGTGTGCACATGTCCACACAGACTCATGTGTGTACTGGGAAGTGTTTGTGGGGAGAGCTGCAGCTGGCCTACAGGGTTCCGGGTCAGAAAAGGGCTACCTCGTCTTTTCAGGCAGTGATAGAAGAGACTCGAGTCCCTCTGTGTTGGGAAGGTGTTGAGGGGAAGGTCCTGCGGCTCTGTGGCAGCAAATTGCATGTGTGCCCCATTTTCATACTGGTAGTGCTGGATGGCCTGGTGGGCACTGTGCAGAGGGCTGACGTCAGGCTTAGCTGAGAGCTGTGTGGAGACGAGCCTCTGCCTCATGATGCTTTTGGAAATCACGGGATATTCTTTGCTGAAGGGGCGGGAGGACAGAGAGATACTGAGGGTTACTGAGTCCACACGCCTAAACCCAGGCTGCCCACGCCACCCCCAGGCCAAGGCAGCCCCACCTCTGCAGCCGGGCCACACGCAGGTCGCTGTCGTCACTGCCCCGGAATCCCTTGGCAAAGGGGTTGTTCTCAATTTTTAGCTGTGTAATCTGTGAAGAGAGGACACATGGTAGAGGTGATGGAAGGAGAGCAGAACTGGACTGACCTTGTACTCAGGCATTTTCAGAACTACTGGCAGGGATGGGGAGAGTCCTCAGGGTCTAGATCTCAGCAGCACATACACACCCACACCTCTGGGTGTGACTTCTCCAGTCTCCCTGAAGACAGTGCAGCAAATATTCAGTAACTTGCTTTTCTCAGCTGGGTGGTTCTCCTACCTCCTCACATCTCCATTCCTCATCCCCATCGTCAGCCCTTTCTCAGAAGAGGAATTTAAAGAGAAGATGAAGAAGAGGAATGAGTGAGGGGTGAACAAGAGAGCTGGGTAAGGAAGAGGGCGTGCTACCCCTTGTTAGTGAAGAAGATTCCAGGGGAGGCAGTGGGAAAGGTGAGTACAGACCCTCAAACTCAGAGAAGCTGCACCTAGCCCCGAACCAGCCCAGAGTCCCACAGGGTCCTCACATCCGGCTCATCCCTGACTCTTATCCATTCTATGTGCTTCAGACCCTGATTCTTTCTCCTGATCTCCACCCACACACCACCACCTGGGTACAGCCTCCCATCACTCTCCACCTGTCCATGGTGTCCAGGCCACGGTCGATTGACTGTTGCTCTTCTATATAAAATACACTACAGCCTATGAGCCTTCCCCAACTTACCCTGCCCACCTTGCCAACCCCAATGCACACAGTGTGAAAAACACCCCGAGAAGGAAGAGCATGGGCAAAGAGGGAGCATCGGGAGGCAGTTTGAGATTGTCAGGCTGGGCCGGCGAGGGGCAAGTGTGAAATGAGCTGGGACGTCTCTGAGCACCATCTGGGAGGGGCCTCCAGGGGCTCAGTCCTACTACTCCCTCACAGTGGGCAATGCTCCAGGCTTGTTCTCCCCAACTCCCTACACTTCTCAGGGACCCAGAATTCTACCTTTGGAGGCACCAAGAAAAGAAAGAAAACTGGAGCACTAAGGAGCTAACGCTCAGACCACAGGGCAGACTCCACACTCCTGGTTTTGGCACTTGCCAATTTTGTCCACTGTCCAAAATACACAGAGCATGACTTCCTGGTGCCCATCACTTGGGAGTCTGCTCATTACTTGATTTGCTCGCTGCTCTGAGGGACACTGCCCGCTTCTGAGCTCCCTGCACTGACCTGCCATTCTCCTCATGTCTCCTCTCTGAGGGTGGGCTGCTAGGGGCTGTGTAGTCTGTGGTTGTACCTTGTGGTTCTGGTAGGAGGTCACGGAGATGAAGGAAGTCTCTGGGAACACGTGGGTACAGAAGGCTGTGTTTTTGGAGCCAAAGGCATTGTTCTCATCGGCCTTGACAATGTGTAGCCGTGGCTGGTACTTGTGCATAGAATTGAGGATGATCTGAAAAAGAAAGGTCATCCTGAGGTCCCAGGTTCCCAACCTCTGCTACTTGACCTCACCCAGCTGGCCCTGGGCTGGTTTTCATTCTCCTGAAAGCCCAGGTCCAGGGCTAGACTGACAGGAGAGAACCCATACAACTTTTCTGAGCCTCAGTTTTCATATTTGTAAAATGGGAACATAATACATGACTTCTCTCCCTCAGGTTGTTTTCCTTAAAAGCTGACCACACTTAGCTTCTCCCTCTTATCCTATAGCTTCCCCACCCCCCTTTTACTTACCACCCTCCCACCCTCTCTGATGTGAGGCCAGCCTTTCATTTCCCAAAAGTGCCAGCTGTAAGCTCTCAGCTCCTCCTCCCACACTGTCAGCAACAACAGCTTCAGGGGGTCCAGAATGGAGGCTGGAGAGAAGCTGAGAGGACCTTTCACAGAGGCCTGCTGGGGGAATGCTGGGGACACCCCATCATCCTGCACTCAGCTTTCCCCAGGCAACTCACAACCTGGAGAAACCCCCTCACCGGCTAGAGTTCAAAGCTGTAAGGTAAGATAAAGTCAGAAAAGGCTGGACGCCCCAGACACCCAAACTCCCTTGGGGATACCTGAGGCAGGGGGAGAAGGATCCCCCAGGCAAGCCAGGCTTAAGCAAAGAGCCCAGGAGGCCCGGTCTCAGGAGCCCCCGGGGGGAGTAAGTAACACACGGTAGTTGCTGCTCCAAACCTGCTCCATTTAGCTGTACCCCACGGTAGCGGCTACATCATGTGCCATTAAAATGTATTTTTTTATCGTTGACATTTGCCAGACACCCTCCCCACTGGAGGCAGGACCAGGAATTTGGGGCATTTTATCAGTCCTGTGGCTTTTGTTAACCCTTTCATTTCTCTGCTGACCAGGCTAGGCTGGCTTGGAGGTTCCATTCCCCTCTGCTCCTTTCTCTCTTCCCTGGGAGTGCCCCTTCCTGGCTGGCCCTGCAGCTCCCATCCTTCTAGGTACCAGGGACCCAGCCTGCTGAGGGAGCCTAGTGAAAGATTTAACCCTTATGAGTTCAGAGGGGGTACAAGGAAGGCCAGAGGCAAGGCTCTTCCAGAGCAAAGCTGGGTCTGCATCTAAGGGTCTGAGTCTAAGGCTGGGAAGACCCTACTTTCATCAGCCCTGAGGGCAGGGACAGCCCAAAGAGCAGGCACAGTTGGGGGAGAGGGTGGCCTAGGAGCTGGCTGTGGGCTCTGGCCACCCTGGGCTCCTCAGTTTGACTGAACAGCTGCATCCAGCAGAAATGAGCCTTTCTGCATCCTCCTCCTCAGCACTCAGGGACAAAGCCTCTAGAATCTCTTAGGATCAGTGCAGAGCAGGAACCTGGTAAAACTGAGCCACACCAGTCCTACCCAGGAGACTGAGACGTTCCTCTGGGGAGCTGGGTCTTGGGAAACACCTCCTAGTCCCCTTAGGTTATATTATCACCCTGCCCTGTCCACTGAACTACAGGAGCCCACAAAGAACCTAAATTCCCTGAGATCTCAGCAACTGAATACGGGCCTGCATCAAACACTGATGATGTTACACAAACACCCAGATCTCTGCCTCCGCGCCTTCACAGAAGCAGTTCCCTCTGCCTGTCTTAGTCTTCCTTTCCAATCTCTTTTACCTTCTAGGCCTATCATCTCAAGACCTAACTGTTTCAGAAAGTCTGCCCAGATGACAAGAGTCTACTCTGAACTCTCAAGGAGCTCTGGTAGCGTAGTGGTTACAAATCGGGCTGCGAATCGCAAAGTCAGCAGTTCGAAATTACCAGCCGCTCTGCGGGAGAAAGATGAGGCTTTCTGCTCCCGTAAAGATTTACAGCCTCAGAAGCCCTGTACAGGGTTGCTATGGGTCGAAACCAACTCGATGGAACTTAACAATTCTGAACTCTCAGGTCCAAAACCTACTTGTCCATTCACTGTCTATGTGAGTGTTATGCTAGTTCCCATTGGTTTCCTATTTCTTCTGTCTCTTCTATTATATTGCAAACTCCTTGAGAGATAGGGTTATATCTTTTCTTCTTTGTATGCCTCCAGGCTCCTTTACACAAAAACAACAACAACAAACAGGATCTACTAAGTGAAAGGCAGGGGCATGGGAGGAGGAAGACCTAGCCCATGCCCCTAAACTTTCTGTAGAAACTTAGGCAAGTCCCTTCTTCTCTGGTCTTCCCTTTTCCCTAAGACCTTTTTCTAATAAAAAATCATGACTAGATATTTACACAAAGAAGCTTCCCATGAACACTCAGGGGCTTTTGCTCTCCAACAATAGGACCATGTGCTGCACAGTCTAGCTGCCCTAGGGGGTGGGGGCGTCAGGTCATGTTGGGAGAACATATACAATGGGCTGACAAAACCCCAAACAGATGCCACAGACACCTTCACCCAACGAGGTTGTGCTACCCCCAGAAGGACACCTCAGGACCAAACAGTCCTACCCCCGTGACACCTGGGCAGTCACAGCTGTAGGGCTCAGGGCTCTCAGCAGCAGCAACCGCTGTCCCTTCTCACTGTCACCACCTCCAGGGCCAACGAGTGACCAGTTCCTATGACTCTCTCTGTGAAAAAAAAAACAACCCTTTCCTTTCCCTCTCCCCCCTGGTTCCAGTCCCATCATTGATGCAGGGTAACTGGAGTAGCCTTCTCCTGTCTCCATTGACTGCGTCTCCATTTGCATCTGTTCCACCATAAACAGTGTAGTGGACTAAAAGCTGGGCTACTAACCACAAGGTCAGCAGTTCAAATCTACCAGTCACTCTGTGGGAGAAGGATGAGGCTTTCTGCTCCCATAAAATGGAGAGCCTCAGACACCTTCCATAGTACTGCTATGAGTCGGACCAAACTCAATGGTACACAGCCACCAACCACCACCACACATCAGACAGGAGTCCAGGACCGCTGTAGGATAAGTACTTGGCTGCTAACCTCAAGGTCAGTGGTTCAGATCCAGTAACCATGCCTCAGAAACTCTATACAAGGTTGCCATGAGGCAGAACAGACTCCAGAGCACTAACAACAACACATCAGACAGATCACTCCTCTGCCTGGAATGCTTCCGGGACATTCAGGGTGACTCAGTGTTCCATAAAAACAGGGCCTTTTATACAAAAGTGCCTCAAAAAGTTCATGGGAAAATTCCATTTTTCCATAAACTTTTGAAGTCCCCTCATATGTGTTCCTCTAGTTCTCCTGTCCCCACCACTCGTGCTAGCATTTAAGGACTCTGGGGAGGCGTTGCAGGATAAGCACTGGACTCTGAACCACAAAGTTGGCAGTTTAAACCCACCAGCTGCTCCTCAGAAACCCTGTGCAGAGTTGCTATGAGTTGCAACCGACTCGAAAACACTTAACAACAACAACAACAAATGTCTTATATTTACAATTGCCACTGTTAATGAGTCCCTCTTACCCCTGAGGATAAAGGCCAAACTCCGCAGCCCATATACCAAATATACCCTCTAGGACAGGGGACAGACAGGCTGGCAGGGAAACCTGTAAAGAGAGAAATAGCAAGACCCTAAGAAGTCCCTGGGTGTTGCAAATGGTTAGCACACTTAACTGTTAACCAAAAGGTTGGAGGTTCAAATCTCCCCAGAGGCAGCTAAGAAGAAAATCTCCTGCCCCACCCCCACCCACCAAAAAAGAGAGAGAGTAAAAAGAAACCAGCTCTTGAAAATCCTGTGGATAACCTATACTTATGGATGCAGTAGCTCAAAAGAGGGAACAAATCTTTACAGCAAGGATCATTCCCACCCCCTCAGTACACAGGGTTGATAGGGATGGGCAACCTGGGCATTGGCTACCCAAAATGGAGGGGAAAAGGGCGGGCCTACAAAGGCAAGAAGTGACTGGTTTACAAGCTTTCAAGAAGGAGCCTAGATCCAGAGGGTGTGGAGGAAGGTAGAATCTCCACTGAATAGTATCCATTCTGTCTGGATGGGGCTGATGAAAGGAGATGGGGATAGGACTCTTGTGGTACAATAATGAATAACTGCTATCAGGACTGACAGTGAGGGTTGGAAATGTAAAGGTAGATGTTTTATAGCAAAAGGAGGGGAGTGGTTGACTTTTGCAGTCCAGGTGCATCAAGGGAGAAGAGCAGAGTGCAGGACCCTACCCAGAGCAACAATGATGCCAGAGACAATGACATGGAAAGATGGAGCAGCTGGGGACTCTAAAGCCAGAGAGGAAGAGGGTCTGTGTGTTGACGACAGAGGTACAGGCTTGTGGGGTATACCCTTTTGTTGTTTAATGATGCATGGAGGGGACTGTAACCATGGCAATTAAATGATATACTACAGGATGAATGTAAAGCTAATGTTCTCCCATGTAAACTATCCTTAATTCACAATAAAACATTACAAAAAAAAATCCTATGGAGCCCAGTTCTGCTCGGACACACGTGGTCACCACGCGTTCAAATCAACTTCACACCGAGTGGTTAACAGAAACAGGTAGGAGCCAGGGCAGAAGTGGTGTTTGTGTGCAAATCTCAGATATAGAGAAGTCACGAAGGGCCCAGAAGACGCTATGGATCTCTGTCCATCAATTGCAAGTGCCTAGAAAGTACTTCCCCTCTCTAGCTATTGGGGTCCCAGTCTGAAAAGTGTGGCCTTTAACTATAGGGTCCCAACTCTGGCAGTGTGCAACCTGGGCAGGTTCCACATCTTGAACCAATGCAAATATAAAATAGAGGCTCAATCCTAACAGCCCAGGAAAAGGTGAAACCAGTACAGTGACTCACAGAGCTGGCTGTACTCGGCAGTTCCTCAGGCGCCATATTAAACCCTTAGCCAGGGTCCCGCATTTGTTTTTGTTGCAGAAGATATTGGGCCAAATGAACTAGCCATTTGTCAACAAACCCCACTATATTACTGGTCCTGCCATCATCTTTGTTTTGCAGAAATGTGATTCATTATGTTCTGGCGACAAATCAGAAGGCTGTTCTATTTTAGCAATCGCCATAGCGCCAAACAGCCATCCCTTAAGAGATCAGCATAGTGTGCTTGGTCAGTGATGCCCAGATTTATCTCTGTTAGGATTACAGAGCATGGAGAGACAGGCCTTAGAGATCATTCCAGTCCTGCCCCCTCATTTTACAGATGAAGAGCAGGAGGCCTGGACCGTGGGAACATGACTTACCCAAGGGTACACTGCTGGGTGGAGGTAGAATTCTGAGCAGAATCCAGATGCTCTTTATGACAGCACGCCTTGCTCTCAGTACCAAGCTCAGTATTTAATGGTTTGGTGTTAATCAAACACAGCAAGGGATGTGAATTTACCAGATCCTACTGTTAAGAGTCCTGGTGTGGCGCTGTGGGCTAATGCGTCAGACTGCAAAGTCGTTTGAACTGCAAAGACAGTGGTTCAAACTCACCAGCTGCTCCTTGGAAACCCTATACAGAGTCGCTATGGGTTGGAATCAACTTGACAGCACTTAACAACAACAACAACTGACCACTGTCGCTGCCATTAAGTGCCATCCAGTCAGTTCCAATTCATAGCAACCCTGTATAGGATTTCTGAGGCTGCAAATCTTTGCAGGAGCAGAAAGCCTCATCTTTCTCTTGAGAAGCAGCTGGTGGGCTCAAACCTTATGGTCTGCTATCCAGCGTGTATCCTACAGAGCCATCGTACTTCCTGCTGACCATCAGAGATCGCAACATATCTGGATACCAGAGCCCACGCAAGAATAGGAACAAAGTTCACTTTGTCATATATGAAACTGTCATTTTACTCTGCATCATAATTTTACTTTCTAAGACAATCTTCTCCATCATCCTTCCTACCCTCTCCAACCTTGCAAAGAGGTTAGGACAGAGATCGGATTTGCAGCTTTAAAAAAAAAAAAAAAAAAGGAAAGGAAGGAGGAAGGAAAGAAACAGAAAGATATTCAGAGAGGTAAGTGACTATAGCCCAAGGAAAATCCAGAATAGAATTGAACAGGCAGCCCACAGCCATTAAGAAGCCTGGCCAGCTAAGCTTTGGCCTGAAGAACAGTCCTGGAGTCTTATCTCATAAAGCTCTGAAACTTCCCGGCCGTCTCTCTCGGTAACAGAAACAATAACTAATGTTGGCGCTGGTCGTTGTTCATGAAGATAGAGCGTGTGAGTCAGGCTTTCGGCACATACAAGAAATCACAGGGGAAATTTACATGTGGAAGGATCACTGTCAAAGCTGTGATGTGAACCATAAAGAAGTAAGTTGTTGTTGTTAGGTGCCATCGAGTCAGTACCGACTCATAGCAACCCTCTGCACAACAGAACGAAACACTGCCCAGTCCTGGGCCAACCTCATAATTGTTCCCATGCTTTGTTGCCACTTTGCCAATCCATCTTGTTGGGGGTCTTCCTCTTTTTCTTCGACCCTCCACCTTACCAAACATGGTATCCTTCTCCAGCAGCTGCTACCTTCTGACAATATGTCTGAAGTATGAAAGACGAAGTTTGGCCATCCTGGCCTCCAAGGAGCACTCTGGCTGCACTTCTTCCAAAACAGATCTGTTGGTTCTTTTGGCAATCCATGGCACTTTCAGTATTCTCCTCCAACACCATAGCTCAAAAGCATCAATTTTTCTACGGTCTTTCTTATTCACTGTCCAGCTTTCGCATGCATATTGAAATAATAGAACCTATATGGGTCGGAACCGACTTGACGGCACTTAACAACAACAACAACAACATATGAGTAATCTACCACTCATTTGTCAGTTTGTCCTACTGTGGTGGCTTGTGTGATGCGGGGATGCTGGAAGCTGGAAGCTATGCCAGTGGTATTTTAAATCTGCTGCACAAGACCGCTTGAAAGTGTTCAAGAGCAAAGATGTCAGTTTAGGGACTAAAGTACACCTGACCATGGTACTTTCAACAGCTTCATATGCATGTGAAAGTTGGACAGTGAATAAAAAAGAGTATAGAAGAATTGATGCATTTGAGTTATGGTGTTGGAAAAGGATATTGAAAGTACTATGGTCTGCCGAAGAACAAACAAACCCGTGTTGGAAGAAATACAGCCTTAGTAATCAAGATGGCGAGACTTTGACTCTCATACTTTGGACACATTGTCAGGAGAGATTGATCCCTAGAGAAAGACATCATGCTTGATAAAGTGGAGGGTCAGCAAAAAAAGAGGAAGAAACCCAACAAGATGGATTGGCACAGTGGCAGCAGCAATGAGTTCAAGTGCAACAACTGTGAGGTTGGCACAGGATCAGGCAGTGTGCATAACGTCTCTATGAGTCGGAACTGACTTGACGGCACCTAACAATAATAACAACACATGAGTGATACAGTTCAATTTCAACCAGAGCTGCTGCGTCGGCCTTCTTCAGCCTTTCATGCTTGCTGGCTTTGGACACCTTCTCAGTGGTGCAAGTCTTCACTTGCTGTAGCTGCTGGCTGTGTTGCAACTGACTAACCTCGGCAGCAGCTTGTATTTGTTACTCTTGTTGCTGTCTCTTTACTTTCTCTTTATTTTATCTCGTATTGTTGGCCTTTGTGTGATGTTGTTAGGTGCCATCGAGTTGGTTCCAACTCGCAGGAACCCTATAGAAGCTGTACATCTTCACAGGAACAGTAAGTCTCATCTTTCTTCTGCAGAGTGGCTGGTGGCTTCAAACCACCAACCTTGTGGTCAGCAGTCCAGTGTTGATCATAGGGCACCACCAGTGCCCCCTTGCCTTTGTGTAAGCTGTCCTAAATACTTTTGGTGGCAAGGTGAGTACTGAGCAGGATAGACTTCCAGGTTAAGTAAAGGTCCTAGAACATAGCTGGACAAGGAAAGAGCTGTGTAAGTTAGTGAGCTTTAAAGCTGGGGAGAGGAGTAGCATCCTCCCATTAAACTGAGAGATCCTGTAAAGGATTTACAGCTAAACAAAAGCCAAAGAGCCCCGTCCAGAACTCTGACATCTGCCCCAGTACAGACAAAAGGGAGGTCCAGGCCCAGGATTCTGCTCCAGAGAGAAAAGTGCAAGATACGTGTTAACTCACAATGTACAGTTGTGGACTCTAAGCAAAATAAATGTTGGAGGAATGTTAGCCGAAAATGTTTGGGTTTCAACTCTAATTCTTTTGGTTGTTGTTAAATTACAGGGCTAGTTCTTACGGCAATAGAATCATATCATCTTTCAAATCAGTAAATATATCATTGTTGCTGCTGTTACATGCCATCAGGTTGGCTCCAACTCATAGTGACCGGGCATAGGGTTTGCCAGGAGTGACTGGTGGATTTCAATCACTGACCTCATGGTTAGCAGTCCAGTGCTTATCCTACAGCACTGATACTTATTGAGCATTTCCTGTGTGCTAGGCCCTGTCCTGAGTATTTTACAGGCATGATGTAATTAACCTTTTACAGCATCCCTTTAAAGTTCCGGATTTTTATTCCGGCAACCTCATGAGTATCAGAGTAGAACTGTGCTCCATAGAGTTTTCAGCAGCTGCTTTTTCAGAAGTAAACTATCAGGTCTTTCTTCGGAGGCATCTATGGGTGGACTTGAACCTCCAGCCTCTTTAAGATAGATTTTAATAGATGAGTGACTGAGGCTCAGGGAAGTGACAGCATTTGCCCCACAGCTGTGAGGTACAGCCACCTGGCTGGGAGACATCTGCAGAAACCTGGCACAATGCTTGGCACAATGTAAGGGCTCAGCAAATGTGAGAGAAAAGACGGACTTAAAAGCTCTGGGTCCCACAGGCAAGTTGACAGAATAAGCTTTGGGGAGACAGCAGCCCCTGGCTGAGGAAGCACTTTCTGGTGTAAGTCGTACCCCTTCAGTGAGGTCAATCATTCACTTACCAGACACAGTGTCAGCCAGGCACTAGAGCACCCCTATGATTTAAAACCTCATGATTGACTATCTAGTGGAGAAGTTACACTGTAATCAAAATATCAATCAAAACTAAGTGTTGAGAAATGTCGTGAAAGAAAAATGGTATTTATAATAACAACAAACAAGACAAAATAACTACCAAGATGCATGTAAGACCTTGTGAAGGAAACTTGAATATGGTTTTGAAGGACATAGAAAGATGACTAAACAAGTCTTGAAATACAACTTGAAAAATATTCCTATTCATTCTTCCCTAACTTAATCATTTAATTCCAGTAAAAATATGAATAAGTTTATTTTTCAATGCTACTAGCGGATTCTAAAGTTTATATGAAAAAATAGACAAGAATACCAAGAAACTCTGAAAAAACAATGTAGGGGGTGGGGGTGCTAGCCAGGCCAGACAATTATAAAATCTGAATAGTGAAGGAACTAATACACTGACAGACACAAATTCATATGAAACTTTAATATACAGAAACAAAACCTCCTAAATACCACGGGAAAAGAAGATTGTTCAATTAAAGGTGTTAGGACAGTTGAAAAGTTGGAGTCATGCGTGCCTTATGTGGAGTAATAAATTCCAATGGTTTCAATGCAAAAATAAATCCATTAAGATACTAGGAGAAAATTCCCTTATATGTAAGAAGTGGATAAGGGCTTTCAATTTATCAAAATCCAGAATCCCTACAGAAAAGACTAATACATTCAATCAAAAACTTTTGAATAGAACGCTACCATACTTGGAATTCCCATGTGGAGATGTAGGGATTGTGGTTCAAACCAACCAGTCACTCCTCAGAAACCCTATACAGGGTCACTTTAAGTTGAAACTGACTTGATGGCACTTAAGAAAAACTAGTACTATGTGTAAAATCAAAAAGCAAATAGCAAGTGGGGAAAACACACAACTCATACCACAAATAAATTTTCCTCATTTACAAAGGAGTCCTGGTGTGGTGCTGCGGGTTAATGCGCCAGACTGCAAAGCCATTTGAACTGCAAGGTTAGAGGTTCAAGCTTACCAGCTGCTCCTTGGAAACCCTATACAGGGTCGCTATGGGTTGGAATCGACTCAGCAGCACTTATTAACAACAACAACAACAATTTACAAAAGTTCTAGAAATTGATAAGAAACAAGCGTAATAATCTAAGAGACAAACGAGCAAAGCGTAAGAACAGCTGTTCACGGAAGAGGAAATCATAGAACCTTACTCATAATAAAGGAAATGGAAACAAAAGTGAAACTGAGGTGTGTTTCCACCTAGGTAACTGACAAAAGTGAAACTGA
>NW_006408525.1:7918468-7939649 GCF_000296735.1 Chrysochloris asiatica | reverse complement strand
AGGTAACTGACAAAAGTGAAACTGACGTGTGTTTCCACCTAGGTAACTGACAAAAGTGAAACTGAGGTGTGTTTCCACCTAGGTAACTGACAAAAATCCCAAACCATTCACTCATCCAGTTGATGGGGCTGCAGCAATGGGAATAGACATCAGTACAACTCTCATAGGGGACAATTTGTCCGTATTTTTCCAAAATTACAAATCCAAATACCCTTTGAGCCAGAAATAATTTATCGTCCAGATTGGCACGGGCACAAAATGACATGTGTGCAAGCTTATTCCAAAGGGAAAAAAATAGGAAACACTTAATTCCTTGAGTAAGGGACTGGTTACATAATATAGAAAGTCCTGGTATGGCACTGTATAATAAGCACTGGACTGCTAACCACAAGGTCAGCTGTACAAACCCACCAGCTGCTCCTTGGAAACTTTATTCAGGGTCACTATGAGTCAGAACTAACTCAACAGCACTTAAAAACAACAACAACATAATACATAGAACAATCTTGAAATGAAACTCTATGCAGCTGTCAAAAAGGAATGAAGAAGCTCTCTGTGAATAGGATAATCTCCAAAATACAATGTCAAATTTACAAAACCGGGTGCAAAAAAGTATTTATAGTCTGTGACCACCAATACATCAAAGAGGGATGTTGAGATGATATGTTCATATCTGCTGACATATGCATCAATAAATACTAGAAAGAAATTACCAAAATGAGCTGTTATCTGGGGGGAAGGGTGAAAAAACTGTATGGATGGGGATCAAATGGAGAATGACTTCTTTGCATACATTTTTATTTATTCACTGATTTATTTTTGAATCTTGTGAACATACTGCCTATTCAAAATTCAATAAAAAAAAATACAAATGGTAACTATGGCAAGTACTAGGGCAAGAAGGTATGTGGTACTCTAAGAGACTACAATGGGGACCCTGAACTGTCTCCCTGGAGCACTGGCATTTGAACTCAGAATTTGAGGCTGAGGAGTAATTGACTAGGTAAAGGGAAGCTGTTGTGAAGCCCATGGCAGTAGAGTTGCTGGCACTGTGAGGAGCCTGTGCACAAGCTGGTCTGTGTTTGAGGAGCTGCAGTGCTCAGAGCTAACTCAGCATCTTGGACTAACTATGTCAGAAATCATCAGCTGGTCCTCCTCTCCTTAGCAACCTGGAAGTCCTGGGATACAATGGTGGTGATGATCCTCCCTCACCCACACTACACACTCAAGTTCCAGCATGAAACCATCTTTAGCCCACTACAGCTATTCCCTCCCTGCCTCCAGATCATGCCACCGGCCCCCTCTAGGTCCTCTCCACAGGGCAAAGTCCCTACCCCACATCCCAATGAGACCCTTCTAGACTTCCCAAAGTCCAAGTATTGCTGCAATCCTAATCAGAGGAGAGGAAGGTGGAAAAGAAGCAGTTCCTCTGTCCATCACTGAGTGGCCTAGCACAGAAACCTATTTGGGGAGCAGGGAAGGCTGATGGACAAGTGGCCTCTGTTACCAACAGAACAACAGAAGTGGAACTGAATTGGGCAACTGGATACAGCTTAGTCCTGCCCTAGCCCCCCAGAGCCCAGTAGCCATACCCCGAACCTACTCCCTAAGAGCAGACGGCTTTTCTGAACTCACAGCAACAATCCACAAGGAGTTTTCTAGTTGGGATCTAGTCCAGACATAAAGGAACATCTAGCAGTTGATCTGAGGACCCCACCTGCCTTGTATGACATGCTGCCTGGCTCATGTCCCCACTTAGACCATGGGATGCTTGGACAACAGACAAAAGTAGCATTATCTGCTGGGAGGGAGGGCTCAGAAGATAGGGAAATCGGTGAAACACTAGTAGACAATCCCCAAATAGCTACTCTACACTCAGCACAACCAGGATTCCCTTCTCAAGGCCTTGGTACCTGGAGCAGACACAAGGCCTCTGCCACCCTGTCCCACTCTGCAATGAGGAGATGAGGTGACTTGGACACAGGAACTTCTAAGCTAGGACACTGAGTCTACCTGATGGTCCCAAGACATGCCACACCATTCTCACTGGTACTCACTTCACCACATGGCCCCAACTTCCAAGGAAAGATCCCAGCCCTTTGGGTGGGGACGGCTGCCAATGGAGGGCAGCCACTAAAGTCCCTGGACAACGTGGGGACCCCAGAGGAAAAATCCCAAGTCTGTTTGGCTGGAAAAGTTTATTGAAGTGTGGAAGCTTTTAGGGGGGGCTGAAAATGACTTGTGTAGAAGACAGGCTTCTTGTTAGGGAGCAAGTGCATACATAGTACAAGAGGGCTCTTTTCCAGGCTTCTACACTGTGAGGCCACAGGGTCACTATGGGTCGGAATTGACTCAACAGCACTTAACAACAACAACACTGAGAGGCCAAGAAAGGTGACGGAGAGCTCACAGTTCCCATTGGTACAGGCCAACAAGCAGAAAGCCAAGGTACAAATGGACTAATTTGCCCTAATATGTCTAGTAAGTTACAGGTCATCCTCCATAGCCCTTACCTGGATGGTCATTGGCTGCTTTCTCTCTGTGAAAACACGACTCTTAGAGTTCTAGGTACAGGAAAGACAGGTGGAGAAGCAAAACTGGTGGGGGACCAGAAGTCCAAAGGTTTGGGTCCTAGCATCTGTTCCTTTATTCTCAGCCCTTAGGATGGGCACCCCATCTCTGCCACCCCACAGGGTACACTGTAATCAATAAACTGCAAGTGTTGGGTCAGTGCAGGAATGAGAGGAGAAGGGAGATGCTCTGTTTCTCATCCCACCAGGGAGAAAGCTGAGTTACTTTGCAGTCATATTCCTTATTCCACAGAAAGGGGAGCCCAGCCAGGCACCGCAAGGATGGTCAGAGGTGCCCCTAGCACCATGAGCCCACCAAACAGCCCCACTGATCCAGACTCAGACTATCTGGAAGGTTCCCGGAAATCACTTAAGGGTTCAGGCAAAGCCATCTAAGAAAAAAATCAGGCTGTGGAACCCTAGTGCTAGACATTCAAGGCCAGATTTCTGCCTTTCACATTCTAAACAGGGCCCAGTTTTTCAACTTGCCTCTCTCTCATTCTCTGTAGCAACTTGGTGAGGTAAAAGAGCCCTCTGATGGATTCCTGCAGCTGAGAACCAGAATAACAAGCTAATGCATCCAAAATTCTCACCAGCACTTTGATTCCTGGGTGCTTCTGACCACCCAGTTCCTGCAAGCTCTTTACTGACCCCAGTGGTGCCTGTGTATATGTGCGACTGGAGGCAGACTGTGCCAGCCAGCTTGTGTCCCCAGCCTCCCACTACAGAGGCCCTCCCTGGCCTTCTCAGGTTGGTGCCATAGCCTGACCAACAGAGGAGACCAGAGAGGAGGTAAGCAGGAACAGACGCGGACCAGGATAGTGCCCAGGAAGACCTGGCGATCCCCTCTACCTCTCAGTTAAAGAGTCTTGGGGCTCTGGGAGTCTGGGGCTTGGCTGATCCTGCCCATCAAGTCAGTGGCTTATTTCTGCATGCCACCCACCCCCAGAGGCGGGGGCTGCATCGCCATGTACACATGCCCGGTGCACATCTGCTCTGTCCAGCGGACACCCAACAGGTTCTGCCTGTCTGGCCTGGGAAAATCCAATATGTGGGCCTGCAAAACAGGTCTTAATGATGTTCATGAAGCATTCTCCTAGTTGCTTATTTATAGATCACCAACAATTTACAAGAGAGCAGAACAGACTGAAAGAATTCAAGCTAGGAGCTGCTTGCTAGTTGCATGCCAACCAATCAGAAATGAAGCCTTTGCTGGAGTTTTCCATGAGGAGCTATGATTCACAGAATTCTGATCTGCACACAACTCCACAGAAACAGAACTGAGGCATAAAAGAGGGACTCACCTGCGCACGTCCCCATCCCCACCTCCACCCTGCCATGTACACTTCACCTTGTCACAAGGACAGCTGTGCCTAGCTAGCAGCCTCTACTTATACCCCTCACCCCGGGCACCCCACCTCAGACTCCAGGGGAACCATGGGTAGCCTAGAGGGACAGGCCTTGTGCCCTGGCAGATATACCAGGTCCCCAGATTTCTGTTGGCCACACATTTGAGCTAAAAGTTTCCACATTAAAATACTCTTTTTGAGGGCCTGCCAGGACCAGATGGGGAAAGAATGAGCTTCGGCAGCTTGGACGGGGCTCCCTGTGAGCGTCAGGTCCCAGGCCAGGCTAGGCCAGGAAGGGGCTGACCCAAGAGTCACAGTAAGGACTTGCCCTCTGGAGGGTAGACCGTGAGCAAGTCATGCAGATAGTACATTCCCAGCGGGGGCTTCAGAATTCATCACAAGCCTGTCCCAGGGTTTACTTGTCTTACGGTATGCTCTGGCAAGACCAAGTTTTGGGAAACATTAGAGAGATCTGGCTGGACGCCATTGTTGTCATGGTTACCATTTATTTAGCCTTTCCTGTGTGCAAGCGCTTTCTGCATATTCTCCCATTTAATCCTCACTGCCTGGAAGGTACAGATGGTCATCGCCATTTTCTAACCAAGGAAACTTGGGCTTACTAAGCAAGGCTAAGGAACTTGCCTAGAGTTACCCATCAGTGTGTAGTAGGGGAAGGGCGCATGAGTCTAACCGTTCCAGGAGACTCAGAAGTTTCTGCCATAGCCTGGAGCTAGCTCCCACCCCTAACACGGTCCCAGGACTTGCCCCTAAGGTGAGACAGTCCCCATGCTTACATGGCCGAAGGGGTCCAGGTGGTTGTTTGTCAGCTTCAGTTTCTGGAAGGAGACCAGCTGTCGCATCCAGTGGGCCCCAGTAGCGGGAGAATCCGGGTGGACGTAGAGCCTTCCAGGCATGGCCGGCTCAGCCTTCCCTGCCACCATCCTGTCAACAGACAGCACGGAAGCAGCTGATTACCCTAGGGCCTGGTGACACCCAGAGGCTCTGTCCCCTCTGGGAGCAAATCTCCATTTTTCTGAGATTTGTTGCTGGTCCCATCACATTGTCAGTTAGGAGACTCTAGGGATGGGAATGAGGGGCAGAGGGAGAGTGGTAAAGAGGGGACAGCAATCCTGAATCCCTTATGTGTGTGTTAAATTTCACAATTTATAAATGGTATGTACATCATATTATTTAGAGGGAGCTTCTCAGAGGACCTGAACAACTTTCAAATTGCTTGTCTCTAAAATAATGGTAGTAAATTAATTGGCAGCTGTGCCCTCAGCCGGAGTCTGCTCTGGGTGCTTACCTAGCCCAGAGAGAAAAGAGGAAGAAGCATCCCTCTGCTCAGATTCTGATTACCAAATTCCACCCCCTCACCCAATCTCTGCTGGCTCTTCCATCCCCATGAACCGCAAAACCCAGCATCCTGAACAACTCCCGCTCTCCCCTTGAGCCCTGTCCTGAGGTCTGAGGGCAGACACACTATTAAGAAATTGACCTCAAGAGAAGTACCCAGCATTTATCAGCCAGTTCGGTTTTACTCCTCACTCTGCCTGTCTCCCTCCTTTCCTTGCCAAAGGGTTGTAATATCCAACCTACCAGGCAGAGCCTAGCTCACTCAGGAAGGTGGACATGCAACCAAAGAAGAAAATGTAGCTCAAATAGGAGGTGGCTGGAATAATAATAGGAGAGAGCTGTCCTAAACCTGGTAACTGGACCCTAAATTATCACAGTCCCCTAAGAAAGCAGTCCCCAAGCTACTGGGCGAGGCAGCCCCACCAGAGCCTGACTCTGCCCGGTGTTGTCTGTCCAACACCATAGTCATCAAGTCTGGATGGCCCATGGTTGTGGGCATTGGCTCTCGGAATCTACCCAACACTGAGCCACATTTTTAACCTCCAGCCCCAACTCCCCTCAAAGCAGGTATGCAGACATCATCCTACCTCTGCACCCAATTCCAGGGAGTGAATCTGAGGCTGTGGATCTGGGAAATCACTTAGATTAACTGGTGAATCCTTGGGGAAAACATCAGATGAGGTGGCATGGGGGTGGGGAGGGGAGTGCATGAGCAGGTGAAGGGAAGGCTGGTGGTGTGGCGAGGGTCCCAGGCCTCTTACCATTTATTGTCACAGAACTTGTAGCGGTGGTCATCAGCCGGGACAATGTCAATCAGCAGGATGTACTTGGTCTTGGGGTTCATGCCTGTGACCTTTACCTTGTAGCTGGGGAACATCCTCCTGGGGGAAGCCAAGGGGTGAGGCAGGAGGCATGGGCAGAGCACCAGGAGAGAGGGCACAAAGCGAGAAAGAAGGGAAGAAGGTTTTTTAAAAGGCACTGGCTTTCAGCAAAAGCCTTTAAGCAAGCAGTAAGGAGCTCCGGTAGAGTAGTGGTTACGAATCGGGCTGCGAACCTCAAGGTCAGCAGTTCGAAACTACCAACCATTCCACGGGAGAAAGATGAAGGCTTTCTACTCCCATAAAGATTTACAGCCTCGGAAACCCTGTACAGGGTCACTATGAGTCAGAACCAACTCCATGGTACTTAACAACAACAGTGGTTAAGCACTCAGCTCAGCTGCTAACCAAAGGACCAGTGGGTTGAATCTACCAGCCGCTCAATGGGAGAAAGACAGCAGTCTGCTTCTGTCCAGTTATAGCCTAAGAAGCCCTGTGAGATCGTCCACTCTTTCCTATAGGGTCACTGTGAAGCAGAACTGACTCCATTCGGCAGCAACAGGTTTTCTTTTCTTTCTTTTTTGTTCTTCTAGTAAGAGACCTTGGCATTGCTCACAGTTGTGTAGACTTGCACAAGCCACTTCTCTCTCTGGTTCTGCGGAGAGGGTTGTGCTAGCTGTTCTCATAGGTTAACGAAGTTTTCCAAATCCAAAGTCTCATCCCCCAACTCATAATTCCCTATGATTTCGCCCTAGGGACTGAGCAGATGAACCACAGAGTTTCTGGTCAAGACTATGAAAGAGGAACTTTGACACCAACTTTATTTCCTTCATGTCCTTTGCCAGCTAAAATTCTGGGATGTGCCTGTCATTTGCTCCTCTGTAGAAGTTCTCAGGAAGATTGCTGACAATCCTGCTCCGAGTCAACAAGGCGGCCTGTTCACACTACCTGGGAGTCCAAGAGCCTCATGGGGTAGAATAGGACTCTGGTGCCACACTGCCATGGTTCATAGCCTGGTCCCACCACTTTCAAGACGTAAGGATTTGGGCAACTTACTTGGATCTCTCTGTAGTTTGTTTTCCTTGTCGCTAAAATGAAGATTATGTTACTACCTACCTCATAGGTTGCTGTGTGAATTAAATGAGTCTGTATCATTGTTACCACTGACCCCCCGCTGCACCGTACCCTCTGCAAACAAACGATATGATCTCTTTCTATGAAAATAGCTTCACGAAAAAACAGTTTTCCTATTTCTGCAGCCCACGTTGAGCCTGCCCAGGACTCTGAGGTTCAGGAAACATTCTAGAGAAAGACTTCTCCAGACCAAATCACCACACATACACACATACAGCAGCAACTACGAATACAGTTGGTCCTCTCTATCTGCAGGTTCCACAGCTACAGATTCAACCAGCCTCTGATCAAAATAATGTTGGGGTGGGGAGAAGGAATTAAGTGGTCAAAATAATTCCTCAAAGGCTAAGCGGGAGAGTAAAGTGCTATTTACATCGTATTTACGTTGTAATCTAGAGACAATTTAAAGTATACGAGAGGATTCATGTCGTCTATTATACCATTTTCTATAAGGGACTTAAGCACCAGGTAGATTTGGATATCCTCAGGGTGTTCTGAAGCCAAATCCTCACAGATACTGAGGAATGACTATATCTGCAGAGGGATCCCTCCCTCCCCTGGTCACTAACCCTGGGCAGAAAGAAAGCAGGGTAAACTGCCCACAGTCATCCTTAAATGCCCTTCCTCTCCTAGCTGATCTTCCCCCAAAGGCCCACCCCAGGAGGGAAGCTGGATCCAACCTTACAGCTGACCCTAGGGAACAGGAGAGTCAGCTCCCCTGAATTATGATCCTGTTCAACCAGTCCACTCTAGGGACCCCTCTCTGCCTCTCACTCCCGCCCCCCACCCCTCCTCACCAGGAAATACTGCCAGACCCTCAAAAGAAGCTCCCCTAGACACCTTACAGATGAATAGAGTTCCCCACTTTGTAAGCAAGGGTATAGCTCACCTGGACAGGACAGGACTTCCAGAAAGAACCAAAGTCTCCACAAGCTGACAGAGTCCACATCAAGCTCAGGCCAGGTCCCTGAGGTAGAGGATGTGATTCTACCCCTGGCCCAGCCCCCATCAAAGCTCTCTGGTGCTGGAGAAAAGGCTGCTGTGAGGACTGTGTGCGTGTGTGTGTGTGTACAGGCACGAGAACATGTGCATAAGCAAGTGATGTGAGTGCCCATGTGTGTGTGCATGCGTGCCTGCAAGGAGGAGGGAAGTTCTAGTTGCAAGTCTAGGGACTTATAAACCATGTGGAAGAATTTGTCTCAGATGTCAATTGAAAGCACTTTCAAATACCCACCCCACCCCCTCCCAAGGAATGGGGGAAGCGAGGGCTCCGGAACCCAACCCTTCCTCTTTCTTACCAGCCTGCTTGCCCCTGGCCTGGGGGCGCAGCTGGAACCTGCACCACCCTCTCCTGGCGTGAGCTGAAAGCAGGGAACATAGCAGCTGCATCACCTCCCCTCTCAGGGTGGGAAGGCCAAGAATTTTGACCCTACTAGGCCACCATTTTGTAATTGCTACAGAAGCAGCCTCAAAATGGGGCAGCCCTGGCTGTGCTTAGCATGGCCTGGCGTCCATGCTTTACACTTAGCCTGTTTCTCCAGGTGGCAGCAGCAAAGGGCAGGCTGGCTTCCCTCAGGGGCTAGCATCCACACACCAGCCAGGAGGAAATGGCTCCCTGCCACAGTCTTCAAATCCTAGGCTGAGGGGGCTCAGGGGCCCACCCTACTACCCTTCATCTCAGAAGAGCAGGCAGCCAGGTTGACACTGACGAAGTGCTTTTTAAAGACCTTTAAGAAGCTTGTGCTCTGCCTCCAGACAGCACGAAACTGGGTGTCCTGGAATTTGGCTTCCTCTGGAAGCTGACCATGGACCAGACTCCTGACTGATAGCAGTCTCAGGGAGGTGTTGCTGGACTTGAGCTTAGCCTGGCTTCTGCCTTCCTTGCCTATCAATTCCCCTCTTCCTGGGGCAGTAGTCCCCAGAACCTAGGAGAGATCTGGGAGTTCAAAAATCTTCTGCTGCAGGCTGAGTTGGCAGGCTGGGAAGCATCATCATTGCCTTCCTGGGAACATCTCAGTCTAGTAAGAAGGAATTACTTCTAGGCTACCCAGAACAGAACACACTAATCAACAGAACAGGGCCCTAATCAACCACTAGTTGCTTTCCAGTTGATTCCAAATCATGGGGGGCGGGGGTCCATGTACAACTGTGTTCTATAGAAGGGCCAGCCCAGTGTCGGGGAAGAGCTGAATGGGAAGGTGGCGCAGGCTCCCACTCAGGTCACAAGCCTCCTGGTCCAGGCTGAAAGGAGAATGCAAACGACCACAGGTCCCACAGGTTATCGGCTCTTGGTTCCAGAGGACACTAAAGATGGAGCTGACATTGGTCAGCACAATTCTGGGGCCTCTCTGAAGGTCCCTAGCTGGCCTCGGTGTGGGAGCTGAGCACGGCCTTAGAATGATCAATCATGAGTGGGGGAAATAAGTCTCAGCAAGTCTGGCGGGAAGGGCCTAAGAGAGAAGCACTGAGTGTTGCTGGAATCCCACTCAGCCCTCACATTCCCACCCTCGTCACTAACACAGCACCTCTCCTTCAGCTCCCCACCATTTTCAAGTGCCCACAGCCCTCTCCCTACACCCTACTCTCTCCAAGAACTGAGGAGCCGTCTCTCTGCGCCCTTCTGCAACCCCTTTGCACTCTTGTATGCATCCAGAGTTCTTTCTCCCTACATCCCTGATGCCCCACACCCTGAGGTTTCCCGTACCCCCGCCCCCGACGGCCCGCAGATGGGGCGCTCCCCCGGCACACGCGGAAACGGCTCCGCCAGGGGAATAAACAAGCCGCCTGCCCCGCCGGCCGGCGTAGATGAGGGGCGTAGATGAAAGCCGGGGTTTCTCCTCTGATTAAGAAACATGCTCTGAAAGGGTGCGGGGCTGTAGCCTTTATCTACTTCTTACTCGGAAATGGTTTTAGAATGAACTGCTAACATAAGCTTGCTCGGACATATCTCGGTGTCCGAGATTTGCGGGGGGGGGGGGGGGGGGGGGGGGGGGGGGTAGGGGACAGATTTCGGGGCATTTTGGGGGGCAGCAAACCCCTAACTGCGGATTTGAGGCTGAATGGGCGGAGCAAGTTACCGTGTGGCCGGGAGAGTGCTGACCTGCTCGCTCCCCACACCTACCCGTAGGAGAAGGGAAGAGCAGACTTAGGGTACCCGTCAAATTCTCTCCACCAGACCCCGGGGGCCCAACCTTCTTCAATCAGATTTCCCAGAAGCATCCCAGGAAACCAAGAGCAGTTGTGAGCGCCTTCCTGTAAATGTAGGCGAACAACCAAATAGAAGGGTTGAGAAGTCTGGAGGTGGCCAAGAACTGGTTGTCCTGGTTGGGAGGGCACACAGACTTTCTGGTAAGGTTGGCATTGTTGTAATGTTGTATTTCTTTATCTGGAAGCGGGTTACAGGGGCTGTTCACTTTGTGGACGTGGACGTTTGTCAAGCTTTATATATATAAATACACACTTACGATTTGTCCTCTTCTGCAGGAATGTTCCACTTCAATAAAATTTGCATTAAAAAATTATATGGGTACAAGTCTTGGAACTGGCTGCAGGAAAAAGGCGGGGGTCTACAGAAAACCCCACCCATCTTGCTATGCCTAATGTCTGGGAGTCTAGAAGAATTCTGGGCATTTTGGGGAGAGGCCAGGGCCCAGCAACCTAGGGTAAGAACGAAGAGTGAGCAGTGCCGATGCGGCCCACACTGAGACCCAAACTTCTGCCGCCAAAATGTTTCTGAGATTAATAACACAACAACTCAATTTATTCCCACTTTCTAACCAACAAAAGAAAATGTTTTCTAATTTGCCAAAAGCATTTTTAAACGAAATATTTTCCCTGAATTTGGGGAGGAGGAGCAGGGGTGAGGGTGTGTGGAATGGATGTTGTTTTGGAAGGTCAGCTGCTTCTCTTATAATTTTTTTAAGGCACTTCCTTCTGATAGACTTTTGCTTTCAGAAAATACTTTAAAAAGAGATCAAAGCACTCTCTCTCCAACCCACTTTTCCAGTGTCTTCAACCCTTACTTCTCTTATCACCCACGCCACTGGGCTCTGACGCTCTGTATACAGAGCGAGGGCAATTGGCTTTGAAGCCCTGGATTAAGCCGGGCCAAATCCTTGCCTCAGAATAACAAACAATATAGGTTCAACAGGAGTTCTCATCGGTAGTTCATTTTTCAAACGCAAATTCACTGTCACTAACACAAGCAACATTGAACTCAACAGGCTATGAAGGCTGATAGAGGAGATTTATCTGGTGGCAAAACCGTGACCTAGGAGTAGGGCAGTCAGACAGTTAGGAAATTTTCATTTGGGGGAGGTTTCTATTTAAATGTCTGTGGAGCTCACTTTTATCTGTATTTGGTAGAAAATGCAGTTTCTCACATGGACCAAGCTTGGCGGGGACATGAGGCTCTGGAGAGAGGGACCTGCTCTCCACTATGAAGAGCAAAGGAGCAACAGAGGACTTGGGAATCAGGAAACAGGGAGGGGTTTGGTCCCATTTACACAGGATATCAAGAGTTTCTGAGAATCCAGAAATGCATGGATCACTTTGTGGTGGTATTTTATTTACCAGATCAAATTGTTTAATAATTTAAAGTCATTCTCCAATGATGGAGATCACTTTCTCCTTTGGTCTTCAGACTTTTAAGGACTTAAGGCAGGCGGAAGACTTGTGACCTACGAATTCAAACTGGCTTGAAAACCTCTGGCTCCTCTTCTCCAGGGCCCACAGCTTAGCCAGCCAGGGTCTCTAGGGTAGAACAGCAACCCTCCATTAAACAAACAATCATGAGGATCTCTGAATGTTGGGGCTTTGCTCTGGGAATGGGATACATCATTTGCTTGGCTTGGAGTCGATTCCGACTCATAGTGACCCTGTTTCTGAGGCTGTAAATCTTTACAGAAGCAGAACGCCTCATCTTTCTCCCGTGGAACAGCTGGTAGTTTCAAACTGCTGACCTTGCAGCTCACAGCCCGTTTCATAACCACTACACTACCAGAGCTCCTCGTAGAGACCTGGAAATTGCCCAACCTTGTGTCTATCTATGTGAGTCAAGTGCCTCTCCTGTCTGGGGTTTGGTTCATGTTCTCCCAGTTCCCCTCCAGCTCTAGAAGTTTAGAAATCTTTGGTTCAAGGTTCAGGGGTCATCTACTGAAAGTGTCCCAGAAAGGGTTCCTGTAGAGTCACAATGCATTGGGGGACTAAGGAGAGTCTTGGACAGAACAGAGAAGAACCCCAAATCCAAGCAAAGTAAGCTGCTTTCAGAGGCTACCTGTATGGGAATCCAACTGTATGTGGGGGTGTGGGGGGACACCAGACAACTAGGGGCAGTGAAAGTGGTCTTTGAAGAGAGAGGGTGGGCTATGCGGGAGGATAAAGGACTCTGAGAACCCTGGGGAGCCAGGGAGGCCAGTGACTTAAGGACTAGATCTAGTACAAGGACAACTTCCTGCCAGAGATGATGAATCCATAATTGGCCAACATCATCACAGCCATTTAAAAATTATTACCATTATTCCCTCAGGCCGATCTCTAAGCCTCTACCAGGATCAGGCACAAACATCTGCTTGAAGGTGACCACCTCTGAAACTGTGTGTAAGTGTGTGCTGGGAGGAAGGGAAGGAGGAGGACCCACACAGGTGCAGGAAACCCCACTGAGGAGAACCACAAATGCCTTTTGTTTAGAATGGTGGAGACCAGGCATGCCCAGAGAACTTACCAGCCAATCATTTTCAAAAGAAAAGTTATTTCTGCTGCCCAAAAATGGAAGTTTCTGAATCTTTCACTTTTTTCTTTCCTTCCCTCCACCCCAGCAGGCACAAGAAATAAATCCTACTCTTCACACCTGTAATCCACTTGACAATTTACCAAGCCCCATCCACATGATTGCTTGATTTGAGCCTCACCCAAACCCACCAAACCCACTGCCCTCAAGTTAATTCTTGAGCCTCACAGTAACTGAAAAGGAAGGGTGGTACTATGGCTACAGTCAGCATTCTAGTTTACTAACATTGAGGTTCCCTAACTTAGATCTAAGTGCACCAGGGCTGTGACACTTGTGCCCCCCCCCTTATCCCCTCCCCCCTCCAACTTTCCAACATTCCTTCCTTCCTCATCCTCAAAATGCACCAAACAAAAGCCCTGAAATCTCCCTGCTCCCTCCCCTAATGAAGAACGTGGGTGGCCATGCCCCTTCTCTGACTAAGGCAGAGGGTGACTGAGTATTCAGCCCCAGTGTCTGACTATCTAATAAGCAAGGAAAGCATGGGCTTATTTGTGTTTACTTATTCATCTGTAGTGAACAATTTCACTCCCCTCCACACACACACATTAAAGATTCTATTTCTAGGTATGGTTGCATCTGTCTCTCCTAACCCCACAGCATCTTCCTACAGAATGAAAGTCTCTTTTCCAATTTATAATCCCTGAGAGGGACTGAGAACCCAGTAAGCAAGGTAAGCAAGGCTTGTTGAGGTTAAGTGCCATTGAATCAGTTCTGACTCATAGTAACCCAGTATAAAATACCCTAAGCTATAAATCTTTAAGGGAGCAGAAAGCTTTATCTTTCTCCCTCAGTGGGCTCGAACTGCTGACCTTGTACTTAGTAGTTCAGTGCTTATCACACAGAACCACCAAGCAAGGCTTATTTTTGTTCATTTACTACTCTGTAGTGACTAACTGGAGTCCTAGTATGGTACTTTAGGATAAGCACTGGACCGCTAACTGCAAGGGCAATGGTTCAAACCCACCAACCGCTCCTTGGAAACCCTATACAGGGCCACTTTGAGTTGGAAAGCACTCAATGGCAGCTCAAGAACAATGAATAATTTGGAACCCTGGTGGCATATTGTTGGACTGTTGACCACAGGGTTGGCAGTTCAAACCCACCAGTCATTCCATAGAAGTTAGATGGGGCTGTCTGCTTTGATCATCAGAAACCCAAAGGAGCAGTTCTGCTTTATCCTACAGGGTCACTATGAGATGGAATCAGAATCAACTCAAAGACAGTGGGCTTGGTTTTTTGTTTTTCTGAGCCCTGGTATGTTGCTGTAGGATAAGCACTGGTCTGCTAACCACAAGGTTGGCAGTTTAAACCCACTAGCCGCTCCTCACACACCCTATACAGGGCCACTGTGAGTCACAACAGACTTGACAGCACTTATCAACAACAACATTTCAAATGGATTAAAAATTAAGCCCATCCTTACCCTGTTTATTGGGGTAAGCACAGACTCATTTGTTAACCCATGCTCAGCCCCTGCTCAACTCCAACAAAACAAAGGAGACCACAGCTAATCAGCAAGCAGACACAGAAATGACCACAGCACCCCATACTGCACACAGTAAGTCACTGGCTTTTTGTTTCCTTTGAATGACCACCATACACTAAGCAGCTCAGCAGTTCTCTTAAAAATAGAAGAAATGCTGAGTGAATACTAGACAATTCTCTAATGATTATTAATATTTTAGCTAACCGTTAGTGTCTACTTACACCTGCCAGGAACTGTGTATGTATGTAAACATACTTTACATAAATATATATGAGGTGGTTGGTGTTGGTTATGTGCCGTGGAGTTGGTTCTGACTCACAACAACCCTGTACAGGGTTTTCAAGCAGAAAGCCTATCTTTCTCCCAGGAACTGCTGGTAGTTTCAAACTGCTGTCCCTGAAGTTAGCAGCCCAATTTGTGATCACTATGCTACCAGAGCTCCTTAGATATGAGGTAGAATCTACTGTTTTACAGATGGAGATCTGGAGGCAGGCAGACAATTAAATACCTTTATGGTTGCAGATATGAAACATCCCTTCATCTGATTCCAGATCTGGAGCCCTAGATGCTTCACCAGGATTACCATTCTTCTGAAAACCCAAGTATAAGCTAATAGCCAGCCAAAGGGATATTTTCTCACCTAATTTGTCTACAGGGAACCAAAATCAGGCGTATGCATGTAGGAGGGACAGTGGAGAGAGAGTTCCTGAACTCCGAGCTTCTCTGTCTGCAGCGATCTCCCTTCACCTGATAACCACTTGGCCCCATTCCCTGCCCCACCCCAGACACCTTAGCTCCAGCGAACCCCCACCGTCTGAGTCTTCCTCCTTTCACCTTCTCCTCCCTGTTTTCTCCCACAGACACCAGCGCATTTTAAAGATGTTTCCACGTTATAAATCATTCTTCTCTGGCAGCCACCCTGAGATCCATTTCCCAAACATTACACACACACACACACACACACACACATAACCCAATGCTGGTGCCTTCCTATTAGCTAAAGAGAGGGCTGGAAACAGAGGAGCATCACCAACAGAGACATGGAGTTCACTGTTGTTCCGACTCATAATGACCCTGTATAGGGCTTCTGAGGAGCAGCTGGTGGGTTTGAACCACCAATGCTGTGGTTCAAACAGCAAGATCCAGGGCTTAACCCTGCAGCACCACACAAGGATTCCTTGGAGTCTATTGTTGTTAAGCGCCAACGAGTTAGTTCCTGCCCCAGAAAATTTATTTTAAAAAGTTAATCAGGTCCCCCTTCCCTAATCTACTAATGGGCATCTCCCCACACTTCTCAATCAGTGCAATTCTGAGAAGCCTTCCTCCCAAAGATCCCAAATTAAGGAGGGCAAAGCAGCCCCCCCCCAGGGGGTAAAAAGTGCTCTGCAGGACTTCGGGGTTGGATCCTTGTTTGCATCTCATTTACATGGTGGTCTTCTAATCAATCCATCCCAGGCTCCCAGCTTCCTTCCAAGCTTTGATTGAAGTGGTAGCAGAAAGTAAGGCTGAGGCTGGTCCCTGCCCCCTCCCCATACTGGGGACCTAGAGGACTTTAAGAGATTCCCTGGAGACCTCCACTGCTCCACCCCTCTTCTCCTGATGGAGATTCCCTGCGCTGACCTGCCCGCCTTGGTGATGATCATCTCGGTGCCCGCCTCGTGGAATTTCTTCCAGAGCTCCTTCTCGTGCAGCCCCACCTTGATGTTCTCGACGGTCTGGGATGGAAAGGAGGACTCGTGTTTGCCTGGCCCGCGGCTCCGCGCAGGCCACTCTCAACTCCAGCCTGGAGGGCTTTGGGAACCACGCTCTCAGAAGGCAGCACACAGGACCCAGGAAGCATTTAGCACACTGCCAGGCCTAGGCGCCCACACCTCGAGATTTCGTTTCACAAAATTATTTTGTAACATTGGGTAAATTTAAAAAAATTTTAATCGGTGGCTGATCCGGGCTGCACCGACAAATGGGATGTAAGGGACACCCACAATGGCCCTGCCAGGTAGATGACACGCTCCGACTCAAATATCTACGGAGAGAGGCTCACACTTCAAATGGCCAAATGGGACCCCAGGTTTGTAGGCAGATATATAGACACCCGAGGGGCGTCCACGTCGGTCAGACGCGCGCACCCACAGGATGCATTGCAGATTCAGACTGTGATTTCCAGGGTTTCACCCCGCGGCCTTTGAGCTCTGCATCGGCTCCCATGTGCGCCCGGGAGAAGTGGGCTTTTTCTGCGATCCCCTCTAGTTCCCTAGGGTCCTTTAGCTGGACCCTTGGCCTGGGGTCACTCCACTGTCGCAGGAGTCTCCCTCCCTCACCCTCGCTCCCCACCCCCGTCCCTAAATGATGGAGGGACGAAAAGCAGAGAGAGCGAGCTGCTGCGCAGAGGAGTGGGGCGCGAACAAATTGGCTTTCCTGATGCAGCCAGGTCCCCCGGAAGGAGCCCGGCCCACAATGGGCAGTATTAACCACCACAGACGGACCTGCCACCAAGAGGATACCTGACCTCTACCCGACGGCGGCGCGGCCCTACCTGCTCAGCTGCGGCGGCGACGTCGGCTGTGGGACCCGGAGGGCTGCCGAGCGCGGCTCCGCTGAGGCCCGGAGCGACAAGCGCGGGCTCGGGGACGGGGGCGGCGCTGGCGGCACTGGCCTCACCGAGCGCAGGGCCCGGGGCCCTGAAGGCCTCCTCGCTCTCCGACAGGCCCTTGTCCTGCAGCATTTCCTGCGGGCACAGCACACTCAGAGTCACTCGCCCGGTCCACACTCGTTAAAGGCCCCGAGGCCGGCAGAACCGAGCCTGGACTTCAAGCAGGGCGTAGGACCGCGGGCGCACGTGGACCCCGCCCCCCCCCAAGCTGGGGGAGGGAGCAACGGGGAGGGCAGAACCCTTACCTCCTGTCTCCCTGGTCTGGACCCCAGAGGGTCTGCGTGCGCGGCTCTCTGCCTGTCTGCCCCTGGTGTGAGACGTGTGATGAGTGGGTCTGGGGGAAGGACCGCCCTCTCGGCATTGCCCCAGCTGCACCCCAGTCCCTCCTTCCAGCTGGGCTTTGGTGGGTATGAGACCGGGGCCTTCTCTGCTGTTCCCTAATACCTGGGTCCAGAACCCACTCGTAGCCCAGGGCAGCCAGGACACGTCCCAGGCAGGCAGGCCAGGAGGGCAGGGCCCAGGTTCTTGTGGCTGGGATCCATCCCTACAGAGCCTTCTACCTGCACTCACTCAGATAGCACTTTACTTAGCACATGGGCAGAAAGCTTTCAACTCTGTCCAGTCCCACTCCCATAAATACCTTCATCCTACGGGGGCACACATCCTCACACCCAGACACTTCGCCCTCACACAGCTTCCTAGTCACCCATACGGCGGGTCTCCTAGGGCTGTATTGATCCATGCGCTGAACTTAAGCCCTGGGGCTCCCTAGTCTCGAGAGCCCTCTCATTCGTACCTGTTGGTTCCAAGGGGCTCCAGTGTGGGCCAAAGGCCAGTCCCCCAACTGAGGACCAGACTTGTCCAGCGCATCCAGTTCACAGGCCTGGGTACAGCTGCTAGGGCCTATTCAGTCAACTGCCCAGATGCCTTATTCCTACCCACTGCTGGCCCTGGAATACATGATGAAATCCCAGCCTGCAAGGGCAGAGGCGTCCTACCTCTATCGGGGTGCTAGCTCTTCTCCTTTTACCTCACTGTTCTTCTGTCTTCTTTCAGAGCTGGACACATTCTGTAGGGCTTTGTGTATGCTGTGCCTTGTGTCTGAATACCCTCCTTTACTCCTCCTACCTTCTTCCTGCTCTGCCCTGGATATCTGCACATCCCAAGGCCAGGTCCCTCTCCCACCCTGTCCACTCGCCTCCCCAGCTCGGGCCTAGACTTAAGCTCCCAGGGCCTCGCTAAGTAAACAAGCCAAGTGCAACTAAAGAGATAAAAAGGGGCTGGGGCCAGCCCGCCTGGGAAAAGCCCATAAAGATAAGGCTGACAGCCTTGGTCCTTGTCCTCCGGCCACAGCAGGCAGGGAGCGGGACTCCTGGGGCATGGCTACCGCTGACCTCAGACCTTGCGTGGAAACCCGGGAGTCCCTAAGCGGAGGAACCCTGATCTCTTGGAGGAGTTATGCGTTCGGCTCCTTCGCTCTGGTTCTGGCAGCCAAACGCAGCCATGTGGCCCTAACTTCATCTAGGGCCCAGTCCGGATAGACGTTCGCCATGGCTGCGGGATCCTAAGTGCTCGGCCCCCACGCGGCCAAGAGGAGGGGCCGCTCGCGCGTAGAGGACCTGACCGCTAGATCCTTTGCAGGGCACTTGTCACACCCGGAGTCGTACAGTGGCACCGTCCGTCTCCCACCGGAGGTCCCCGTTCGGTCCCGTGCCCAGCACGTTCGCTGTCCGAGTCCACTGTCCGAGTCCGCTGGCCCCGCCGCTCGGACTCAAAACCCGGGCTGCGCCATGCTTTCCAACCCCTCGTCAGGTTCGCCTCTTCCTTTTCTCTCAGTCACAGACTGGGCCACATACCACCGTCGCGACAGATCGCCCTTGCGGGAGCTCCGCGCCAATTTCCTTTTCTTCCCAAAAGGCTGGCCGGGGCGGACGTCCCCGCGGCCTCAGAGTCCCGTTGCGCTCAGACGCTGGCCGGGTCTGGCCACGTTAGTCCTTCCTTCGCGCGGACCCTCAGCGAGCGTACCAGCCGCCTCCAATCCGTTTGCTCTTGGGTCGGTTATTTTCAGCTGCCTTGTTTTCCAAGGAGGATAGCATTTTCCTCTCCATCCTTAGATTAATTAGTGATATTAATTACTGCTATTAGTACTGATAAATTACTGTTACATTAGGGGAATTGCTAATATTTTTGTATTCTTTAATATTTTAATTGTCGCTAGTATTAGCGTTTTATTCGGGTCGACTCGTAACAATTTATTTTAAATATTGAATGTCTACAGCTCTGATATGTTTTGTTGCATTATAATTGTTACTTATGCTGTTGCTTTCCTGTTACTATTCCATTACCCCGGGGCCTCCTGGCATATTAGTAATACTGTTACCAACATCTTAGTAATTATTCATCCTAATGTTCCAATAGGGGTGTTCATCTGTTCTTATTTTGATATTTTCTCTGTACCCTGAAAATGTTTCCGCTGCTGGTTCTTCATTCTGTCCATACTTCGCCACAGTGTTCCGTTGATCCAATAACTGTTATTTACCATAATTTGTAATATTGCTCTTAGTATTCACCTTAATTTTCTTCACATCCTTAAAATATACCTTATTATTTTCCCATAATTTGTTTTGTTAGGATTGTTCATAATTCTCAAGGAACTCTTGATCGCATAGCTACAATACCTTGTCCCTTGGTTATTATTTGCAGTATTACTGATTTTAATTTGCAGGCTATTTTCCCTCACATCATTACTTTTTGTTACTTTGTCATAATTTGTAATATTGTCACAATTCTTAATACTCTGACTATTTTTCATCACGTTGGTACGATACTTCTTATTACTCTACCATTATTTATAATGTTGTTGGAGCTATGAATACCTTGATCATAAATTGACATATATATAACCCTAGCAATTATTGTTACTGTGTCTTTATATCACTATTACTCTTAAGATTTGGGTTAATGCTTGTTTTAATTGTTTGGACTAGTGTTAATAAAACATAATTTGATGATATTCTATCAATACTATTTAATATTAGTATCACTCTTAATAGTCTGTTTTATTGTTCACTTTTTCTTGTAGTTTTCCTTATCATTTATTATCCCATTATTGTTCATTTTAATATAGGAGTTTTTATTACATTGTTTCTATATGCTATATATGGAGTTGCTTTTTATCCATTCAAAATTGTAGTAACGACTTTCATTGAATTCTGAAAGTTACTATGATTATTTAAAAATTGAGTGTTGTAGTAGTTATGCTTAACCTTGGTTAGCTACTTAGCCTTGTTTCTTTGATAATTGCTCGTATTCTGATAAATCTTGATCATGGATCATTATGTATAGTATTCCTGGTTGCCGTTTAGACGAGTCTGTTGAGCCCAACGTTCTGAAATCCAATGTTCTAATCACTCACATTTCTGCCTCGATATTTGCCACCGGTACCGGGTTCTCTTCCTTGACCTTTCTCATTCTGCAAATACCGTCTGTTTCCAAGGCCACGGTACTGCCTGTCGCGGCACAACCTTGCTCCTAAAGCGCCTTCGTTTTTTACTATACTATTGGGTCCCTCGACCCGATTTGTCCCGTTATTCAAAGGAGAGGAGGGCTCACTCACCGAGCGCTGGGAGTCAGGCCAGGGCGACGGTCCCAAATGAGGCACCTCGCCGCCCTCCAGCCGCCTTGGCTGCTTTTATGGTCCTGCTCGCGGTCCCGTTACTCTCTCCCTTTCTAGCTCATCCTCCCGGACCCTGCAGCCTGACCCTGGGCACCGGGTGGCCCCAGTCCCACACTCCCAACTCACCCTGTCCCCACGGGACCCCCACACTCACCCTAACTGCGCTGCCGCATGCGGAGGTGCCTGAGGTCCGAGGTCCACTACAGGCTTGGGTCCGAGGAGCGTGGGATTAGCCGGGCACTGCCTTGAGGCCGCTGGGTCAGGGTCCCACCGCCCGCCGCGCCCTCGAGGCCGGACGCTTCCCGGCTCTGGAGCGGGCCCTTGATCTCTGAGGCTGCACTTTGGGGCCTTAGC
>NW_006408525.1:7897637-7918368 GCF_000296735.1 Chrysochloris asiatica | reverse complement strand
AAAATCAGACGGCTGCAGCCCTTGCTTCAACAGGCATTTTGATGAATGCTCACCACATTGCACTAACAGCTGAATTCCTCACCCTGACCTTCAGGCCACACTCAGTCCTGCCCCTCTCTCTCTACCACACAGGTCTTTGGCCACACTTGTCTTCTGCCTTGTTTCTTACATCAGCCAGCCCATCCCCCCCCCCCCCCCCCCAGCTGACGTCGCCGCTGTCAATCAGTCCGCACCCACCGCCCCCGCAAGGGGGGGCGGCGAGGGTCCCCTGGCTCTGCGGCCCCAGGACCCCAGCCCCAAACCGCCGGCACACACCCCACTGTGCGGCTCGGTGCCCTCACAGCCGCCTTTGGGACCCCCCGACTGATAGGGGCTGAGAGCTCCGCATGGTTTAGATTAGAGAGGCGGGAAGCGAGGGGAACAGTCCCGTGGCGCCGCACCGCTAACTACCCAGGGTTTGAAAACTACAACGGCGCGGCCGGCACGGTCCGCCACTGGGCGCTGGATGGCCAGGCCTGGCTCGCGCCGGGGCCCACTTCCAGGCAGTCGCCCTGCCGCGGGTTCCCAGCTCGCATGCACTCCCTATCCGAGCCCCACTCCCAGCTAGGCCAGAGGTTGACTTGTAAACCCATTTCCCTGGTTCACAGGCGCACGCAGACCCTCCTGTTCAGCCCATGCCCACGCGCCTCAGTCACACACACATTTGCCGACCAGAGTTCACACACTCACACCTACGCTCTGTGTCCCGCGCCCCCTCCTGCTCTTGGCTCCGGGCACCGTCTGCACGTTCCTCCGGTCTCACTGCTCCCGGTCCCTCCTCGCCTCTGCCCAGTCGGGCAGCAGGCGCTGGACCGGGTCTGGACGTGCCCCAGGAGTCGGCTGGGCGGTCAAGGCGAGGGGAGGTCTGGCAGACTGGTGGCCTTGGTGGAGAGATGCTGGGCCGTTGCTCAGGCTTTGATGGAGCCCAAGCGGGAAGGTGTCAAGACTTGACAGTGCTGGGGCCCAGGACTCAGCAGACAGGGCCCAGTTCTGCGCCTGCCTCAGTCTAGGATCCTAGATCAAGTAGCATCCTGTTCAGGGCCAGGGCACTCTCAGCGCCTCAAACAGTGTTGTAGACCTCTTTGCCTGGTCTTTGACTCTCCATCAATTTGACTCTGGCTCCCTCTCCCTCCACTTCCCTCTATTTCTCTGTCTCTGTACCTCCCCACAGGACGCTGCAGCCCCACAGACAGCCAGCCTGTTATGTGCCAGGAATACTAGGGCAAGCATAGGCCTGCTGTGGGCCTCAAAGGTACCCAGTCCTCTGTCACTAAGGATTTCTAGATTAGCCCCTCAGTTCTTGGCATAGGCTGCATCCCTTTGCCCACTAGTGTCCCAGCCTCTCCCATGGGCCTCTGTTCCTTTCCAAGTTCTAATCTCAAAATCAGATGGAAGGGAAGAGGATAAGGAATTTCCTTCCCAGATTACTACTTTGATTCTAGTCTGAAATCAGGTGACAGTTCTTTTCTATGCTAGGAAATGGAAAGCCAGCATCAATGCCTCCCACCCAACACACATCCATCTACTGAAAGAAGGAGGAAAACTGTCAATTCACAAGAGCTAGCTGCTGCTGGTGTGGTTTCTATTGTTAAATGCTGTGGAGTCAGTTCTGATTTATGCCAACTCTGTATAGTGTTTCCAAGGAGCAGTTGTTGGGTTTGAACAGCTGACCTTTGCATTAGCAGTTCAGTGCTTATCCTATAGCACTACATCAAGACTCCAGCTACTGCTGTTAGGAGCCTATAATCCAGTTCAAGAGTCCCCATGACCTCAATAGTACCTGATCTCCCTCCCATCTTCCCTTCATGGTGCATCTCATTTAGTTCCCAAAAGGGAGAGTAAGCTAAAGTCCAAAAGAAGTGAAGAAGCTTAATCCTCCCCAATCCTGCCTCCTCCTGGAAGGCCCTGGTGTTTCAGGAGAGACCTTGGGAATGGTGCTTCCTGTGAAAAGGGAGAACTGGAGGACATACCTCAGCTTCAGCTCCCAGGCCTCCTCCTCTGTCCTTCTCTAACATCCTATAGGGAAATTCCATGCCAATAACTAGCACATGCCAACCAACTAACCAACCAACCAACCAACCGCTGTATGTGATAGTGAACAGGGAGGGTAGTAAATCGCCAAGTACTATGAGAAGACTGGAATTAGGCCACACACTGGAAAAATGTGTTGACAGTCTCTGGAGGAAGTTTGCAATGAGAGCAATGTAGTGCTTTTTTAAAAAGTCTACTTACTAGAGCTTTCCTATGAATGTGAGTCTAAGTATAAGACTTTTTGGAAGCTCACAGGAGATAGTCTAAATATGATGCAGGGTCAAAACCGAGTCATGATGATGTGGATAAATGAGATTAGAAGGGACAAAGTTTGGGTGGGGGAGGGAAGGGATAAATCAGCCAGCTAGCAAGGAAGAGAGATTTGTTGCTTAATGCCATAGAGTCATTTCTGACCCGTAGCAACCCTGCATAGGGTCTCCAAGGAGCAGCTGGTAAACTCGGACCACCAGCCTTGTGTTTCAAACCAGCTTTGCAGTCGTCCAGCGTATTAGCCCCAGTGCCACATCAGGGCTCCCCATTACTAGAATGAAATACCTATTGATTTCAAGACATATATTTTTCATATTTTGACATCTCTGAAATGGGAATGCATTTCATAATCAATGGTGTGTCATGGTTGAATTAGCAGTGGTTGCTTTTCTTGTTGTTCTTCGGTGCCGTTGAGTCCCTTCAGATTCACACTGACCCTATGGATAACAGAACAAAACCCTGTCCCTTCCTGCACCATCCTCACCATTGTTGTGTCTGAGTACGCTGTTTCAGTCACCGTATCAATCCAACCCAGGAGAGTCTTCCTCTCCTTCACTGACCTTCTTCAGTACCCAGTAGGATGTCCTTTTCCATGTACTCGTCCCCCCTGAAAACATGGCCAAAGTACATGACATGAAGTCTTGCCATCTATGCTTCTAAGGAGCATTTTGGGTATAATCTTCTAAGACAGATTTGTTTGTTCTTTTGACAGTCCATGGTACTTTCAATATTCTTTACCAACACCATAATATAAAGGTATCAATTCTTCTTCATTCTTCCTTATTCATTATCCAGCTTTCTCATGCTTATGAGCTGATCAAAAATACCACAGCGTGGGTCAGGTGAATCTTAGTCCTCAAAATGGTACCTTTATTTTTGAATACTTTTAAAGAGGTCTTTTAAATGCAGATTTTCCCAACCGCAATACATTGTTTGATTTCTTGACTGCTGCTTCCATGGGCATTGATTGTGGATCCATGTAAAACGAAATCCTTGACAATTTCTATATTAGCTCCATTAATTATGATGCTGTTTATTGGTCCAACTATGAGGACTTTTGTTTTCTTTATATTGAAGCATAATCCATATTGATTATGTAAATGTTTCAAGTCCTCTTCATTTTCAGTAAGCGAGGTTGTGTCATCTTCATATTGCAGGTTGTTTATGAGCCTTCCTCCAATTCTGATGATGTTCTCTTTTATATAGTCCAACTTCTTGAATTCTTTTTTCAGTATACAGACTGAACATATATGGTAAAAGACAAAACCCTGATGCATGCCTTCCCTGATTTTAGACCTTTTTCTTCTTCTTGGGTTGTTGTTGCTATTAAGTGCTGTCCAGTTGGTGCCAACTGAGAGCAACCCTGTATAGAGTTTCCAAGGATGGCTGGTGGGTTTGAACCACTGACCTTATGATTAGCAGTCCAGTGGTATCCTACAGTGCAACACCAGGACTCCATGTGATAGGTGTTAATAAATGGTATTAACCATACTATCAGACAGTATTTGGCTAATCATAAAGTTTTTATCACCAGTTTTTAGAAGTAACTAGTCCCTTCTCAGTTGGTCATGGTCCAGAAGCGCCACTGAAAAAATTCTTTGAGGAAGGGTAGGGAGACAAACTTTGCTCTGGTCCTAAATTTTGAAAGTAATTTCTCGGTAAAGTTTCATTCTTATATCTATCTGTATAATGTTTTATAAAGTGATTTTACAGTTACTTTTCCATTCCATTTTATCTTCATTTTAGGGGTGAATTCATCCAAGAATATTTATCCAGTGCTTACAATGCGCCAGACATGTAAACATTCTATTAGTTAATCAAATGATTGACTAGCCAACTACTAAGTACAAATTCACTATTGAGTTGACTTTCAAACTCACTAAATATCTGAATAACCAATCCTAAAGAGAGCAGGATATGCAGGAAAAGCAGGGAACCCCAGTTAGCACAGAGTGACTAGCCCAAAGCCTAGCATATTTTAGGTTTGACTGAGGATGAATTCTTGAGCCGGCACCATACTGTAGTGAAAAGCATTTTATCTACATTTTTGGTGGTGGTAGTGGTGGTTGTATGCCATGGAGTCAGTTCTGACTCATAGCAACCCTGTACAGGGTTTCTTGAGGCTGTAAATCTTTACAGGAACAGAAAGCCTCATCTTTCTCCCATAAAGTGACTGGTAGATTCGAACTGCTAACCTTGTGATTTGTAGCCCAACTTGTAACTCACTATAAATATGTACTAATCCCAAGCCCCCACCCCTGGTCAATTGAGTCAAAATCTCTGAGAGTAGCGGCAAGGTTGGGAACCATTGCCCTATGCCAATCATGAGAATCCGGTTCTCTGAATCCTTTTCCCTGCTTTCCTAGTTCTCTGTAGCAAGGGATGGTCATGTGACCTAGTATTGGGCAATGAGTCCTAAGCAGAAATCTGGAGAGGAGGATTGTGGGAAATCCTTTGCTTTCTTGATTAAGGGGAAGATACAGTCTTCTTTCCTCCTGTGGCTCAGACCTTTGTAGTTCTCACCCTCTAGAGAATGTGAGGCAAGAAGTAAGGACAGTGTTACGATGACCATACTACCCAAAGTGATACATAGATTCAATGCAATCTCAGTCAAAAGCACAATGGTAGTTTTCACAGAAATAGAAAAATCCATCTTAAAATTCATATGGAATTTCAAGGCACCAAAAATCGCCACAATAATACTGAAAAAGAACAGAAGTTGGACAGGCCACACTTCTTGATTGCAAAACTACAAAGTTCTAAGAACCCAAGCAGTGTGATACCACTGTAAGTGAAGTATATATTGCGGCCTGTTTATATGTGCCCAGATGAGTATGTCTGTCCATCCAAACCCAGGAAAATAATCCCTCTCCACTCCCTTCCTAACCACATGATTCTATGCATGCTATGGCCTAGAGCCCAGGATGATTATTAAGCCCCCAAAGGGAAAGGGTGACTGAGGCAGTAGTGAATTTATCTGTGCCCTGTGGTTGTTACCCCAATCCACTGTCATCAGTCGATGCCACCTCATACTGACCCTACAGGTTTCTGAAGCTGTAACTCATTATGGAAGCAGATTGGTTCATCTTTCTCCCATGGAGTGGCTGCTGGGTTCAAACCACCTACCTTGCAGTTAATAGCCCAATGCTTAGCCTATTGCTACCTAGTAGCCCTCTATCCAGGGCTTCAAACCAATTCTTCCTGGTTAAGTCATGGCTAACAAACTGAAAACTGGACAGACTTGAACTCAAATGGTAACTAGAATTGGAAAAATTATGGGTCAACACTGCTAGAAGCTCAATCTCCCTCTAGATACAAGGGCAGCATGTGCAATGCATAGCAGCCCAATCTCCTGAACAAGAGTCTGAAACAATGGCGCCCTGCTCAAAGTAGTGGCTGACCACCCAGCTGTGAAGTCATGTTGCTCTCTGCAGTTTCAGCAATAATCCAGTCTGCATTAGACTCCTGAAAGGGCTCACTATGCCTCTTCTGAATCTCCCCTTCCAGGGCTTTGATCTGTAATTTGGTTTTCCCTTTATATTTATCAGTCTGCTAAACCCAAATATAAAAACTTCTGGTCTGATCTGATTCTGCTTTGTTGGACATGACCAAACTGGTTTGAATTAGTTCAAAGCCCTGCCCAAATCTTGGCTCCCGATTCCCGATTCTCCTTAAGATCATCAAATTCAAGACAGTTGAGGCAGGGAACATGAGCTTGAGCTCATTCTGGAAGGCTGGGGGACTGAGCAGGAAGGATGGGGAGTGGGTGATAGCTACTGCAGTGCTTCCCCTTACACCACAGAAGCAGGTCTGCTCCCTTACCTCTCACCCTGCCCCCCCAGGCCTCATCCCAACCAGAGAGAAGTGGGAAACTTGCAGTTAAAAGGAACTGAGAACTGGCCTGGCCTCGTGGCTCACCTGGGTGAACTAAGCTGTTCTATGCCCCCTCAGTACCGACAACAGAGGCAGTGATTCACCAACAACAGTTGAGTCCCTCCTATAACTCTCATTGGAGACACCGGAGTATTAAACCTGGGTTTTGCACAATCTAGACCTTCTGTTCCAAGGTCATCTTCAGGTGGGATCTCTGCAGGTCAGACTTCCCTTCCCCAGTCCACCACAGGCCTCCTGGACTACCGTATCCTTCCATTTCCTCCAGCAACACTGCTCCGAAATACCTGCCTATTTCACTGTTGATCTGCTAGGCTTGTGTTCAGTGAAAAGAAAATTCCTAAAGCAAAGAAATTACTTAATTAACCACCACCCACACACACACTCTTCTTTTTCTCCCTCCCCTCCATTCCTATTAAGCATGGATAATCCAAATGGGCTTCTAATTTGGTTCTCAAGGATATTATACTTTAACAGCAGGCTGAAACCAATTAGAATTAAAAAGTGAGAGGTTAAACCTTAAACCAAAAATATCCCCTTAAGTCTTCTTAAAACCAAACAATGGTTTAACTTAACTAGTAAAAAAATATTTTTTGGAAAAACCTACCTGTGTATTATACACTTTTAAGAACTATCAATATGGGAGCAAATTGAGAACAGCAATTCAAAAGAAAAGATAGGACACTTAGGAGGCAGTAAGTTTTTAATGGGGAAGGAACAACTCTGCAAAGGAGGGTGAGAAAGGTTGTACAACTGGAGGAATGTGATCACTGTTATTGTGTTGTATAGAAATAGTTAAACTGGGGTATGTTTTGCTACCTATAGTCTCAACAACAACAAAAATTAAGTAAGAGGAGGTGTGGGCTATCAGAAATCCCTTGCAATTTCAAGCTAGAAAACCGGAATTCGGGTCCTCAGAGGGGTCTAAAGCATGATCAGTTGTAGGTCTCTACTTCCTCATAAGGTGGTTGTTGTTGTTAGGTGCCATCGAGTCGGTACCGACTCATAGCGACCCTATGTACAACAGAATGAAACGCTGCCTAGTCCTGGGCCATCCTCATAACTGTTGCCATGCTTGAGCCCATTGATGCTGCCACTTTGCCAATCCATCTCGCTGGAGGGGTCTTCCTCTTTTTCTCTGACCCTCCACCTTACCAAACATGATATCCTTCTCCAGCGACTGGTCCCTCCTGACTATATATCTGAAGTATGAGAGACGAAGTCCAGCCATCTTGGCCTCCAAGGAGTACTCTGTCAGCACTTCTTCCAACACAGATCTATTGGTTCTTTTGGCAGCTCATGACACTTTCAATATTCTCCTCCCAATACCATAACTCAAAAGCATCAGTCTTCTACAGTCTTCCTTATTCACTATCCAGCTTTTGCATGCATATGAGGTTATTGAAAATACCATGACTTGAGTCAGGCACACCTTAGTCCTCAAGTTGACATCTTTGCTCTTCAACATTTTAAAAAGGTCTTGTGCAGCAGATTCGCCTAATGCAATACGTCTTAATGCATAAGGTGGTAGAAAGGATGAAATGATACCACATCGACAAAAGGGGCTTAAAGGTTCATAAGAACAGTTAATATTTTTGGAGCACCTGTAATGTGCCTGGCAGGACTCTCCAAGCCTTATGTGCATTATCTCACTTCCATCTTGTCACACTATTAAGTGGACACTACCGCATACCCCATTTTACAGATGAAGAAACTGAGGTTGGATAATTTTGCCCAAGGTCGTACAGCCAGACAGCAAAGTCAGGATTTGAGCCCAAGTAGTTTGGATGTATAGCACTCTTATTTTTAACTACATTGCTCTAACAGTCACTTATTTAACCTAAACTTATTTTTATTTGTTAAACAGGGATAACACTAGTGTCTCCTTGGTAGGGTTGTTGTTAGAATGTAACACTGTGTTTGACACATAACAAACCTGTGGCTACTGTGAGTCAATTTCAACTCATGGAGATCTGAGGGGTGTCAGAGTAGAACTATGCTCCCTAGGGCTTTCAGTAATTGATTTTTCAGAAGCAGATGGCCAGCTCTTTCTTCCAAGGCATTTCTGGATGATTGTGAACTGCCAGTCTTTCAGTTAACAACAGCATGTTAACAATTTGCACCACACAGGGAGTCGGCCTGACACATATTAGCACTCAAATACTAGTTATCATAATCATAAATGGCACTTACCCATTTATAATACTGTTGTTGTTGTTGTTGTTAAGTGCTATTGAGTCAATTCCATCTTGTAGAGACCCTGCATAGAATTTCTTAGGAGTGGCTGATAGTTTTGAACCACTGACCCTGCGTCAACTGTCCCGTGTTTATCCTACAGCACCATACCTAGCTATCATTATTACAAATGGGAGTTGTCCAAGGTCTCACAGGAAGAAGAGATCAATGCCCTAAGAGACTCCAGAGTCCAAGGTTTTAACCTATTAGCTATTATTACTGTTGGTTTTCTTTAAAAAAAAAAAAAAAAGAAAGTGCCTACCTAGACACTAAAGTCTTGCTCATCTCCTTCTGTTGACTCCCATAAAACACACATCTTTCATGGTCCCAACAATATCGCTCTGTGAATCTTGCTAACCTTCATTAAGTAGCCGCTTGAAAAAGGTAAAAAAAAAAACAACAACCCTGGTATCATTGTGCGCTAAGCCTTGGGCTGTTCATCCCAAGGTCAGAGAGTTAAAAACCCATCAGGTGCTCAGCTGATAAAGATGAGGCTATCTGCTCAGTAAAGAGGGTCACTATGAGTCAGAATCGACTCGGTAGCAGTAGATTTGGGTATTGTCGAGAAGAAGTTCAGGAAGACCCAGAGGAGTGGGCTTCTCATTCAGCAGGACATGTTGTTGTAGGGCATGGGCCAGGTAGACTCTGCTGCAAGGGCCTTTCTAGCTGGAAACACAGCCTTAGCCAAAAAGAAGTCAAATGCTTGACTAATGCAGACACAAAGAGAGATGAGGATAAATGTGTTTTCATTTGGAATAAAATCCTGTACCACAGGGCACCAAGCAAAGAACCCTTCTTCCTCTGATTCTGCTCCCCACTCTACATCCTTGGGCACTAGCGGATCACCCCAGAAGTCATGTCGTCTGGCCTTGAATATCAAGGAGATCCACTGTAAGATTTGCACACTGGGCTCAGAACACCATTCTCTCTCTCCTCCTTTGAGTCTGATTCATTCTTATGAGCATACCATACAAAGGAAGCGAAATAACACGTTGCAAACAATGCTGAAGGTTTGCAGACTAACAAGCAGACACTTCCTTGGTACCTTTCCACTCCTTCACATCTCAAGGTCCTTCTCTCAGTTTGTACTCAGGTAAAACCTCTTTTCTAGTCAGTCCCAAGAGCTGTCTTGTGGCTGCCTCTGTCCCATCTTATTCACATCCCTTCTCTCAGCACTGCCTTCTTCCTGAACATTCCCTACCACCTAGAGTTGCTATCTGTGTTTCAATCCCAACCTGTAAAGGGCAGGCACAATAGAAAAGGGAATGGAAGAAGACTTGATGTGGAGGAAATTGGAGGAGTGGCCAAAGCCTTTTTCTATTTCCTGAAAGGAAGAGGCTGAGTGAGCTTCAGGCCGAGGGGAACTAGTCCTTTCCTTCCAGCCCACAAATCCAAAGGCTTCTTCCAACTATCAAAAGTTGGGGAAGTGCCTCCGAACATCTAATTTTGAACACTCCTGCTGAAGTTGGTCCTTCTGTCCCCAAGGAATCAGAGGCATGCTAGAGTTCCATTCACTGGCCAGACCCCCACATAGGCGTTTCCATTCCCTCCGTCAGTCCCTAACGCTGCATGGATAGGCCCAAGGAGCCCAGCGTCGCAGAGCTTTGTCAACGTTGGTAGAGGACAGGTGCAAGACCTGAGGCTGTGGCTCCTCCAGAATTCAACAAGCATTTGAATTGAAGCGGAGGGGAGGAAGGAGTCCCTAGGCAGACCTCCTTGTCCCTGCGTTCTCTGAAGTTTCTCCTTTGAACAAGTTATTTTATTTATTAGGCCTCATTTAACCTCAGCCATGTCCTCCGGGATCTTTTATTTGGTAACTGACACTCAGCCTGCTCTAGCATTAACCTCATAATCCTATTGATTTCCTCCAAGCAAGTTGGGGCTTTCTCGACTTCTTCCTAGGTTGGTGGGGAACGATTCCCAGTTCTGGTCATTACTGAGGAAAAGGTCCAACGCTAGTAAGGGGCCTCCCCGGCGTCTGAGGACCATCTGGAGGTTCCTAGCTCCCACCGTGGCCTTTCCCAGAGTACAAGGAAACACACGCACAAGGCGGCATCCCTTACTTAAGTGTGAGGTAAGGTGGCTGAGCAAATGCCGCCACCTCCATCGGAACTCCCTGAGTGGCTACTAAGGCCGTCCTTCAGATCAGAGGGCCTGAGCTACACCAATCGCTGCGTCGGCTGTCCTGGAACCCCACCCCTCTCTGCCATCTTGGATTCTGGGGAGGCAAGAGGTCCAATCGTGGGGGGGGTGGGGAGGAACTGATGAGGGCGGAGCCAAATACTTGGGTTCCCGCCCACGTGGCCGCTGGGCCTGCGCCTTCCCACCACCTGCAGCCGGAAGACTGGCCCCTGTTGAGCTGCAGCTGCGACTCCCAGACACCACCCCAGCCCGTCGCCAGGGGATTAGTATAGTCTGTCGGTCGGGGAGGCCTCAGTGGGGGTTGTCCCAACCTAGACTAAGGCCTCCACTTGTCCTTCCTCAGAACCACCCTCACTGGAAGGACAACCACCCACTCTGACTAGCTGTGGAGGGGCTTGTTTTGGGGTAGTCCCACAGCCTGGGGGGCTGATCTCAACCAGAGCCCCTCACCCCACCCCCCCATTCCCAGCAAGCCTGAGCCACATGTGCTGGGAAGTTCATTTCCCCTTGTTTTGCAGAAGGGGCTCAGGGATTGACCCTGGGAGCGACCCCAGTGTCAGGAGGCATTAATGATCTCCATACGGGCAATAAACAGGCAAACCGGCTGGCTTGGTGTGGAGGTGCCCTGGAATGGGGCCGCCTTATTAGCCTCACATTCACTCAAGGGGAGAGGCTTAATTAGCGTGGGCTCCCCCTCCCCCAAGCTTCCTCGAGCTCCATGGGAACGCAATTGGAGCCACTGAAGGACCCTGGCGGTTACTCGGCTCCTCTTGGACCTCTTCAAGAAGCAGCCTCTTCAGGCCTCAGCAGTCATTACCCACCTCAGACAGGACTTCTGACTTAGTCCTGCTAGAGAGAGTCTCCCTTGTTTTCAAAGGGCAAGTCCACAGCATTCTGAGTCAGCACACATTTTTGTATACCAGAGCCCAGCAACAAGAAGGCCATTCTCTTTAACTGAAATCTCTCCCGACTTTGAGCTTGAACCTGCTGAAGCTCATTTTCCCAAAGAGTAAAGGGAGATGGCTGGTGACCACCCTTTATGTCAGAATCCCTCAAATCGTGTTTCTCATCCACCTAGACAAAGCATGTTCCGAAATATTACATCTCTTCCTGTCCAAATCCATTTCTGTTAGGGAAATTACTGGTTGTAGGTGTAGCTCTTAACCAGGAATTCAAGCTAGGTTATTCCTATTATGAGTCGGTACCGACTCCATGGCACCTAATAACATTCCAATTAAACAAGCTCTCCAGGTGATTCTTATGTATGGGGGGTGTTCTTATTATAATGTAGATTCTGATTCAGAATATCTGGGTGGAAATAAAATTCTCAGCAGAGGTTAAACCAGAATGAATCAATTGCAAGCCCTGCTTTTAAACCTCTTTTACCTTCAGTTTCTTATTTGTACAGTCCATTTAAGATTCAACAAACACTGCATACTAGGTAAGGAGCCTCATGGTGCAATGGTTAAGCACTTGGCTGCAAAAACAAGTTTTAGTGGTTCTAACTCAACCAGTCCTGGTGTGGCCCTGCGGGATAATGCGTTGGATTGCAAGGCTGGTTTGAACTGCAAGGTCGGCAGTTCAAGGTCAACAGCTGCTCTTCAGAAACCCTATACAGGGTCACTATGAGTCTAACTGACTCGATCGATGGCACTTCACAAAAGCAACAACTCAACAATGGCTCCACAGAAGAAAAGACCTGCTGCTGATCTACTCCCATAAAACCCATAGCGTCATACATACTCCAGCAAACTTGAAAATCTAGAAGAAATGGATAAAGTTTGAAAAAAACACAACCTACTGTTAGAAATGAATCCCGATGTCACATGAAAGACACTTGGTGAGACTAAAGTACCTTGGCAAAACAAAATGTACTCCTGCAAGAGGGTGCATGCGCATAGCCGTACGTATATACAGGAACAGGCCAGCGAGCACACTGAGTGGGCAGTCCACTAGGGATTTGAAGACTCCCTGATGCGAGTCTTAAGGCTGTGTCTCACCCCATTGGCTAGTGCTTTGACTGCACAATCTTTTTTCCCTTACCTGGTTGGCTAGTTCAAATTTCTAAGGAACGCATTCTTACTTTAGGAAAAGAAAAAGAGAAAGATCATAAAGTCTTTACTTCAGGAAATTAAAAATAAAGTTTACCCGAATACAATAAAAAAGATTATAACATATATATATAAATAATTTCCCCCCACAATCACCCCCCTTTTTTTTAAGGAAGTAAAAGAAAAAAATGTCACCTGAATACAAAAAACAGGGTTATAATATATGTTTTTTTTCTTTTTAGACTTCATTCTTCAAATTTTTCAAGGAGATGTTGACTTTGGTGTTCATATGTTTTTAGGTGAAAAAGGTTATTTTGGTATGGGGATGGGGATTGTTTGGATAGGGCTGTTTCTATGAGTTTTAGAACTAATTCTCTTATACAGGGTATAATACAGCATCTCATTAGTGTTAATACACCAAATACGATAATTAGAGAGGTGAGAACTGAAGTCATAAGCCCTTTCCATTTCCCGACTCATTGTTCCATGATACTAGAAAAGGGGTCATCTATGCCTGAATTTTCAGCGAGTTCACTAGCTAAGGTGGTCAGCCCTTGTAATGCTTCAGTAATGGTACCATCAGGAGCTGCGTTATTGGGAATGAAAGTACAACATTGGACTTCGATCATAACACATACTTCTTTTTCTGCTAATATCATGTCTAGGGCTAACTTGTTTTCCCAGGCCATTTTGCTAGTAGGTCCTAATTGTTCTGCTGTTCCTTTTATAGCACCCCTGGTATAATTTACAAATTATAGATGTAGATAATCCAGTCCACATTTTTGTTAATGGTTGACCACCAGAATAACACAGATTCAAACCCTACAGCTATTTGGTTTCTTGTTCTGAATTTGTTTGGCACCCCTCAGGGAACTCCTATACTGTCTATGTAAACATGGGACTTGAAAGAGCCATGGGGAGTAACTACACTTCTCTTGGCTTTATGCCTGTTTCCTGTAGTTGTTGGTTGATGGAATGTCAGGGTGAAAGGGATGGCCAATTCCACCAAAGCACAGGTGCCACTCCAATTTGCTGGTAAAGCCCTGAATAATTGTTTCCCATAATACCACCAGACATCTGCTCGTGGAATAGCTAGGGCTGGCTGATTTGGGAGCTCTTTAAAGACTTTGCACTTGCTGTATCCCATCAGGTTTCTTATGAACATCAAATTCCCCCCATGTCTGGAGAGACGTGAAGTGAAATTGACATTTGAGGCTGGAGGCCTAATGGTCCTCTGGGGCTGGACCCATAACACCCCTGATATTAGGGAACAGTTGTGACAATGAGTTACAAGATTTGTTGCCCCAGGATATAGGATCTTGGAAGAGAGCAACCATACAGTGCATGCCCTGAGAGTCTGAGGACCATCTGAGTGGAAAGGGGACCACTTGGGCTTCCGGTCTTCCTGTTGCACAGGCATAACAATAGCTCTTATTTAGAGTGTGAACAGAATATTTAATCCATTCCAACCAAGCATTCATATCCCCACATCCTATTTTTATAGCTATAGTTTGTCTTAGGTCTTTAACTTACATAACTGTCATTTTGGAAGGGTCATTTCCTGAACTTGAGGGGGCGGTACTAGATCTGAATAATTTCTAGGATTTTGTGTTTAAGTTCTATCCTTGGTAAAGGAAGGGCTTGAGTTTTGTCTAATTAGTTTTAGAGAGGAGACTCCTATAGGATCCTTTCCTGTAACATTGTCTCCCAATCCATAGTTTCCTATTATTGAAGGTTCTCTGGTCATGGTTTTGGGATTATCTATAATTAAGAGTAATGGACTGATTGCGTTGTAAGGGTTTGCAATGGAGGGCTGGGGTGGACGCTCGTATGAGCTAGAAGTCCATTACTGATATTGAGTGGTCCACCGAACATCATTCCAGTTATTACAGGGACCCCTCAAGTCACTATATTTATGTTTGTTTCTCACTGCTCTAAAGGGGCAAAGATACTTATCAACATTGGACAATTGTCTCTGAGACTTCTCTTGTCTGCATGGGATAACAGAACAGGGAGAGATGCCATAGTTGTATCTACTATTAACTTGACTGGCTGGTCATAGGCAAAATCCCTTTGTATCTCCCTTATGGCAATGGTACATTTTACCCATATTAGCTTCTAAACCCAAACCATCTTGTCAGGGACACATTAGAACCCTTGGGCCCTAGACCCCTCTTATTCTGGCTTCATATTTACCCCTATACCCTGAGTTTTCTCCTACTATAAACAGGGATCAAAGAAGTGGGTAAGACATTTCTAGTCCAACAAGAATAGTAATACTGAGAAGACTAGCCTCGAGACAAAGATAAGGATATCAAGACCTGAAACCCTAATTGAAGCAGCTGGCCACAGGCAGAAGAACCGTGAAGATAATGCTTAGAGCTGACAGCTGAAAAAGGAACTCCATTTTCAAAAATTCTGTGTCCCTTTACTAAAAGTTGATGACTATTCAACATATCACTCCTCTTAATCAATATGTTTTAGCCCATTCTTAGAAGAAGAGAACCCATACCTTTATAAGCTCCAGTGCACCCCCATTTTACCAGGTCTGGGAAGCAGCGACTCAGTGGGACTAGTTCTTTAGACCCCCCAAGAGCGAGAGGGACCAGGGAAAAACATGACAATCTGGCAGAGGTGTGGCAAGGCAGCCTCTCAGATTCTTTCCAGGGTCACTTTGAGAGTTTCCCTAGGTGAGGAATGTGTTTCCCACTGGTAACTACATTTCCCTTGGGGAGAGTCCCTTTTTACCAGTTCCTTTATTTGAGTAGTTAGTCCATTCCTCTGCGGTTGGCTGTCTCAATGGTCAACTGTACCTGGGAAGGACCCTCACAGTTCGGCTGCAGTCTGTTCTCTTTCCAGGTCTTAATCAGCATCAGGTCTCGTGGTCAGAAGTGATGAACAGTGAATTTGAAGGGATGGGTTTGGACCAAGAGTTCTTTTAACGTCTGCAACATGATATAGTTTTCCTCTTCTTAAAAAGATGAAATGCATACATATAGGGTGGCCCACATTTTAACAACAACAACAAAAATGTTTTCAATTTAGAAAGAGTACTGGTACACCAACTATCTTTTAAAACAGTATTATGTTCTCAAAAGATCTGAAACATTAATACAAAAATAAAATATATGCAAAGTCTTGAGCACTATATAATTTAAAAAAAATTGCTATCACACCAACCAAACAAATCCTTAACTATCCGTTAAATGGATTAATTTATACAATTTAACTGTAAAAAGAATATCAAAGATATTAAAACAGAACAAAACAACTTCTCAGTGCCTGATTCACATTTCAGCTTCACCTTGTGTGGGTAAACTCAGAATGTTGCATTGGAAGCTCAAACAGCCTATGTCTACATTTATCTTAAGACTTCTATTTGGAAAACTACCATATTGGCTGCAGATCGTTTCTCCCTTCTATGGGGATAAGGTATTGTCTTCTATAGACATTCCACCCCCCTTTTTGTTTTCTATTTTGGCTATTCTCTCTTAAAATGTCCTACTTTTCCACATTTAAAGTATCTGTTTTCTCCTCTAGCGGTGTTTGGGTTCCCCTCCCCTCCTGTTTTGTCCTGACTGTGAGGGTTGGGATCCCGAGAGGCATTGGTTAATTATCCTTCCCTGAGTTGCCTGCTTGAAAGTGGTGGTGGTGTGTCCTGGAGTTGATTCTGACACATAGTGACCCTCTATATGGTTTCTAAGGCCGTAAACCATTACAAGAGCAAAAAGCCTCATCTTTTTCCCGTGGAACTGCTGGTAGTTTTGAACTGCTGACCTTGAGGTTTGTAACCATTATGCTACTAGAGCTCCTTGCCCTAAGGTTGACAACATAGTTTCAGCTGGCTTTCTCTTTCTGTCTTTCTTTATCCTGTTTTACATATACCTTTTCAGTTTCCTTTATTAGGTCTTCTATAGACCTGTTTTTCCAGTTTTCTGTTTTTTTGTGTGTGTCCTTTTACAGATATCAGGCCAAGTGTTAGTGACAAAACAGAACTTTAACACTCCCTGGCCCAAAGGATCTTTTGGGTCTAACCTGGCGTATTTTCTCATTTGCCCTCTTTTTTTTGAGGGGGGGGTCTCCTGAACCAGTTAGGGGTACACTGACAAATCCCAATTTCTCCTCTTCCTAAGGGACTTTTCCAAGAGGAAAGTTCAGGGTTGGGAGTCTGGGGTGTAGGAAGAAGGGCAGGATTGTAAGGCAGGGAGTAGAGAGAAAAGGAGGTCCCAAGGGGAAGAAAGTTTTTCTTTCTTCACCTTGTTATTCCTTGTCTTAAGTGCAAATACGACAACAGGACCCTGTCTCCAGCATAGGGCATAATCTAGTCCCTCCTGAGGGATAGAACTTTTGTTATTGACATATTCAATTAAAAATTCACAGACCCAGTCCTCCTCTGAGTCAAATTTAGGCCAAATGCCAGTTTACAAATTGGTTCCTGTGACCAAAAGAACCAGCAGTATCTTATCATTTGTTATTTCTATTTCCCTTCAGTTCGTGCACTATTATTCTAATACTTTAGCATTAATCCTAATAGACTATTACAGGGAATTTTGTCCTTGGTTTCATTTTCTTTAGAAATTCTTTTACTGGTATTATTTTCCATTCTGGCTACCTGGCTGTGTCTTCATACAAAGAGGCTCAACTCCTCCACTTCTATACTTGGAGGTTTCTTGCTCTCTTTTATTTTTGCTTCCTCCGTCTCCGGCCACTTCCCTTGTGGGAATGTTGGACGCCTCTTACCAATTGGCATGTTGGTATAAACCCCGACTCATACCAAGTTCATACCAAGTTCTTGACTCAATACCACCCTTAGCCATATGAGGTGGTCACGGAACCACGGATCAGGATTCCACACTCGCTTTGTGCCCAGGGCACATCTCATTCATACACACACAACCTCCAAGATGTCCCAACCACAAAGAAAGCATTGGCCGCCCCTGCGGTTTTGCTTACCTTGGCCTGTGCACAGAGTTACCTGGGTGCCACGTGGTGATGCTCCAGTAGGCCTTTTTCCCACTTTGCCAAGAGTCTGGATTAATTCGCTTCGTTGGGAGACTTCAGCATATCTCACCCGAGGGCTGCCATAATTAGACAGCAGATGTGTCTCCCTCAGAGGAGAAAGCTAAAGCTGCTTCCCAAAGAGAATGGGAAATCCTGAACGAGCCCCCAAATTATTAGAAATTAATCCGGATGTCACATAAAAGACACTCGATGAGACTAAATTACCTTGGCAAAGCAAAATTTACTCCTGTAAGAGGGTGCATGCGCATAGCCGTACATACAGGAGCAGGACAGCGAGCACACCGAGTGGGCAATCCACTCGGGTTTTAATCCCTGATGCGAGTCTCAAGGCTGTGTCTCACCCCATTGGCAAGGGTTTTGACCACACAATCTTTTCTCTTACCCGGTTGGCTAGTTCAAATTTTTAAGGTGTGCATTCCTACTTTAGGAAAACAAAAAGAGAGGGATCATAAATTCTTTACTCACTTCAGGAAGTAACCAAAGAAAAAGAGAGATCATAAAGTCTTTACTTTAGGAAATAATAAAAAAAAGGTTACCCGAATACAATAAACAGGATTATAATAAATAAATATTTTTTTTTCCCACACTACCTCAACTCAGTATAAAGTAGGAAACTTTAACAGAATTAAAAAAAGAAATTGATCAGTCATTTAAAGGCATCCAACAAATAAAAGCTTGAGCCCAGATGGCTTCACTAGTGAATTCTAGCAAACATTCAGAGAAGTGAGCATTGCTAGGTGCCATCCAGTGACTCTACACACAACAGAATGAAACACTGCCTAGTCCTGGGCTATCCACACAATTATTGTTACACTTGAGCCCATTTTTGCTGACTCTGTTTCAATCCATAGCATTTGGGGTCTTCCTATTTGTCATTGAACCTCCATTTTACCCATCATGGTGGCCTTCTCCAGAAACTGTTCTTCCTGAAAATATGTCTGAAGTATGAGAGACGTAGTCTTGCCATCCTGGATTCTAAGGAGCACTGTGGCTGTACTTTTTAAAAACAAACATTGTTTTCTTCTTCTGGAAGTCCATGGTACTTTTAATATTCTCCTCAAACACCATAACTGAAATGTACCTATTCTTCTATGGTCTTCCTTTTACTTGTATATGAGGCTATTGAAAATACCATGGCTTGGGTCAGGCACACCTTAGTCCTCAGATTGACATCTTTGCTCTTGAACACTTGTCAAGCAGATTTGCCCAACATAATATATTGTGTGATTTCTTGATTGCTGCTTCCATGAATGTTGATAGTGGATCCAAGAAAATGAAATCTTTGACAATTTCAATCTTTTTTCCATTTTTCATGATTTTTTTTTGGTCCAGTGGTAAGGAATTTTGCTTTCTTTACATTGAGGTGCAACGCATACTGAAGGCTGTGGTCTTTGATCTTCGTTATTGTTAAGTGCCGTCTAGTCAGTTCCAACTCATAGCAGCCCTGTATAGGGGTTCCAAGGAGCAGTTGGTGAGTTTGAACAGCCGACCTTCTGGTTCAAATTGACCTTGTATCCAGCACATTAACTTACACCCTAGTAGGTATTTTTAAGTCCTCTGCACTTTCAGCAAGCAAGAGTGTATCATTTGTAATCAGAGGTTGCTAATGAGTCTTCTTCCAGACCTGATGCCTTGTTCTTCTTCATATAATCCAGTTTCTTAGATTACTTGCTCAACATATAGATTAAATCAGTATGGCGAAGGAATTCTGGCACGCACAGTTCCTGATTTTAAACCACTTAGTGTACCTTTGTTCTGTTCAGACAACTGCCTCTTGGTCTATGTTCAGATTCCTCATGAATGACCATTCTTGGCAGTTTTTGTTGTTGTTTTTCCTTATAAGCTTCATTTTATTAAGTGCGGTTGAAATGGAAACACTGGCGCTTAACGAATTGGACCAAGATGTCCTAGAAAGTTTTCTGGCCCACCCTAAGATCTCAAGATAACAGCTGGGTATCACATGACTTTATCTAAAGGAATTGTACAAATGAAAGAACTGAAGCAGAATGTTTTGGTACATTTTGTAGAAAAGGTAAAGGTAAACCAAACATGCATGTGGCTGCCTTGATGACCCAGGAAGTCACACCTGTGGCCATCAGGAAGTCAGGCTAACGCTGAGCTCTCTCCATCTCTGTCTCCCAGGGTATGCTTGTCAAAGAGATACTCCACCAGGCCAGAATCCAGGGCACCCTTCTTGCTCAAATTGATTACATAGTCGCCCAATTCTTTGATGCATTTCACCTGCTCATTCAGAGAATGCATTTCAATGAAGTCACACAAATTGGGATCATTCTTGTCAGTGGCCAGTTTGTGCAGTTCCAGCAGTGACTGATTCACGTTTTTCTCCAAGGGCAGCGCACACTCCAATGCATTCAGCCTGCTCTCCCAGTCATCCTGATCTGGTTTCTTGATATCCTGAAGGAAAATTCGACCACTTCGTTGGTTCTGCAGCTTCATCAGTTTCTCAGCAAGCACCTGCTCCTCATGAGATAGGTGCACAAAATATTTGGCACAATTCTTCAAAGCGACATCATCGTGGTCTAAGTAGTAAGACAAAGACAGGTAGACGTGGGAGGTGTAGAGCTCCAGGTTGATCTGGTGGTTGATGGTGGTCTCTGAGTCCTGGTTGTAGTTCTGGCGCACCTGAGAACAGGACATGGTCGTCATGGCAGCCATGGAGGAGAGGGACTGTGGGGCTTCTGAGGGTGCCGCTGGCTGGAGGTGGTGGAGGGTAATGAGGAGCGGCTGGTTGGGGGAGGTTGGTGAGCGCCAGGTTCCATTCAAGCACTGTTGAAGCAGGAGACCAAGGCAACTCTGTGAAGAATGTATCTCTTTGTAGTTTTAACCATAGCATCTCATGATCCAAACAATCAAAAGTCTTTGCATATGGGGTGGGTGAGGGGATGGAGGGGAAGGTGGAGCACAGAGCAGGGATTAGACACAGGATAGTTTGGGTGCTAGGGAAGGGGCAATATACAAGTAGGGAGAGGGGAATGAAAGAACAAAGCAGATGGGAGAACAATTAGACAGGTCTCAATGGGCTAAGTGAA
>NW_006408525.1:7865570-7896343 GCF_000296735.1 Chrysochloris asiatica | reverse complement strand
AAGAGCAGAGAGTGGGACCCTACCCAGAGAAGCAGTGATGCCTGAAATGGAGCCAGAGATGATGACGTGGAGCAATGGAGCAGCTGGAGATTTTAAATCCAGAGAGGGAGAGTGACTGTGTGCTGAAGACCTGGGGGTACGGGGGAAGGATTGCACGGAGAGGATTGTAACCATGGCAATGAGATGATATACGATAGAATGAACGTAAAACTAATGTTCTCCCATGTAAACTATCATATAATTCACAATAAAACATTTAAGAAAAAAAAAAAAAGTCTTTGCAAAGTCAATAAAGCACGGGTAAACATCTTTTGCTGCCACTCAGCTGATGGTTTGGTGTCCTCTGGTGGCTTGCATATCATTTTGGAAACCATGCCACCAGTATTTTAAATACCGGAAGGGTCACCCACACTGGATAGGTTTCAACTGAGCTTCCAGACTAAGACAGATTAAGAAGGAGAGATGGACTATTTTGGAAAGTTTAATCATTGAAAACCTTATGAACAGCTGTGGAACATTATCAGCACCAGAATACTGAAACATAATGAATAGCACCAGAATAGAGTCAGATATAGTGCTGGAAGATGAGTCCCTCAGGTTGGAAGGCACTCAAAAATACAACTGAAGAAGAGCTGCTTCCTCAAAGTAGTTGACCATGATGACAAGAATGAAATAAAGCTTTCAGGAGCTTCATTTGCTGATGGTGCACAATGCCAAATGAGGAAAAACTGTAAACATCCATTAATAATTGGAACATGGAATGTATAAACTATGAATTTAAGAAAATTGGAAGTTTTCAAAAATGAGATAAAACACATAAACATCAATATCCTAGTCATTAGTGAGCTGAAATAGACTGGTTGGGGCCATTTTGAATCTGACAATCACATGGTTTACTATGCCAGGAATGACAAAGAGGAATGGTGTCACATTCATCATCAAAAAGAACATTTCAAGATCTATCTTGAAGTACAATGTTGTCTGTGATTGGATAATACCCATATGTGTCCAGGGAAGACCAGTTAATACCACTATTATTCAAATTTACACACAAACCACTAAAGCCAGTGATGAGGAAATTGAAGAATTCTACCAACTTCTTCAGTCTGAAATTGACCAAATGTGAAATCAAGATGTTTTGGTAATTACTGGAGATTGGAATGAAAAAGTTGGAAAAAAAAGAGGAAGGTTCAGTAGTTGGAAAATATGGCCTTGGTGATAGAAATGATGCTGCAGATGGAATGATAGAATTCTGCAAGACCACTGCTTTCTTCACTGCAAATACCTTTTTTAAACAGCATAAAAGATGACAATATACATGGACCTCACCAAATGGAATACACAGAAATCAAATTGACTACAACTATGGAAAGAGATGTGGAAAAGCTTTGTATCATCAGCCAAAATAAGACCATGGAACGAACCATCAATTGTGGAACAGACCATCAATTGCTCATATGCAAGTTTAGGCTGAAGCTGAAGAAAATTAAAACAAGTCCACAAAAGCCAAAATATGACCTTGAACATATCCCACCTGAATTTAGAGATCACCTTAAGAACAAATTTGATTAATTAGACACTAATGACCAAAGAGCAGAAGAATGTGGGATGACATCAAGAACAGCAAACAGGAAGAAAGCAAAAGGTCATTAAGAAGACAAGAAAGAAGGAAATGACCATAATGGATGTCAGGAGATACTCTGAAACTTGCTCTACAGCATACAAATACTAAAGCAAATGGAAAAAATTAGGAGATAAAAGAACTGAAAAGAAAATTTCAAAGGGTAGGTTAAGAAGACAAAGTCAAATATTATAATGAAAAGTTCAAAGACCTGGAAAAAAACAAAAGGGAAGAACACACTTATCATTTCTCAAGCTGAAAGAACTGAGGAAAAAATTCAAGCCTTGGCTTTAAATATTGAAGGGGTACTACTTTTGTGGCACTGTAGGGTAAGCACTGGACTACAAGGTCAGTTTGAAGCACAAAGTTGTGGTTCAAACTCGCCAGCTGCTCCTCAGAAGCCCTGTGCAGGCAGGGTAACTACGGCATTTAACAATACCAACAATATTGAATGATGCAGAAAGCATCAAAAGAAGATGTAAAGAAAACAAAAACCCTCAAACTGGACCAATAAGTAACATCAAGATAAGTGGAGAAAAGATTGAAGTTGTCAAAGACTTCATTTTGCTTAGATCAACCATCAACACTCATGGAAGCAGCAATCAAGAAATCAAAGGACGTATTGCATTAGGTAAATCTGCTGTATAAGATCTCTGAAGTATTCAAGAGCAAAGATGTCAGTTTGATAACTAAGGTACACCTGACTTAACCTTTGATATTTTCAATAGCCTCATGTGCGTGTGAAAGCTAGACAATGAATAAGGAAGACCATAGAAGAATTTATGCATTTGAATTATGGTGTTAGAAGAGAATATTGAAAATACCATGGATTGCCAAAAGAACAAACAAATCTGTGTTGGGAACAGTACAGCCAGAATGCTCGCTAGAATCCAGGATGGCAAGATTTCATCTCTCATACTTTGAACAAATTATCAGTAGGGACCAGTCCCTGGAGAAGGACATTATGTTTGGTAAAGTGGAGAGTAAGTGAAAAAGAGGAAAATAACCAACAAAAGGAATTGGCAACACCAATAGGCTCAACTCTCTCTATGAGAACTTTTTTAGTTGGTGTGCCTGAGCTTGCATTTAGTTGTATGCACAACCCCTATGCATAGCTTTCTTTGCCTTGGAGCTACAGAAGAATGCTAGATCCTGACATGGGAAATTCCACCTGCTGCCAAGTACCATTTTGCCTGATACTCCCCATGCCCAATTATTTGCAACTCTGCAAAAATGTTACCAACCATCCCGCCACATAATTCTTCACTCAGTGTGGTTCTATAATTCCTTGCAGTGGCCATACAGAACTCAGACATCATACTCACAGTTATGGGCTTAGCAGGGAAGTTAATAGGTTACAATGCAGGATCAGGGCACAGTTGTTTCAGTCAGGACAACCTCTCCTCAGTCACGCCCACAGGCAGGACTCCCTCTGCCCAGGCAATGTTAAAAAGTTCTTTGAGGGCTGCTAATAAATGCTCACAGGGCACTCCACTTCACTATAAACCTCAGCCTGAAGGCACTCAGCTCTAGCTCCATGGGTCAGCAAACCTAGCTCCTCAGAGAGGATGATGAATCTGCAAAACAACTAACATGGATGAACCTGGAAGACATTCTCCTGAGGGAAATAAACCAATCACAAGAAGACAAGCATTGTATGAGATCACTATTGTAAAAAGTCAAGAAAATACTTTTATGCTAAAAGAAACGTTCTATGATAGTTACCAGGGGAAGGAAGAGAGAATTGTTCACTGACTAGAGGGTTGTTGTTAAGTGCCATCAAGTTGTTTCCAACTCACAGCAACCCTGAATAGGGTTTCCAATGAGCAGCTGGTGAGTTTGAACCACTGACATTGAGGTTCAAACCAACCTTTTGGGCCAGTGTTTATCCTACAGCGCCACACCAGTACTGCACACGTGTTAACTTGGGCGACAGGAAAAACAGTTTAAAAATAATAATAAAGAGGAAAAAAAATAAATTTAAAAAGAAATATATACAATAGGTGAATGTATGGAAACTGAAGTCTGTTCGTAGTTACTAAGAGTCATTGCTTGGTGGGCCACTGAGCTTCTGTTAAGGACTGTGAGAAATTTTGGGAAAGAATAATGCTGATTGTTATACAATTAATGCCACTGAACTGTACTAGTAAAAACTGTTAAAATGACATATTTTTGTTATATATATATATATATATATATATATACTCACCAAAATAAAAAAGTTAAGCATAGAATTACCATATGACTCCACACCACACAAAAAAATTTAGCTCCCCTAATTTAGTGCATGGAGGCACCCCACTCTACAAGCAAGCCTCCTGCCCAAAGTCACTCAGCTTTACTTGCCCTGTGGGCTCTATCTCATGCTCTGGCTTTTGGTTCTGCTGCTGCTGCCCCTCTGTCACTTCTCCGGTGTCACAGCTGTCTGTCCTTGGGTCACAGACATTCAGTGTACAGGGATTTCTGGGTCCAAAGGGCATGCTCCACTCCTGGCTCTTGAGTGAGAGAAAGGGAGTTGTTTTCTATTATCCCAAGATGGATCCAAAGGTCAGAAGTTTCTCCAGCAGGGGGAGATATTTAGTTAGACAGGAAACAGCTAGCAAATAGGGTGTAAAACTGTGGGGATGGAGGAAAAGAGAGTCAGTGGTTTCTTATTGACCAGAGGCAAGTGGATGGACAATGGATGGATGGCCCTTCACACTCTTATAGCCCAGTGTTGAGCAGCAATCCTGCCTAGTGCTGGGATGGAGAGTTAGTCAAATACTTACCCAATCCTAAGAGTCACCTGTGCACATGTTAAAAATACAGATTCCCAGGCCCTTCCAGTGATTCTGACTCAGTAGATCAGAGGTGGAGCCCAATGTTTTTAATACTCTTATAGAGTGTTTCTAGCAAGGTTGGATACACTGATGAAACAAATTCATATTCTTTGCCTCTTGCATTTTTTTTCCCATCCCAGCTCCCATCTCCTTCTGAGCACAGAGGTAATGTATTATCCTCCTCCTCCCAGTGCCAACCAGATGCCTGCACAGAGGTGGTGCATATTTATTGACTAAGTTCTCAAACAGACTCCTCGACATGCGAGATGCTTATTCTATTTTTATTAAAGTACAAGATGGGGCATTCAGGGTCTTTGGCTTCACGGAATTTTCTTCTTTTTAAACAAATTTATTGAGGTATAATTGCAATCAATAAATTATACCAATTAAAAGGGCCAGTTGAATGACAAATGTACACACTCACCTAACCATATTTCCAAGGGGCCTTAGTGACACAAGGTTAGAATTCAGCTGCTAACCTAAAGGTTGATTGTTCAAATGCACCCAGTAGCTACATAGGAGAAACATTAGGGCCCATAAAGAAAAACCTGTGGGTAGTTCTACCTTGCCACCTGGGGTCATTATGAGTCAAAACTTACTTGAGGGCACCACCCAACAACCACATTTCCATCACACCCAGGAGGGCTGAGGTGGCACCCGTAAGCCAGGTAATGTCTGGTCTTCTCCTTGTTCCTTCAAGTCTGGAAGTGAACTCACCACATGGCTCAATTTTCAGCCAGACACTGTTGTTGTTAAGTGCAGTCCAGTCGACTCCTACCCATAGAGACCCTGTATAGAGTTTCCAAGGAGCAGCTGGTGAGCTTGAACCACCGACCTTGCAGTTCAAATGGCTTTGCAGTCTGGTGCATTAACCCACAGCGCCACACCAGGACTAGATCGGCCTATAAAGGAAACAGGGTCTCTATGAGTTGGAACCAACTTGATGGCACTCAACACCAACATAATGAAAACAGAGTCCTAGTGTGGTAGTGTAGGATCAGTACTGATTGCTAACCACATGGTCAGCGATTCAAACCCACCAGCCACTCCCTGGAAACTCTATACAGGGTCATTATGAGTCAAAACTGACTCAGCCTTACTTAACAGCAACGTAAGGAAAACATTAGCACCACGGAAGTATGTACTCCTTAGTTTATTAGCCATTTGAGATCAAGCGGGAAGCATTTATCCAAGGACAAAGTTCAGAAGGGTTAGGAAAGAAAGAGGAATGGAAACAGGAAACACAGAGAAATGGGATAAATAATATTACTTTGTGGGATTACAATCAGTGACTGAAACAAGATGTGTATGATTATTGAAAACAATATAAACCTTTACCTAATTCACAATAAAAAATTTTTTAAAGAAAAGTGGGGAGGGTGATGTTCTGAGATTAACTAACAAACTTATATTTTTCTCTGCCTCAGTTTCCTAATTTGTACAATGGGAAAGTTATATCAACTACACCTGACCATTGTAATCTGTCTGCCCTTCCCCAGCAATTCTCCTGCCCCCACATAGTTCTGTCCCATCCTTACTGTTGCAATGAGCACGTAACCTGGCCAGGAAAATTATGGTTGCCTGTCCTTGGTCCTCAGAATGAATAAATGACCCCTAGAGAGCCAATCAAAGTCTCACTAGGTGGTTTGTGATACGCACAGAGGGATGCTCTCTTTCCTTAGAACTAAGGGTGCTTAAGGCCACCTTGGCCCAGACTTTCTCAGGTATCTTTCCTGGTGTGTGGAGAGAACATGCCTGAGAGCTGAGCCAGTATAGACAGGAGTCAGATTAAGAGCTAGAGCTAATGAGAGAGTGCCCAGACTTATTTAACTCCCTGGAACCACCTAGGCCTAAAGTCCACGCCTGCTTTGATCAATTATGTGAAAGCACTAAATTCCCCTTTTTGATTTAAACTACTTTGAATTGGACTTCTGTCTACTGGAACCAAAAGAGCCCTGACCAGTGTATCTTTCTACAGAGCAATTATGTGGGTTGAGAGAAATCATATTGCAAAGTATGTGGCACTAAGCAGGCATTTTGTGAAAGGCAGCAAGCACGAGCTCTAGAATAACTTAACTGGAGAGAGTGGTATATGGAAATGGGATGTTTTATGCCTGTGTTAGGAGGGAAGCAGACAGTGACCCCAGTCAGGCCAATCAGAGGTCTTCTTTGGATTGTTCTGAGGGGAGCAACAAGGCAATTTCCTTTCCTCTTGGGCCACTAAGATTTTCATAAATGACAGCGACCTGCAGCCAAGTTCCCTGTCACATGAAAAAAGCCTGTCTGTGCTAAAAGAGAATGATGCCAACACAGAGAAAAAGATGAGAGCGAAGGCTAAGAAGGAATGAGGAGGAAAAGGGCCTTCTTGGCCTGGCTTCCTGCATTCTGAAAGCCAGCTGCTCCCTCCCCTTCACATCCCAGGTGGCTGTGAGTTAATGAAATGATTTTTCTTCAGTTTGAGCTGGATTTTGGTGCTTTGTGACTAGAGGGTTCATAACTAATATGCCCCAAGGCCAGCTGAGGTAAGGCCATAAAAGACCCATTGAGTCAGCTGGCCAGATGGAATGTCTGTTCCTTCCCTGCCTAGTAGCTCTCACGTCTGTCCCATGTCTAGGGCAAAATGAGTCCTGAAGAAGCACAGGCAGGGCCAGAGCATGTCACCCATGTCACACTTGAATGCCTTCTCCAAGCTCTTTGACTACACTGTTGTATTGTCTAAAAGCACGATTCTAGCCAATCAATGGACCTGTTATAATGATTACACAGCTAACAAATATGCATTTCCCACATCCTGACTAGCTTTGGAGAGGTGATCCATTTTCCCCTTTTCCCATGAGTGGTCTGGGCTGAGTCCCTGTAGCCGATTTGGCAGGTGGGTAACAGTTGAGGCAGAGGGCCTCAGTCACACCTGGTCTACCTCCCTGTGGCCTCGATGGTACTCGGCCTACCTCCTGTGGACTCACCATGTTCTACACTAGGTGCCCAGGTTAGGTCAGCTGCACCTTGGTCTTCAAACTGATATCTTTGCTCTTGAACACTTTAAAGAGGTCTTGTGCAGCAGATTTTCCTAATACAATGCATTGTTTGATGTCTTGACTGCTGCTTCCATGAGTGTTGATAGTTGATCTAAGCAAAATGAAGTCTTTGACAATTTCAGTCTTTTCGCCATTTATCATGATGTTATTTATTGGACCAGTGGTAAGGATTTTTGTTTTCTTTACATTGAGGTGCAATCCATACTGAAGGCCGAAGCATTTATTGAGCACTGTTCTAGAAGAAATGATACAATTATAAGCAAATCAGACTGATAGAAACTGCAAGCTTGGCAGCTGAATAAGAGCGTATACTCAGTCAGCCGGCCCCTCTCCCAGCAAGGTTCTGAGGGAGGGACCCCAGAAAGAACTCTGAGAGGAGAGGGAAAGTGGAGAAAGTCTGAAACTTAGGAAAATATGGGCATTTAGGAAGGGTCCTGAGGGCAAGCCACACGAGTGCCATAAACCTGTGTGAGGCTCACACTTAGTTAAGAGCAGGAGCTGGCCATGATGTGAGCAGAAGTCAGCTAAGCCTGCAGCTTGGCCGCTCTCCTGAAGATGGCGCTGTGGAGGCAGAGTGGAGTGTGCTGAGGGGAACAGTCAGGTGAGACTGTGGAGACTGTGGGAGGCCTTGTTGAGACACAGGGGACTCAATCACAGTCTGCTCCATAAAGCCCACGGGTGCCTTAAACCTGGAAACAATGAAGGGAGGGGGGGAGTGCTCACTTTGACTTCACAAGTGAGCAAACCAGCTTTGCTCAGAGAGGTGAAGACACTTGTGTAAGGGGAGGTGACAAAGCCAACTGACTGACTTCACAGTACAAGTCCTTTCCACCTTGCCCCCAACAGCCTGAGGGAAACTGAACACTGCCCCCAGCAGACAGTCTGTACAGACAGTTACCCTGTGTACCCCACTCCTTTGCCTCCACCGATTAATACAAGTTGGTGACTGAGAAAGACATGAGGCGTGTGTGTGTGTGTGTGTGTGTGTGTGTGTGTGTGTGTGTATGAGGACTTGAAGCCCAAGAGGCTAAAGACCATGAAAGGCCAGGCTAGTGCCAGCTCATCCCACGAGTAAACACACAAGATCCAATTAGACTGGGTTCAAAGAGGCCCTCTAAGTTGTCAGCTCCTCTCTACCCCATCCTAACCCTTGTTGTTGTTATGTGCCGTGGAGTCAGTTCAGACTCACAGTGACCCTGCACAGGGTTTCCGAGGCTGTAAATCTTTACAGGAGGAGAAAGCCTCATCTTTCTCCCGCAGAACAGTTGGTAGTTTCGAACTGCTGACCTTGTGGTTCGCAGCCCGTTTCGTAACCACTACGCTACCAGAGCTCCTTAGGCCAACTCATTCCCTGGCCATCTCCCCACTTGTAAATCTGTTCTCAAGGCCTTCCTGTTAGAGCTGACTTAGTGAATAAAGAACCCAAAGCCCCTTGTTCTCACTTGCCTGTGGACTCACCAAGTTCCACCCACGGCTCATCTGTGGGCAAGTTCAGAGCCCGGATCAAAGCCTGCTCCCTTGGGACCCCATAGAGCCCTGCAAGCAAGGAGCTCTGGGAGCGGGCGTGTTGGACAGTGCAGATGGACACCTCCCTTGGTCCCCAGCTCCTCCCCACTGGGTAGCTCAGAGAAGCATGGGACACCGCCCATTCCCTCCAGTGTGGGCAACAATGGCCAGCCATATTTCCTCTTTCCTCTGTAGAATAAGCAGACATGAATCTTACAGTGGCCTCCTTTACAGATTAGTAACAGGCTCGAGGAGTCAAAGGCAAAGAGCTAGACATGCTGCTGGGATTTAAACCCAGGTCCCTCTGAGTCCTGGTGAGGCACTGTAGGATAATCATGGGACTATTAACGTCAAGGTCCGTGGTTCAAGCCCACTAACCCCTCCTCAGAAGCCCTATACAGGGTCATTATGAGTCGGAACCGACTCCACAGCACTTAAAAACAACTCTGTGGCTGCACAAAGTCCATGTACTTCCCTCAGTTTTACTGGCCTGGCAGCAGAACCTAGTCAGAAATTAGGATGGAGAACAGCAGGCTGGGATCCTGAGAGGTCGCAACGAGGTGAGTAGGGGGCACCCTGACCTGAAGCAATCCTTTGGCAGGCGAGATGAAGCTCCAAGCCTAACCCAAATCCAGACGGTCTAAACGACTCCAGACCCCCACCTAGTGGTAGGAAGGAGTCACTGCCTTCACATCTTACCCCGCTCACAGGTGGCCCAGTCAGATCACCAGTTCCCACGCTAGAGCAGCGCCGGCCTGGTGGGCTTGGTTCTTCAGCAGAGAGAGGAGTTCTGGGTAGCAGTCCAGTCTCCTGCCAAGGGCCTTTTCCATCAACTCCAGACACTGCAAAACACATGCTCCTTGGATCAGTTCAAGCTAGATTTCCCAGGCTCAGAGACTTTGACCCTATCACTTTAGGGATCAGGGTCCCATTGACCTGTGCGGGGCCTCCAAGGCGGAAGGAGATACCAGCTCTGGTAAGCTCAACCTCTATTGCTGCCCAAGGCATTTGCCTCAGTCCCAGATGGCCCCTAAACCCCCACCCCAGGCTGCCCCAGCCTCCTCCAAGGGGCAGGGCCACATCAGAAGGGACAGGAAACCAACATCCACTATGCACCAAGCTCTGAACCCAGAATCTCTCTTAATCTTCAAAAACACTATGAACTAGGTGCTCTGTTTTATAGAAATGATGGGAGAAAGGGAGAATAACCTGTTCAAGGTCACATGTTCATTGTATACTAACTACCAAACATTGCCCATGGGCATCTAACTCAAAGGGAAAAGGCATAAGGCAGGAGGAGCATTCTGGACAGAGGAAAGGGCAAGTGAGACCCTAGGGCAAGGTAAGCAAGTTGAACCTAGAGCTGAGCAGCTAGGCAGTGGGGGTAGAGGTCTGGGGTGGGGTGGGGTGGGTGCTGAGGTATAGGACGCATATAGGCCCCCACTGCCAGGCTCAAGAGTCTGAACTTGACCCAAGAGCATGGGTAGCCTTTGGAAGGTTTTGGGTTTGTTTTTAAATTTCTTTGTATTGTAATTGGAAAGTTTACAGAGCAGATCAGTTTTCTGTTCAACAATTCATTAACATTTTGTTTTACTCATCCCACTTCCTCCCTGGGTTTCCTATTTCCATTTGTCCTTTCCCATCCTTTCCTGGATTCTGAACTTTGTTCCTATGCAAATGCTGCCCTTTTTATCTCAAATGGCTGGGCCTAAGCTAAGGACTGCACACCTCTCTGGTATCCTTGTTCACCTCACAGACTTGTCTATTGGTTGGCTGGACCCATGGTGTGGCTCTGTAAGATAAGCACTAGACTGGTAACCAAAAGCTGTTCAAACCCACCAGAGGCTCCTCAGAAACCCTATACAGGGTTGCTATGATTTGCAACCGACTTGGCAGCCCTTAGCAAAAACAACACCACTGTTGGGCTGAAAGTGAGCCACAGGAGTAAGTTCCCTTCCAGGCCTAAAGGGTTACTCAGGGCCACAGCAAAGGGACCAGTAAGTAACATCATTATAAATGCAAAAATGACTGAAGTTGTCAAAGGCGTCATTTTGCTTGCATTCAGTCAGTGCTCATGAAAGAGCAATCAAGAAATCAAAAGTTATATTGCATTAGACAGATCTGCTGAAAAAGACTTCTTTAAAGTGTTAAAAAGCAGAAATCACTTTAAGGAATAAGGGTCAGCTGACCCAAACCATGTTATTTTCAGTCACCTCATATGCATGTGAAAGTTGGACAATGAATAAGGAAGACCAGAGAAGTCAATGGTATTTAATTGTGGTGTTGCTGAAGAATACTGGAAGTACCACGGACTGCCAGAAGAACAAACAAATCTGTGTTGGAAGCAGTACAGTCAGCATGCTTCCTAGAAACAAGGATGTTGAGACTTTGTCGCTCATATTTTGGACACGTTGTCAGGAAGATCAAGTTCCTGGAGGAAGACATCATGCTTGGTAAAGTGGAGGGTCAGCAAAAAAGAGGGAGACCCCACCCACCCAACCACCCACCAAGGAGATGGATTGACACAGTGGCAGCAACAATGGACACAAATATAACCATTGCCAGGCAATATTTCCTTCTGTTGTGCACAGGATCACTATGAGTCAGCAGCAACTAACAACAAAGTCTTGAAGTTTCATTCAGTCTCTATCTGACCAGTGAGTTGGGTCTTTTTCATGATTTTGAGTTTTGTTCCACATTTATCTCCCACTTACTGCCCCTTATATGGTTGCCCTTTAGAAGGTTTGAAGCAGGGAGGCAACCTGATTTTATCAGCATTTCAGAAAGGTTCCCTTGCGGATTGGAGGGCAGACCTGCTAAGAGGCTGTCCAAGGTCCCAAGAAGAGAGAAGCTTAGGTGGGGATTACTGATCCAGGAAGGGAGCTCAACAACAACCAAGCCCCAAAGACCAGAGGGTACCAGATGACCCAGGGAGCAATCACCCTTTGTGGCTGGAAAGCCACAAAGGGTTTGAGGCCTAGGCCCTCCTGCAGGGTAAGTGCTCAGCTAAGATACCTACCTTCCCTGAGCCTCAGTTCCTCAGGGAAGTGAGGAGCCCTAGTGACTAGGACTGGAACCCTGAGGAACTTTCTGCAGCAGACACCAAGTCCATGTGGAGCAGGGGCTTGTGGTCCAGGGCCTGGGTAGGGACATTCTGGAGGGGCGAGGTGTGAGCCCTGCCTCAGTCATCCATTCAGCACATGTTAATTGAGCCCTGCCATGTGTTAGCACAGTTTTAGGTATAGGGACCCAACAATTTGGGAAAACAAACACCAGCCTCCTGTTCAGGGAGTCAATGATCTGGGAGACAGAACCATTAAACAAATCATAACCCCTGCAGAAAAGGTGTGGCAGGGCAGAGGGGTAGGGTGGGGAAGGTTCCAGCAAACTGAGGAGCAGGGAGAAGCCAGCCAAGCCAAGTAAAGCCAGGGTTCAGAAGTGTTAACTTTGTAGAAAACCAACCCCCACCAAGGTCTGTGCGGGGGCATGTCTGTGTATGTGTGCATGCACATATATCTGGTGGGTGTATATGTGTCTCTCGGATGCCTGTGTGTGTGTGTACTTGTGCGCCTACCTGTGTATAACTATGTGTGTACATGTCTTGTGTGCTTGTTTGTATGTGGTTGCTATGTGTGTGTCGTGGGGGGCTCTGTAGATGTGTATATTTTTCTGTAAGTGGGTGAGTGTTGGTGTGCCTGGGTGTGGATCTCCAGGCGTGTGATAGGGAACCTCTGTGTGCCCTTGAGTCAGTGCTAGGGTGATCCACTGTCCCAATTTGTTTGTAACTAAGGGCTTCCCAGGACAGGGGGCTTTTAGTACTCAAACTGGAAGGCCAAAGCCTGGAGCAATAAATGGTAGCTTAACTGGCCCCTCTCAGAAGGGAGTCCAACCCAAAGCAGGAGCAGGGTGAAGGAACCAAGTAGCCAGTTTCTCAGCTAAGCAGGAAAAAATTCCATACCATTCCATACAGAGGGCTGGGCCCCATAAGACTCCAGGGCTTGGAGCAGGAACTCTAAAGGCCACAGGCTTGGGGTCAGTCAGATGTTTCCTAGCAGGTATGTAACCTTGTGCAAATCTAAGTCTTGATTTTCTCTTCTGTAAAATGGGAATAATCATACTGAGAATTAAAAAAGAAAATGTTTTCTCAGGGTGAAACACCTAGTGAAGCTCCACAACTTCTCTCTATCAGGCCCAGGAGATGGACCAGAGGGAAACCTGATCTCTTAGAGAGCAATAATAACATAGTAATAATGGAGGCAAACAGGAGCCAGGCCTTGAACTGAGCTTTTGACAAACAATAGCTCCAGTAGTCCTCTCAACAACTCTGAGAGGGAGGTCCTGTTGTGAGAAATAACTCAGATGGTCCATCTTCAGGAATGAAGGGGGGGATCCAGAAAGTTGTAGGCTAGTGTAACAATAGAAGAAATTTGTTTAGCCCACTAGGAACTTTACATAAGAATACAACCATCAAGGCAATAGGCAATGTCCCATAGTACTCAGTCAGTGAGGAACCCGGGGAGGGACCTGCTTGGACTAGGAGATCAACTCTTTTGCAAACTAGGCCATGTGTGCATCTGCCAGTGTTATCTGGATTTGGCACCCAATTTTGCAAAATTGAATTAAAAAAACCCCTCACTCCTGCTAAAATGAATGCAGATTGGGTTTCTTGAGTGTTTGTCGGTAAGCACTCATGAAAACTCATTGGTGACCTCATAACCAAGATGGACCGAGGCATTATCTGAGGTGTGGACCAGTTTCACACACTATTATTGTTTTACAGAGCAGAAGTCAACCCTCCATGGGGTCTCTGGCAAGTCCCCTGAGCTGACATCATGCCATATTGCTACCTTCCCCCAGTTGTCTGGATGTGGGCTCTGAGTCAGGCTCCTTCTCCCATGGACACACCTCCAAGCCCAGCCATCTGGAGCTCAGCATCCGGAGGCAGAGGACACTCATCTGGCCTTGTTGCCCTTTCCCAGTGGCGAGGCTGACTCTTACCCATCATCACCTCATCAGCTAACATTTCCAAGGGAGGGAGTCCATCGGATTGTGAAAGATTTCAGTCCTTTATTTACTGGATGGCCTTGGGCACCTCACTTCTCTGAGCCTCATTGTCAGCCTCTGCAAAATGAGGTTTATAAACTCAACCCTCAACAGTAGTGGACGACCGGAAAACAAGAGGAAAACTCCTCCAATGAGATGGATTGGCACAGTGACAGCAGCAATGGGTTCAGGCGTAGCAGCAATTGTGAAATTGGCACAGGACCAGACAGTGTTTCTTCTGTTGTGCACAGGGTCACTACGAGTCAGTACCAACTCAATGGCGTCTAACAAGAAGAACACCTTAACAGTGAGGGTTTGCTGAGAGGTACCACAAAGTCTCCACACAAAAAAGGCATTGGCACATTGGGTCTCAGGATCTAGAGGGCACACTTACACTGGATGCCTGTATATCCTCCATGGGTATCCCCTTCTCTCTTTAGGGAGAAATCAACACAGGCAGTAAACAGCTTGTGATGCTGGGCCTCAGTTAATCCCCTGCTCCCAGTCTTTGCCTCTCCAAATGCAGCATTCTCCCAGGTGGAAGGCCCACACCCCACAGGGAGCAGAGGCAGCTGGAGCCAGTCAGTTCCCTGAGGGTTTCAGGACTTGGAATGCAATTGCCTAATTGGGAATTCATCCAGGCCACCTGCCCTGCCCCCTCCCCAAGACTCTTTGCAATGGCATCAAGGTCCCCTAGGGCCTGGGGATGACCCCACTATCCCCATCCCTTTCATTTCCCGCAAACATTCAATGATAGTGTAGTCCTTGCCTCTTGTCTAAAGATGTTGGGACTAGGGGTCACTGGGAACTGGGCCAGGGTCTGCTGGTCATTCACGGATTAATTTGATTTTAGTCTGGATCACTTATTTTACAGATGAGGGTTGTGAGGCTCAGAGACAAAAAAAAAAAAATGACATTGTCCAAGGTCACACAGCTAGAGATAGAGCTCTACCTTGTGCTTATCTCCTTCCCAGTTTTTCTGCCAAACATGGACGTGTCATTGGACATGTCATTGTTGTTAAGTGCCGTCGAGTTTGTTCTGACTCATAGCAAGCCTGTATGGGGTTTCGGAGGCTTTAACTCTTCAAGAGAGCAGAAAGCCTCGTCTTTCTCCCTGGTAGCTGTAGAGCTCAAACCGCATACCTTGTGGGAGCCACTGGGCTTCCAGATGGACATGTAACTAACTATTAAAGCCTCAAAGGTTTGGTCCTGTCTTACTTTAGAAATTGAAGAGGACACCTGGCTGGGCTCACACCTGAGTGGATTACTCAATAAACAAAGTAACCACAGGCTTACTTGTGTTTATTTACTAATCTGTAGTGAACAGTTTTCACATGAAAATGAACAGACTGTTGTTATTGTTAGGTGCCATCGAGTCGGTACCAACTCATAGCAACTCAATGCACAACAGAACAAAACACTGCCCAGTCCTGGGCCAACCTCACTGCTGTTGCCACACTTGAGCCCATTGATACTGCCACTGTGCCAGTCCACCTAGTTGGGGTTCTTCCTCTTTTTCTCTGACCCTCCACCTTACCAAACATGATATCCTTCTTCAGTGACTGGTCTCTCCTGACAATATGTTTAAAGTATGAAAGATGAAGTCTGGCCATTCTGGCCTCCAAGGAGCACTCTGGCTGCACTTCTTCCAACACAGATCTATTTGTTCTTTTGGCAGCCCATGGCACTTTCAATATTTTCCTCCAACACCATAACTCAAAAGCACCAATTCTTCTACTGTCTTCCCTTATTCACTATCCAACTTTCGCAAGCTTATGAGGTTATTGAAAATACCCTTGCATGGCTGGGGTCAGGCGTACCTTACTCCTCAAACTGACATCTTTTGCTCTTGAACACTTTAAAGAGGTCTTGTGTAGCAGATTTGCCTAATGCAATATGTCATTTGATTTCTTGACTGCTGCTTCCATGAGTGTTGATGATTCATACAAGCAAAATGAAGTCATTGACAGTGTCAATCTTTTCTCCATTTATATGGATGTTACTTATTGGTCCAGTGGTGAGGGGTTTTTGCTTTCTTTACATTGAGGTGCAACCCATACTGAAGGCTGTAATCTTTCACCTTCATCAATAAGTATTTTCAGTCCTCTGGGCTTTCAGAAAGCAAGGTTGTATCATCTGCATATCATAGATTGTTAATGAGCCTTTCTCTAATCCTGATGCCATGTTCTTCTTCATATAACCCAGTTTCTTGGATTATTTGTTCAGCATACAGATTGAATAAGTATCATGAAAGAACACAACCCTGACACACACCTTTCCTCATTTTAAATCATTCGGTGTTCCCTTGTTCTGTTGGAACAGACTGTAGGTATGAACAAGTAAGCCCATGCTTACCCTGCTTCCTGGGTTCTCTGTTGCTGTCAGGGATTCTGTAGAAAAATACGGTGGGGTTAGGAGAGACAGATGCAACCATATGGAGAGACAGAATTTCTGACGTGGCTTAAAAAAGGAAAAAGTGAACTTGTTCACTATAGATTAGTAAAGAAGAACAGTGAGCCGCCCTTACTTTCCTTATTGGGTAGCCCCACATGGGGTCACACACTAAACTGGTGACTGTGTCCTTGTGAGAATGACCGGTGCTGAGTGACCCGCCTTCCAGCTAGCTGTGTGCCCTTCAGGAATGTGTGGTGGAGGTGGTGTGCCATGTAGTGGGTCCCAATCATAGCGACCTTTCTGAGGTTGTAAATCTTTACTGGAGCAGAAAGCGTCAGCTTTCTCCCAGGGTAGTTTCGAACTGCTGACTTTGAGGTTAGCGGCCCAACAACTCCTGTCACCACTACACTACCAGAGCTCCTTTAGGGAATGGGGGAGGGTAGGTGTGGTGCTTCAGGATAAACAATGAACTGCCCAAAAGGTCAACGGTTCAAACCCACCAGTCGCTGCTCAGAAACCCTATGCAGGGTAGGTATGATTCGGAACGAACTCCAGGGCACTTAACAACAAGGACAACAATCTCTAAAGTTGGCAGCGCTCTTGTAGGCATATTAAAAGGAAAGCAGCTTCCCCTACCAGCCTGGTCTCACCCCCACCCCCCTTCAATCGGACCCTGAACCTTAGTGAGACAAATTCTCTGGTTGACCTCTTGGGTCCTCCGCATTCCCTGGCACAGACTCAACGCCTCTCGGAGCTTTTCCCAGCCGGGACCTAAGGGGACAGGACCCCAGGTGAGCAGTTCCAGGGCGCCTGCCAGAGAGCCCACCCTGCCCACCACCGTGCGCCGCTCCTGAGAACCGAATTAGGGTGGTGAGGAAGTGGAGATGAGCTTAGGAGGATCTTGTGAAAACAGAAATATTGGGTCCCGCCCATCAGCCGGGAGCGGCTACTACCCCGAGCGCCACAGACTGGAGGATCCCAGCCCGTAGATCTGTTGGCACGGCAGGGTGGTCTCAAGGAGACCTAGAGAAGCCCTGATTCCAAATCTCGGTCCGGCCCATTCACAGTCCCAGTCCAGAGCCGCATTCGGGCTTCGCGGACGACTGGGTCCCTCGGTTGGTGTGGTCCGTCTCTGGGTGTGTGTCAATCTCCGTGCCCATCTGAGCACTGTCGGTCCCTCCTCCACCTTCGTGCTCTTGGTCTGGCTATTGTCCGGCCTCTGGTCTGGAGTGCCATCTCGTGGGCATGTTGGGAGTTGTCGACTTGACCGGCTCCCAGGCTCCCGCTAGGTCCCATAGGTCTAAGGAGGAGGGGCCGGGAAACTAGCCGTCGGTTCCCGGAACCAGGCGATTCCGTAGTGGGGTGCTACCTCTGCGCCTCCGTAGAGCCCCAAAGGAGTTCCATACGGCTAAGCAGAGTTCCAGGTGCACTGTAATAGAGGCACCTACAGACTCAGCGAGGGGTGACCAAGATGCACTGCCGGGAGCGCTTCCCAGAGAGGAGTGCCGGGAAAGGACCCAGAACTTGGGCTCCCTCCTCTTTTCCTATCCTAGTTAGCACTAGGGCCCCCTTTCTACCGCCACTCAGTCCCTAGTGCTTGTGCGAGCCCACAGCGCCTAGCCTCTCGCCGGATCAAGATCCAGGATGCACAAGTAAAGAATTACATTTGGGGTCCTTCCCAAAGGAGAAAGGCGGGCTCAAAGTCTAAACCTTGATCTCCTAGCGATTCTGCCTCTTGAAATGTCTTATACCCGAAGTGGCAGGTCGGCCCGCGAACTAGGGCGTTCTCCGGTGGGTGTCCTTGGAGGGCTATGTTGAACGCGCCCCTCCAGACCCCAAGGAATGCCCCGTGTGGACGGTCACTTTATCCTGGGGAGAGGAGGGCCAAGCCAAGAAAGCTCGTGATTTCCTCAGCTTTTGCTGGGGGGAGGGGGAGAGAAGGGATGTCTTGAGGGCTCAAAGACTCGTATTAACCAAAGAGGTCTCAGGGTTATGTGCCATGGAGTCGGTTCCGACTCATCGTGACCCTGGTACAGGGTTTCCAAGGCTGTAAATCTTTACGGGAGCAGAAAGTCTCACCTTTCTCCCGCGGGACAGCTGGTAGTTTCGAACTGCTGATCCTGAGGTTAGCAGCCCTATTCGTAACCAATACGCTACCAGACCTCCTTTTTTTGAGGGCTCAAAGACTCGGATTAACCAAAGAGTAGGAGGATTAAACAACAGGACACACACGGTTAAAGACTGGACTACTAGCCAAAAGATTGAGCTGGAATGGCCTCCACAGCTACTAACAAAAGCAACTAAGGTCTGCTTTTAACTAATGGAAACGTTAGGGGTTCAAACCCAACCAGTGGTACTGCAGAAGAAAGACGTGGCGATGGGTTTCTATAAAGATTGCTTTGTTACCTGTCAGCCAGGAGGCAGGCTTGCAAAATGTGCCCTTGAGTTGTTTAAATTATTATATATTCCTGAGTGTTTTCGTGCACACACACACACCAAAACAAAACAAAACGCAGCGGGAATAGAAGCAAAATACTGTTGAATGATGATGCACGGAGGGGATTGTAATCACTGCAATGAAACCATGAGTGTATAACCGATGTTCTCCCATGTAAACTAGCACTCAATTCACAATGGGAAAAAAAAAAAAAAGGATTGTTGTTCATTGCCATGGAGTGGATTCCCACCCATGGCAACCTCAACTGTAGCCGAGTAGAACCTTCTTGGCCGTAATCTTAATGGATCACCAATCCTTTTTTCTCTCATATGTTAGGTGGGTTCTGTCAACCTTTAGGTTAGTTGAAACCACCAAACTCAATTGCCTTCCACTTGATTCCGACTCATCAGGAACCTACAGGCCAGAGAAAAACTGCCCCATAGGGTTTTCAAGGCTATAAATCTTTAAGGAAGTGGACGGCCGTATCTTTCTCCCACAAAGCAGACCTTTGCGTTAGCAGTGAACCGCTTTAACCTCAGTGCCGAGGCACCTCTTTAGGTTAGCAGAAGTAAGTGCAAACGGATTTTACCACCGCAGCCAAGAAAAGCGTGGGGGCTCAGTTCTATTTTGTTTAATACATGTGGGTAGCCATAGAGGGATGAGAATCCGGGGGCAACAGGTTTGGGTATGGGTTTAGGTCTCAGGATCCAAGCAGCTAAGCCGCTAGGGGTCACACGGAGCCACCCTTACCATTACACTCACAAACCCAAACTGACACGCGCAATTCCACTCAGGCTCCACGCTTTAAATATACAGCCTCCTATGGGAACACACTCAGGCGCCAACAGTCAATCCCCAACACTAGCCCAGTGCATATGACGCGGCGCGGCTCGGTCCGCTGTCCCGGGCTCGTGATGCCAGTCCGTGAAGACTTAAGGAGATCTTGAATGTACGCGGGGGCGCCTGGGCTAACTGGCGATCCCGGGGACAATGGGGGCTGGAGGCTGGGGAGGCTGATGGCCTAATAGAGCCTGAGAGCGGCCTGGCCGCCTCATTGTTCCGCAACCGCACTCAATGCTTGCAGCTGGGGCTCCTCAAAGCTCCTGGAAGGGACGTGTGAGCCGGGGACGGGGAGTGGGGTGATGTATAGGAAGAACGAATCCACGCTACGCTCGGGGACCGGGGGCCTCGAGTGTCCCCGGAGTACTACTCTACCACGCCCGAGGCTGCAGCAGTGACGGCCCATCACGGTCTTCGGATCCTCCTCCAGGTCTCCTCTTTCTGCTTGCAGCCCCCTCCACAACTCAAAGTCGGTACTGCCCCCTGGTGTCCTCAGCACTGTCCGCTCACCGCTGCGGACCTGCACCTCTTCCTAGCTCTTCTTTCTGGTTGGTCACGCGAAAGTGAGAAGCAGAAAGAAGCGAATGCGTCCCAGCTCTTCGAATTTTAGACGCGCATTTAGCTCAAAGAGACCTCGAAAGAATACACTATCCAAGGGAAATTCTATTTGAGCAGGGACTGTGTCCCGGCCTAGCTCCGGGGCGGTTCCTTTCTAGTTCCGCCCGCAAGGCGAAGAAGCCACGACCTGGCCTCGGAAGACTAGGGCTGGGTCTTCTGCAACCTCCCGCTGACTGCTCCAGTCAGTCCCCCGCCGGAATTAAGCGTGGCATGGGAGCAGCTTCTCCCGCTCCCACCATGACAGGCTGACATTGGTCTATTCCATTGCAAAATGTGTCCCTGGGTCTCATGGAAGCGTCGACTCTTGTTAATTTTATATCCACCTTCACCGTGTATCCACCTCACCGTCCTTGGTGTCCCTTGTAAATTGAGGACCAGTCCTTGCCCTCGCAATGCCCAAGATGGGCAGCCAGCTCCATCACCAGCTCCGTCAGGGCGTCAGGAAGGAAGCCAAAGGTTTAAGGAGGAGGAAGGGGGCCTGGCGACACCTGCTTTGGTTGGAGAGGGAAGATGCTTCCCACGTAGCTGATAGGTAGGGGGTTGAACAGGAAAGCTGTCCTAACTGGAGTGGCCTAAGGGAAGACCTGGTGACATCCAGCCCAACCCAAGCCATTGTTTTACTGGGGGAAGTGAAGTGGGGAAAGGGGTAAGTTTAGTGATCCACACACCCAGAATAATTTAGATAAGTTACAAGGAAGTAAAAAAAGCCTTGTCCTCTTTGAAATTCAAGAGGCCGAGAGATGGGAACGCAATCTAAGATTCATGGCAACTGCGGGATTGGGAATGGATAAAGGAATCAAGGTGCATCTATCTTCCCAGCCCCAGCACCCAAAGGACCTGAAAAGCAATGCATTTCCATTGTGGACCTCTCCCTTGAGTTCCCAGAAGAAATGGAAACTCCCCCGATAGGCGTTCCATTTCTAACTCTAGGAGTTCAGAGTCCCGTCGGTTGTTCCGCCTGGCTCAGGCTTTCATCATGAGGTACCCAGTGACTGGAGTTGCGGACAGACCGCCAGTGGCCAGCAGGGGGAGCCCGGCCAGGCAGAGGCCGAGGCCAGGGACTGGGGAGGGGGGCGGGGTAGAGAGGGCTAAGGCCCGGCGCCTCCAGGCCCAGCCCGGCCCCGCGCCGGCGCCGCCCGGGCCCGAGGCCCTGCCCGCAACCTCAGTCGCATCCGCGGCCTCCAGAGGGCAGCTGCGGCCGAGCGGGGGGCGCCAAACCTTCGGATCCCTCCCTCCAGTTCCTCCGTACGCACCAACTGCGCCCCGAACCCCCCGTGGCCCACAGAGCGCACAGCGCCGTTCACTTCGCATTGCAGCGTTTTATTGTTTTCTCGCGTTTTTGTCGTTTCGTTCTCGCTCAGGAGCGAAAAGTGAAAACCTGAGGTGGAACCCACGGGCTCTGGCGAGGATAGCCCGGGAGGAAGGGCCGAGGGGCCGGCGGGGCAGGGGCTCCGAGGGGCGCAGGGCTTTCTCCCACGGCCAAGAACCCCTAGCCCTGTACAATATAGATGCTCATGTAAAATGAAAAAAAAATTAAAATGCTATGAGTTAATCTCTAAATATTATGTACACAGCAATGTACACCTTTGAATAAATTAATACCAATTTGCATATTCTGGGAACCTTAAAGCTTATTTACACAAATTACCATTTATTTCATAAATACCTTTTTTTTTTCCCTGGGGACTAAAGGCAGGCATGCCATTCCCTCCACTGAGGGGTAGTGATCTCATTCGGGAGGAGATGGTGGCACCAAAAAAAACAACTCCTCCTTGTAGCCCCAGCTCAGATCTACACTGACTTCAGTTTCCAATGACCCCAGCACCCCCCACCCCAGCTTTTCACGCAGTGCAGGCCAGAGGCCAGGGGCTTTGGGGCTGCATTCAAAGTGCCCACCCCTGGCCCTTGCCCTGCTGGTTTCCGAGGAAACCTCGGCGCCCTGGATGAGGTCTTCCCCACAGCACTGGGGAACCCAGGGAGGCCCCTGGCTAGTGCCACCTTTAGATCTGGACCACGTCCAGAGGCTCCAAAGCGACTGTGTTTCCGGCAGCTAGATTCCATGTGGTAGCCCAGGGAGGTGTCTGTCCCAGGCCCTGGCGAGCCGGACAAGACTCCATTCCGGTTGCTGCAGCCCACCTTTGCTTCTTTATTTAAATAAATACCCACTCTGTGCTGTACACGTCCCAAGCAGCAGGAGCAGGCAGCCCCAGAGGCCTGCGTGGCAGCGGAGCGGCTGAGCAGTGGCTCATTTGGGTGACTCCCGGCCGGGGGAGAGGGCTCGCTGGCTCTCCAGCCCACTCACCAGTCTCTGGATGCTCTGCAGTTCACTGGCTGCCTCCTTGGATGAGCCAGTGGGAGACAGTGCACCGCGAGGTGGGGCCCCCACTTTGCGGAGAGCCAGCTCCGGTAGCGGGCTGGGCTCCCGGCTGTTGCCGCCCACAGCCTTGGAACCCTCAGTGGCCAACCCCGTGGTGAGAAGGCTAGTGCTAGGTGGGATGGTAACGGGGATCTGGTAGGGACTGAAACGCAGGCGGGGCCGGGCACTGCCCAAAAAAGGGCTCCGGGAGAGGGAGCCAGCGGCGGCGGCGGCGGCGGCAGCACTGGTGGCTGGCAAGGCGGAGGCGGCTGCAGCAGCTGCAGCCATGTAGGTGTAGGGGTAGGGGAAGAGGCCTCCGAAAGTGGGCATCGGGATTCCCTGGAGGAGGCAGAACAAAACAAGAATTAAGCATTTTGCAGGAGGAGTTTCCCAGAGGGCGGGGCTGGGTGCTCAGAGCTGATACTACAACTGGGGAATTTTTGCCCTGCTATTTTCACACTATAAAACCAGAGCTCACATAATTATAATCCCAGATAACACAAGTAGGCATGAACCATTATGCATCACCACCAGCCCTTCAGGCTGAGATGCTAAGGCTTGGTGCCATCAAGCCCTGTGCTGCACATTATAGTAGGAACATGGAGAAGGACATTCCAGGTGACTGAACGTTCATGGACAAAAAAATGCCTAGAGGGAGGAAAGAGAGCAAACCTAGGGCCAGGTGGCCAACAGGCAGCTCATGTCCTCCTAACTGCAGATGCAGATGCTCTAAAGGGCTGTGGCAGTCACAGGCTGGAAGGGAAAGCTTTGTAAATTCTCCTTCACGCTGTCCACCTGATCAAGGGACCTGGCCTGGACTAGGAGAAGGGAATAGACACCAAACCATACAGAAACTTGACTTGAAGTTTCTACAAAGGCTTCCTGGTGGCACCTAAGTGTCAGCTGTAGGTGGTGGTGGTTATGTGCCCTGGAGTTGGTTCGGACTCATAGTGACCCTGTACAGGGTTTCTGAGGCTGTAAGTCTTTACAGGAGCAGAAAGCCTCATCTTTCTCCCGCGGAACAGCTGGTAGTTTCGAACTGCTGACCTTGCGGGTTTGCAGCCCGATTTGTAACCACTACGCTGCCAGAGCTCCTTGTCAACTGTAAAGGGAATGCTAAATTGGCCTGTGGAGAGCACAGTGGCCAGGGACCCTCAGCCAACAACGCCTGTGTCCATGAGGTCTGCCTGGCTTTTTGGCTTTTCTGACCTTTGAGATGATGACTCACTCCCCAGAGAGAGAAAGAGTGGTGGTGGTGGTGGTGGTGGGGGGTTGACTTCACTTGGGGAGGAGGGAACCTCAGCCTGGCTTAAGCAGGGAGAAGGAAAGAGCTTTGTCAGGAGTGAGAAAATGGCCTTCCTGGGGACATCTCAGGTCTAAAGGAAGCGGACTGCAGATCTCCCAGATTTTGGCTCTACCCAATGATCAGGGATGGGTTACACTGACTTGAAAACGTAACCACCTTGGGTGGCTGGCAACACCAACTGGTGCCTCCAGAGAGCTGGGCGTGCTCACCTTCACCTTGCACCGTCCCTGACTAGAAAGCCTGACTTCCTGTGATCTCTACCATCATCACCAGAATTTGTTTAGGGAGAAGGTACCACATATATCGCCATATACATACATAATCAAACATGCACATTCAACTTCCAGGCCCCACACTGCATCCTTTTCAGGTACCCTCTCCAGCCCACAGCCCCAACAATGTGATTGATGTTGGTGCCTCCAACATCCCCCACACCCCTGACACTGTGGTCTGTTTAAAACTCATTTTATAATGCTCCCCACCTTAACAAATATTGGCAATAGAACCAAAGGAGTCGTCTAAGACCTGAACTCCTATTTTCCCCCACCCCCTATGATAAGATCTCAAGGGTTCAATTTGCCAGAAACCTCAGAGAGAAGAAAATGAATGAAGAGATTTCAAATCTTCCCACAGGGAATATTCCACCCAAGCAACTAAGGAGCCAGGTTTCCCCATCCTATCTCCTTATTTTGCTGCTGGCGATATTTTTTTAAACTCTCCCCTGGAAGTTCAAAAAGTTAACCCAGGCCTGGGGAACTGAACTCCCCTTCTGGGAGACACAGCAAGGGATACTGGGGGTGCCTTATGTGAAAAAAAAAAAAAAAAAAGGATCAGTCTTGATCTTTGTTAGGGCAGAGAACTTCCTACACCGCCTGACAGGGGACAAGGGCAATTGGGAGGTGGGACATTCTGGTAGTCAACTGTCCAGAAAATATTGCTAACTTTTCTTTTTGTCTAACCACACTGACCTTTCAGGAACTGCGAGCAAACCGGGGTCTCTGTTCCCAAGAAAAATTTCTTAAGGCCAGGAAAAGCCCTGGTCGGTCAGAGCAGAAATGGGTGTCTCTCTTATTGCTGGGGCCATGGAGAGGAAACTGAAGTCCAGAAAAGATCTGGACTTGCCCATAGTCACAAAGAAGTCAGAAGTAATGCCCTGGCTGGCCAGTCCCTGGATCTTCCAAATTCCAGGTGTGGTGGAGAGAACCGTGGTACCCTTCAGCCCTCTGCCCATCCCAAGCACCCAACTTGCTCCTCCTCCCTCCACCATGCTACCGCCCGATCCCAGGCCTTACCTGAGATGCCAGCATGTGCTGGGAGAGGTGGAACGGGAAGGGAGCAGCAGTGCCTGCCGCGCCGGCTGCGGGTCCCAGCCCGCTTGCGTCCAGGCCTGTGGCCCCGGGCCCGCCGCCTCCATTACCGCCTCCACCCGCCACTGAGGCCAGCAGGTGGCCCATGCCCATAGCAGAGAAAGCGCCAGGGCCCATGGCAAACTGTCCCGGGTGCAGGAAGAGTGGTTGGCCAGCTCCTAGAGGCCCGAAGAACTGCTGCCCATGCAGGTGGCCAGAGAAGGCCAGGCCAGGCAGGTGTCCAGCGCCCAGGGGGGACGCACTGTCCGTCTGCACCACCAGCGGCGCCAGGCTCTGCTCCTTGCCCTCGCCCGGCTCCTTTCGCCCCTCGTCCTTCCGCCGGGTCTCGGCGCGTTCCTTTTCCAAGGCCCGCAGACCGAATGGACCATCACCTCCGCTTTCCGGCGGCTCCTTGCCCCGCTCGGGGCTGCGCCTCTCTCGGGCGCGCTCGGGTTCGCTCAAGCGAGGGGGGCTGGCGCCGTCCAGGCCGGGGCTGCGGCCCAAGGCGGTCCCGGCACGGTCGTCGCCCGGCCGCTCTGGCTCGGGGTCGCTATCCGCGGCGCACGACTTCTCCTCGGCTGCAGGGGAAGAGAAAAGGTGCTTGGGGTCACAGGGGTCCAGTGGGGACAAGCCAAACCCACCCCACTCCCAGTGTGTGAGACTCTTTGGGGAGACTTGTAAAGGTCCGCTTTAACAAGGAGCTTCTAGGTCCTAGTAGTGCCAGGGGCAACTTCAGGTCACCTAATCCAAAACCTTTTATTTGCAATAGAAGGAATTGTGCCCTGGAGAGGAAACCGCACTGCTACAGTGCCACACAGTGCGGCATGGGGCCAAATCGGAGTCCAGCCGGAACTTCTGGCTATCGGAGACCACCCTCACATGACCCAGGCCAAGTACACTGGCTGACACTTCCCTTGGAAGTAATGAGTCCCTGAACGCAGGGACGGTCTAAGGAGACTCTCCAGTGACTCCCCCACCCCGCGGTCCCGCCGTCGATCCCTTACCTCGGGCCCGGTGTAGGCGCAGGGGACTGGGCGCTGCGCCGGGAGAGGGTGGCGGCTCCCGTGCCGGGGGAGGGTCGCAGGAAGAAGCGTCCGACTCGGCGCCATCGCGCTCGGGTTTGCAGTGCTCCTCATACAGACGCAGAGACGGGAGCGTCAGTTGTTTCCTGGAACAGGCGGAGGGAGCCATTAGCTAGGTTCACTCCCCTCTGGCATCGCCGCAGGACTACCCCACACAATCCTCACCTTTTCTCTCGCCGTCCATTCCCGGTGTCCCTGAAGCCCTTCGCAAACGGGTTGTTGTCGATTTTCAACTGCGTAATCTGGGGGAATAAAGGTGGCGGCTCCAGGTCAGACCGTGACTCTTCCAGCGCCCGGAGTCTCCCAGAAGTATGCCACTCCTAGCCACCGAGGGGACACCAGGGTATAACCCACAAGGTACCCGCCCCCCAGTCAGAAGACGAGTTGAGGCTGCTGGGTCTTTGCTCCAACAAAAACCTTCTACGAGGAATAATCCCCCAACACACACACAGAGGCCCAACGCTGTGAGCAGAGGTGGAAATCGGCCTAACCATGCACACAACCCGCGCTGTCACGCAGATTACACAAAACCCCTCACTTGAGCAGGCATGCGCAGGGACAACAGGGCGTACGGAGCCCGCAGATACACGCGAAGACAAATCATCACACGCACAGGCCCGCACACACGCCGATACACACTGACAGAACAAACACGCGCCCACGAAAACCAAAAGAATTCACACGCTTGAACATGTGCTCCCCAAAAGGCTCACGCATACTCTCACGCGCATAAGGGAAAATCCGCACGGACACAAGAAAATGAACACTAAATGGGCCAAGCCAGTGGGCTCAAGAGGGTGCTTTGCTCAATAAGACGGCAGAAGCAGGAAGGCGCTTTAACGGGTCGGCCACCTGGACCTGACCTGGATCAAAAATCGGTGGGAACTTTGCGGGCCGGCGTCACCCGGCCCGCACTTAAGCTCCCTCAGGAGAGCGCAAACTGGGTCCTAGGCCCCTAGTGCCGGGAAAGTCAAAGCAGATTGCCCCAGACGCCCTCTCTTCATTCAAATTCCCATCACACAGCCAAGAAATAAACGAATAAAATGTAAAAATGTCAGCACGGGGCCCAGAGCCTCTGCTAATTGCTAAATAAACATCTCCACCAGAACCTTGTGCCCAGCTGTTTGCAAGCCGGGGGAGCGTGTGTGTCTTGGGCCTGGGAAGGGGGTTGAAGAGTTGTGGTGGGTGCTGGCGCCTACGGATACCAAACTTGGTATCCAATAATATGGGCTGTGAGCGCCCCAGGAAGGTGCGGATGCTGCCGGCAGTATGAGTGGAGAGTTGGAGCCTGCACATTTGGCAGATAGGTGCAGGGGCTGGGCCCGCCACCCGCCCTGCACACCTTGTCGTTCTGGTAGGCAGTAACAGCGATGAAATCTGTCTCCGGAAATACGTAGGTGCGGAAGGTGCTGTAGGGCAGCTTCAGAATGTCGTTGGCTCGAACGATGTGGAAGCGTGGCTGGTACTTGTGCATGGAGTTCAGGATGGTCTGCGGGGAGGGTGCGGGTTAGCCAGAAGTCCCCAGCCTTTAGCAGGCGCATTTCTGCTTTCCGGGGACCTCCACCTCCATCTCTCTCCGTTTCTTTCCCGGTTCTGCCTTTCCCACCCTCTATTTGTTTTTTTCCTTCTGTCTTCTCAGGTCTTTTTCTCCTCTATGTTTCTTTTTCTTCTTTTTTTTTTTAATCGATTTTCTTTCTCATAGTTCCTTTCTCTTTCTCTCTCCATTTTAAATTTCCCCACAGTTGTACCCAAACAAAACAAACAACAACCACCTGCGAATCCACTCATTTGCTAAATTCCTAGTAGCCCAAAGGCGAACAGACCCCAACATCTTTTGGTGCTCCCTAACTGCCCTCCCTTGAGGTGGGGAAATTCTCTTTTGCCCTTGAACTCCCGACTCCCTGGGAACTTGACTAGGTGACCAGGTCAGTAAGGGGAGACCTCCTAAACCCACTCCTTCCTGATGGGGCTTCAGTCTGTTGGAGGATACAAAGGTGAACCTCCAGGAGGCTCTGGAGAAGGCTGATTTGACTTGGAAATCCTCTCTGAGAGAGCCAGGACCTGGGTCTTGGGAAAGGGTGAGGGACAAGCCAAGGCCGTGGACAGGTCTTTCAAGTTTAGCACTTCTAGGTCAAGAGCAGGGTGACATCCCCTGGCCAGGGGCTGCACTACCTGCTACTACTGTCCCCCGCCCGCCTCCTGTCTAGTCCTGAAGATTGGACCCTAGTCAAAGCAGTTTGGGGCTTCTTGGGTATGGACTCTGCCATCCTCTAGCCTTTGGAGAGTAGAGCCCTCCAGGCTCAGGGGGCTTTAACCCAGGCAAGATCACTCTGGAGTTTCCTCCAGCCCTCTCTGAGGGAGAATCCCCCTCCTAGCTCAACCTGTGGAGTCCTGGTGTGTCGTAGGATAAGCACTCCACCTCCACCGCAAGGTCAGTTTGAATCACAAAGTCAGCGGTTCAAACTCACCAACCGCTCCTTGGAAACCCTATTTAGGGTTGCTATGAGTGGGAACTGAAAACAAGCTCATGGCACCTAACAAGAAGCTCGTCCTGCAGGTAGTGATTGGTGTGCAGTCTCAGACCCCCACCCCCACATTCATACACTCACGAAGCCATGCTTGTCCGAGATATTGTTAGTTAGCTTCAGCTTGTGGAAGGCCACGGGCTTGGCCATCCACTGTTCCCCTGTGGCTGGACTATCCGGGTGGATGTACATGCGTTTGGGCATCTCTGGATCGGCCTTGCCTGCCACCATCCAGCGAGAGTTGTGGAATTTATAGCGGCAATCATCAGCTGCTACAATGTCCATCAGCAGGATATACTTGGCCTTCTTGTCCAGGCCGCTGACCCGAACCTTGAAGGGAGGAAACATCCGCCTACAAGAAAGGAAAGGAGGGATAGTTTTTGGAACCTGGTGTTTTTATGCCCAGAGTCCTTCTTCCCCTTTTGGTCTCCCCTACCATCAATACCTGGAAATTCCCCGTTTGCATTTCCCTGTGATCGCGGTTCTGTTCCCTTAGCACTGTCCAAGAGACCCCACCTGTAGTTACTACTCCTTGGAGAATCCACTTCTGCCCTCAACACGAGTTTATAAAACTTCTCACTGGTAAGTGCTCAGACCTGGGGACTCTTTCTCCCAGATCTGAGATGAAAGCGAAGGCCCAGGAAATAAATCTAGGCCCTCTGGAAACAAACATTTCTCCGGAATGTCCCGGGAAACACTGGCTTGGGACGGAATCTTCCAAAAAATAAATCTGGAGGGTGTGTTAGGAAATGGCTTACAGAGCTGAAGGATCCCTGACCCTGCAGTTCGGGGGAAGAGGGTGAGTCTAAGCCCTGGATTCTCTGCAACAGAGTCGGAGGGTGGCGGGCTTGGGAAATCTGGCTTTCTTCGGACTTTAAGGCTTGGAGCGGCAGCGGGTGAGTCCAGGGCTCCCAGTGCACGGGCCGGGACAAGGGTTCCAGCTGGGTCAGGCTTCAGGACTCCAACAGGCCTGCAATTGGCTGCCCGGAACTGAGTGGCCAGCGGAAACTGGCGGTCCAGGAGGGCTTATCTGGACGTGGTTCTCACTCTTGGCCCCAGGGTCGGAGTAGAGAGTTCAGGAGATGCTGTATCTCCCCGGGCTGTCGATCCGGACGGGGAGCTGGAAACTCGAGACTACGGGGCTTTGAGGGGCTCCAGCCCAAGACCCGCTGGGCTTGGGCCACGGGGCCGCCTCTGCTTTGGGGCTCAGAACAGTTGGGTCTGTTCTCTGAAAGTATTTTTTCGTTTTATTTCACTAGGGAAATTTGATGTTTAAGTTTTAGAAAATTCGTTCCCGTAAGAAACCAAAAAAGTCAACTTCAGTATCTGTGAAAACGAAGGGTGGCACCCAGACTGGGAGCCGCCGGCCGCGGGCTCGGAACTGCTCAGTGCTGTCCGGTGCCCCCGCCCGCCTTCCCGCGCGCCCGCTGGCCGCCCTACCTCCCGGATTTGGTGATGACCATCTCGGTGCCCAGTTTATGGAACTGGTCCCACAGCTCCTTGGCCTCCAGCGTCACCTTGGGATCGTCCTCCACTTCGTCCTCCGGCTCCAGGCTCTTAAGCGAGCGCAGATGCGCGGCGGGAGGGTGCGGGCCGAGTGCCGAGACGTGCAGCCCCGCCTCGGCCGCCGCAGCTGCTGCAGCCGCCGCCGCCGCCGCCGCCCCCGCCAGGCCCGGGTCGGGCAGCGGCTTAGCCAGCGCTCCGGGCGGCAGCGCGAGCGCCGGGAAGAAGGAGGGCTGCGCCGCCGCCAGAAAGGCGGACATAGGGAAGTCGGCGGGTCGCGGCGCGTGGAACGGGTGGTAAGCCATGGCGCTGGCCGCCAGCGCCGGCTCTCTCATCTGGACA
>NW_006408525.1:7781018-7865369 GCF_000296735.1 Chrysochloris asiatica | reverse complement strand
GGGGGTGGCGGGGGCTCCGCGCGGGGCTGGGCTGGGCTGGCCCGCTCCGGCGCCGGGGACCACGCGCGACTGGTTAGATCTTGTCGTGATCTCTGGAAAACTGTGACTATCTCACATGTCCTGCCCTGCTCGGATCCCCTGCGCTAACGAACCAGGCCCCCCTTGATTGCTGATTTTACGCTTTTTGGACCAATTGTGGGTCTCCGGGGGCGGGGTTTTGACAGCTTGGGCCAAGCTCCGGCAGGGAGGGGAGGCCGGGGAGAAGGTGTCGGAAGCCTCAGCAGTAAGAAAACATGTCAACAGAATAAAATATTAACCAATGGCGGGCCGACGGGCCCGAGACCCCTCCCCCTGCCCCGGCCCCCACCCCGCCGCCCGCGCCCGCCGCTGCCTACGCTGGGACCGGAACATGCGGCGCGCCGGCCCGACCCGCCGAAAGGGCCCGAGGCGGGGGGCGCTGGGGTCCCCAGGCCTTCGGGAAGGACCCCCAGCCGCAAGCCGGCCCCAAGTACAAAACATTGACACGGCCCCGAAAGGAGAGAGGGCGCCCTCCTTCTCTCGAGCCCCAGCGGCCCGGCCGCTCTGGCCCGTGCCCTAGCCTGGCCTCCGACCCTGCTCCCGGCCTCGGCGCTGCCTGGGGCCCCTGCGCTCGGGCGGAAGGCTGCAGGCATGGAAAAGCGAGGCTGGTGAGCAGGCGAGTCGGTAGGCGCGGGTGGCTGAGGTCCCGGAGCGGAACCCAGGTGGCGGGAGCCGGTGAGTGGAGCCATGACCGAGCCCTGCTGTGGCTTGACGCGGGCGGGAGCGGGACGCGGCCTCGCGCTCGGGAAACTCGGGGACCCCGCAGTCCGCGCCTCCCCACTCAGGAAGATTCAGGAGGAGCCTGGAGTCTCGGGCAGTCCCCGGACTCAGTGGAGTGTCCATTTGCGTCCCGGCCTTAGCCCAGAGGCTCCCGCGGCCTGGAGCGTTGGTCCTCGAGGCTAAGAGGGTGGGTGCACCTTCCGCTGAACACGGGGCTGCGCGGCGCAGGGGGGTGGTGGATCGCAGCCCCGGGACTGTATGTAGACCCGAGGCCGAACGAATTTTCGCCGCATCCGGTATGGGAAACACAAATCTTCAACCTCAACACCAGCATCCTCTCTCCTCTCGCCGCCACTTTCCTAGAGTTTGTTCCCGGCTCTTGGAAACGCTGTTTCACACGTTCAGCAATGCTGAATTACTCGGGCGGGGGTCCAGGGGGCCGAGTGCGCCGGTGGTTGAAAGGCCCACACTCTGCAAGCGGTCCGCGTCCTCAGGCATCCCCCGTGTTCTTGCGCGTTCGCGGGCGCACGTTTGTGTGTGTGTGTGTGTGTGTGTGTGTGTGTGACAGTGACACAGAGAAGATTCGTGCCCAGTGCGGTGCCCTCCACGGCGTACGCCTAGGAAATAGAGCGGCCATACACCTGCCTCCAGTCGAGCACGGGTGCGGACACTCGACTGGTGCCTGTTTGTCGCGTTCCTAAAGACAAGACAGAACATGCACTGGCCACCGGCGACACGCCCGTCCTCACAACGAAAACAAGTGCGAGTGAGTCCGGCCAGTGCAGGCCCTGGGCCTGCATGGTGGGCGCACATTGCTCTTTCGTGCATTGACCTAGACAGTTTGCGGGGCCTCTGCCACGCCGGGTCTCTGGGCCCCTAGCCGTTGAGCGATTGGATTTGGCAGGTTAAAGCCCGGATAGCCCCTGGTGGTGAGGGCTAGGGTGAAGTAACAGTGATTTGGCCTCTGCGACCTTTTTTTCTACTTTTCTGAGCCAGCCCTAGAGCTCTTGCGCGAGTCTCTTACACCGCGCGCAAGTGGGTGCCACCCCCACCGTTTTCTTCACGACCCGGTCCTTGGCTCTTGTTCCTCTTAGTACCCAGTCTCCGCCCAGAACGAATCTTCGACTCCGCGTTGCACAGTCTACGCAACCGGAGCAGGATCCGTTGTGGCTTTGCAAGGCAAAGTTCTGCTGCTCCACATTAGCGGCGCGTGGAACGGGTGGTAAGCCATTAGGCGATTGTGGCCCCTTGGGAAGAAACATGTGTGGACACTTTTGCTAAATAGGGGAGGTGCCCCCATACTCAGGGTAGCACTCCTTAAGAGGAGAATCCGGGTACCAGCCTGGGTAAACAAGAGTGTGTTTGCAGTTATGTGTGTCTATACGCTGCATGTGCACACATACTTTCGTTACTTGTAAGGATGTGTGCGTACCTAAGGTGCACATTTGGGACATTTTCCTGAGGAGAGTCTGTTATTGGTTCAGGGATCCAAGGCTTGCAGAGTTTGAAACACGATGGCTTGGGTTGTTTGCCCAAGAAACCTGGCTGCGATGGTGCAGCGGCTACATTTAGGGACCGAGATTCCACCTAACCAAGGCCACTGAGTCCTGACCTCCCGTGGCCACGGGCTCTTTCTGGACGCCCAGCGCGGTTCCTACGTGGTTCCTGAGGGACCCCATATTCTGCCTTGTCACCCTGTAACCACCCTGACATCCTCCGGCAGACGCTCCCGAAATTCTAATAGACCCGCTAGCTAAACTCCCCATCAAGGAGTAGCTTTGGCTCATCGAAAACCAGCGACGGGGAAACCCAGGCGACCTCGGAGCGGCGCCTTACTGCGCCCAGCGTCCCCATGGCCCCTCCTCCGCCAGGGCCTAACCTCCCTCCCCTTTCCCCAGAACGTGCGCCCCTGGGGGACTCCTCAGGGGCCGAGAGTGCATGTCTCTTTAAGAGGCCCCGGGGGGGCGTCTCGTAGGCCGCCCGGGGCTGCAGGGGGGAGGGAATGGGCGGGGGCGGCTGGCGCCAGGAGGCCCAGGCTCCACAACAAAGCTCCGGCCCCTGTCACTTCGCATCGGTCCGGCCTGGCAGACGGGCGGGGGACGCTCGCTCAGCTGCCCCTCCCTCTCCCTGGCCGTCTAGGGACCGGGCGTCGGGCCGGCGCGGGTCTGGGGGTGGGAGGAGGAGGACAGGGGAGCCCACTGAGCGTGCTCAGCCCCTTCCAGGCTTCCCGCAGCAACCAATTCGTGCAGGGACTGTGTGGGCCCTGCGGGGCCCCTAACCGACTGTCTGTAGGTTCTGTAACCTACCGTGGGACCAGGTGACACTTCTGGGACATTTCCCAGGTTGCACCTTGAAGTCGCAGGGGTCCCCATGTGTCTTAGGGTCTGTGTGATTGGGCATGGGTGTGTGTGAGCCCACGTAGAGGGAATGGCGGGAACGCCCGGGAGCGCGTGAACGTGTGGCACGGGGGACAAACAACCGGGTAGTGGGGTGCTGACTTGAACCTGGTATTAAACGCACGTAGGAATATGAATGTGGGCGCGTGTGCCCGGACCCAATTCGGGTAACGTGTGTGACCAGCTGTCGGGTTGCCACTGGGCGTGTCCGTCCCCACCTTGTCGTGTGTGTGTGTGTGTGTGTGTGTGTGTGTGTGTGTGTGTGTGTCTGTCTGTCTGTCTGTCTGTCTGTCGGGGCGAGGGGGGTGAAGACATCCCCGTGGCGGGCAGAGTTGTCCTAGGTCCCTGGCTACTGAGGCCCACTCGTGCCTCCCGGAGCCTTGGCGCCAGTTTAGCGGCAGAGCCAGCCTCCCCCTATGCCCCTGATCTGGCCGGGTTGGGGGCCGAGGCCTCGGTGACCCCGGTCCGCAGCGGTCCCGGTTATTTAGACAAATTGCGGCTGACAGGCGCGCAGTCTCTCTGGAGCCGCCGCCGCCGGTCGCCTCCCTCTCGCCCCAATTACCCCGCCTAGGGTCGGGCCAACTGGCTGGGAGAGAGACGGCGAGACCCCTTTCCGGCCGCGACGCGGCTCCATCCTTCGCTAGGACGGCGGCAGGATTATTACCTCCGGGTGGGCCCCGGAGAAGTGTCCCCGCAGCCATGGTCTGTGTGGCCCAGCCTCTAAACTTGTGGCCTAGCAGGCCAGGCCCGGCCCTCAAAGAGGGTTGCTGTGGACTTGAAGCCAAGGTCAGATGGCCGAGAACCGAGGCCGTATCCCAGCTGGACTTAGGGAGACTTCCCATAGTTTGGAGGATCTTGTAACCCTGGGAACTCCATATTGTTTGTTCTGGGACCCAGGCTTTGAACTTGAAACCCAGGGGTGGGCGAAAGTGAGGTGGGAGTCTGTGGACCTGCATGCATGTGTGTGCGTGAAAGGGCATCGTGGGTGTGGATGGCGGGGCCCGCGGGAAAGTGAACGGAGCACGTGGCTGAGTGGCATGAACGGAGGGGTCAAAGCGCGTCCCCCACGAAGGAGCCCACCTGTGAGAGAGGGGCGGGGCTGGCTCGCGCGCACTCACTAGGCTCTGGATTCGCTTTCGGGAACGTTTTTGCGGGGAAAGGGGCTTGGGGGCACAGCGCCACAATTCGGGGCTCCAGCTGTAACGCACACTGCCCCCTCTCTCCGTCACGGAGCAGCCCTCCCGCCCGCTTCTTCTCCTTGGACTACCCTGGGCTTCTCTGACCTGCAGCTTCCCCTTTGCATCCTTCAGCTTCGTGGCTCCTCCCGGCAAGGAGTGTTCCCCTTCCCCCAGTTTAAAGATTCCGGCGCTGAAGCCCAAAGGTGCAGTAACTTCCTCAAAGCCTCTTAACGACGGGCAACAGAGTTGGGATTGGACCCTGGAAACTTCAAAGAGAGCAAGCCTGAAACCACTCCTTAAAAGTGGAGGTGTTACTGCGACCAGCCTACTTGCCCCTGCTCATTCAACATGGCATCATTGAGACTCCTTTCCCCAGCACATCCCCTTTCAGGCTTTGAATATGACATTCAAGGTGCCTGCCAGCATGTCTCCTTTAGCCCTTATTTCCGGTTCTGTCTGCAGGAGGGCCAGTCCGAGTTAGGCAGAGAAGAGCAGCTTCAAAGTCAGTCAGGAGCTGGACTGGAGGTGTGAACGGGGAGGTTGGGGTGAATGGGATACCGAGTCTTGGGTTGGGTATGGGGCCAAGATCAGCTTAGATTCTAGTCCCTTCTAAGGGAAATTGGCTGCTTCAGAGAGCCGGCAAAGTGCAGATGCATCAGCAGACTTTGTAAACTCGCCCTTCTCGGGTGTTCGGGCTTCCCATTGGCAAAACATTTTAGGTACAGTCTGGTTTAGAATTCTCTGTTGCTGACTCATATCGACTCTGTAGAGGGTTTCTGAGGAGGTAAATCTTTCTGGGAGCAGAAAGCTTCATCTTCCTACTGAGGAGCAGCTGGTGGGTTTGAACTATTGACCTTTTGGTTAGCAGTCCAGTGCTTATCCTACAGCGCCACCAGGGAAAAACCAGGGCTTCGAGCCTATTCATTCCAGTTGAACCCTAAGCTGAGAATTTGCATTCCCACCCCAGCAGATCTTCCAAATTGGGATCAACATTTGAACTCCTTCTGAGTCAGTATTTCTGGCGCTGTTTAAGTCCACAGACGCACAGGGAACCTATACAGAGTTTCTGAGAAGCAGCTGGTGAATTTGAACCTCCGACCTTTTGGTTCACATTGACCTTATGGTCCAGAGCATTATCCCACAGCGCCACCCCAGGACTCCGATGATATCTCGGCTGGAGAGGCATATTCTCAGCTTGCTGGTTGTACCAGAATGAACTGGTTTGAAGCCCTGGTGAAAAATCAACAAATCAGCACTGAGAACCCATATCCCAGTCTCAGGCTGGTAGCTGCCAGCTCTCCTTGCTTGCAGCAGCACAGACGCCAAGTGTCTGTCTGTCTGAACTTGCCTTGGGACACTGGACTTTTCAAGACAACCCCAGACAGTGCCCCCCCACACTTCCTTGAGTTGCCACTCCAGATCCCATCAGCCTCCCCATAAAGATATTTTTCTCTCTGCCCCACTGAGAGGGAATCGACAGTAATTTATCCATTCAGCAGATATTCCTGTGAGAATCAGCAAAGGTCACATGGTTCCTTAGGGTCAGCTGGTGGGACCACAATTAGATTCATGTTTTGATGGCCTCCTAGGTGATGTCCTCAGGGAGGTCCACTGGGGCTGCTGGGGGTGAGGTGGAGACTGCCCGAGAGGTTCTCTGTAGAGGACAGAGGGCTTCCATTGAGCAGTAAGGTCCCCTACCCTGTGGCCTAACCCTCACTTCCCGCTGATTACAGGCAGAGTCCATAACCTCTCCAATTAGCTGGGGGCCAGGCCCAAAGCCTCTCTGATAACCTCAGCTCTAGTGGCAGCCGCCATGGGGCCAGCTTATCTGGCCTCTCTTATCCTCCCCCTTCCCCCACATACTCAGAGTTGCCCAGGCTGTGAGCAGATGAAGAACCAGATTGTCCTGCAAGCTCAGCCTGCAAGTCCAGCCCTACACCCACCACTTTCCCTGACTGGAAGAGGCCACAGCTGTTTTGCCCTCCTGGAGGGACAGGACTAGGTCCAGCAGGACTCCTGACTCCAAGCTGTGGAGCTAGAGAGAGCTCCTGACAGTCGTCAGGCCCTTGCCCTGTCCACATGACCTAGGGTGGGTTCAGAGGCCCTCGTACTTCCTAGAGTTCTGGACCCACCCCTATGGAGTCAGACCCTGGGCAGAGGGCACAGGGAGCCTGTGTCACCTTCCTCACCCCAGTCTGGATCCTTTTGACTGCATCACTGCTCTGGTTGGAGGGTGGGGGCCATGCCAGTCATGCCAATGTCTCCAGCTGAAATGAGGAAAAGCTCCAGTTGCCCAGGCCAGCATGCCTCACTCTGGTATATGATTTCTCACCCTGCAGGCTCCTAGACAGGAGGGACTAGCTTAAGACAGCCTATGCCAGGTCACGTCTCTAGCTTACAAAACCTCGTGTGGCCGAGGCCCTTCTTCAAACATGCCCAGCTGATCTGGTGAAGGGAACAGAAGATTCCATCTTTTTCTCAGGTGCCAGAATGAGAAGGGGTGTTTATGAAGGGGGCAGGAGTTCCAGGAGCTGCCCCAACTACAGCCGTCCGGACTGTTGGATGGGAAGACTTGATTGTCTGTGAACTTGGCTCTTGACTGTCACATTAAACTTCACCAGAAACTATACCTGGCTCAGTGGGTTTCCTTCAGTCCTCCAAGGACTCCCTGTGATCTCAGGGAAGGGTGAGCCACAGAAGGCAGGGAGGGCCTAGCATTAATCTTCTTCCTGCTCAATACACCTTTTTTTCTCCTCCTGCTTGTGTTTCCTTGTTGCTTTAAGTCCAGAATTGGGAGGGCAGAGGACCCTCCTTCCATCTTTGGGATTTGAAGAGAGGTGCCTCAAATATAAGGTCAAACAAAGGCTGTGTGAAGTTCTTTCCAAGTAAGCCCTCAGCTATCAAAGACCTGACGGGCTGTGCCCATGGTATCTCGGGATGCTCCAAGTCTCCTGTCCAGAGCTCACTGGCTTACATTACACTCCTGCACCCCCACAAACTGCAGAGTAAGACTGCTGCTTCTCATTCCTTCCCCAGCAGGGTCCTCCTGCCCTCCGGCTTGCACAAGTGGTGGTGGTGGTGGTGGGGTATGGGGCTCAGGGACACACGGTTGGGCCCACAGGACCCTGCTCAAACCTTTGGAGAGGACCTTGACCCCAGCAACTCAGGAATGGACACCAATTGCAGCGTGATTTATTGGACAAGACGTGCACTTTTTGACAGGCCTCGGTAACCACAGTTTCCTTCACTGAACAGTACGGGACCAGGGTACAAGGACTTAAGAAAGACAAATTCTTCCCACAAACTGAAAGAGAAAGAAAGGGGGGGGGGCTTCTCTTTCTTTTCTCCTTCCCTAATACTCTGGGCTTCAGTTTGCCCCATGAGGGGAAGGTGCTTTGACCAATGGAAGCTGGGGGCAGTGTGTGTTACAGCCAGAATTAGTCTGGGATTGAAGCTGTCCTGCTCAGGGTCGAAATGTCCCACTGGGCCATCCACCCTCTCCCCACATAGGCCCTGAGATCTGAGCACTGTCCCAGGCCCCTGTGGGTATAGTTAGAAAATGCAAAATCGGATCCAATGCAGCATGTCGAGTGCAAATGGAGGAGGGGGGCCCCCAGAGTGTCTCCTGGCCACAGCCCTGCTGACAGGTGCAGCAGACGTCAAAGGGTGCCGAGATGCTTTGGAAGAAGGGTCTCCTTTAGATCCAGGTAGGCTAGATGGCTGTTGTAAGCTTAGGGAAGGTGGTTGAGGAAAGAGGAGCAGGGATTGAAGGGTAAGATCAGAGGGGGCTTCTCCTCCTCCCTTCAGCAGATGAGTGGACTGGCCAGTCAGAAGCAGGTTGCTGATACCTACTACGGGAAGCTGGTAGGGAAGAGGCTGAGGGGCTGGCTCTCATTGGTGGGGAGCGGAGATCGATAGCCATCAAAGTTTCTTGGGATGCTGCCACTGGTGGAACCTGAGCTGTTACTCAGAGTCTCGATGCTTCCCTCTCGCTGTAGTTCTGCAAGACAGGAGAAGGCCAGGTCTGGTCAGAGTCGAGTCTGGAGGGTAGAGGCACACCCCGGGCCAGGCTGTCTGCCTTGAGGCACCAATCTGGATCCACTTACATCCTTCCGCAGGGGGGATCCCCACCTGCTCCCCACATGGGGTAGGCGGCAGCATCACAGGGAAGCTAAGCCAGGGGAGGGAGAAGCTCATTTGATTGGCAGGCTTCAGTGTTAAGAGTGTTAGACCACAGTCCTCCCTCAGTGTGGGGAAGCCCTTTAGGCCACATACACGGCTGCCCAGCTGATCTGTCTGGGCAACACAAGGCACGTGCCCGCACCTGCAGACATACTCAGGCTCAGCCCGCTGGCTCCCTCCCCTCCATGGTGTCAGATAGGAGGAAGCCAGCACACTGGATGTGTTACTACATTTCCACCCCAAGCTTAGCCGCTCACTCATTCTCTCACACACGCTGCCTGGTGGCCAGACCTCAGCTCAGTATTGGTACCTCCTGGGAAGGGTTCTGTTCCCCTGCAGAAGGATAGACTGGTTTGAAGGCTTTCTGAGGAAGGAGAGTACCGGAGTTCCTGGAGTACCCCCTTGTTCCTCTTGTTAGCCCCCAGGCCTCTGAGAGGCCCCTCAGAATATACATGCTCAGAATGGACCCAATAAGCAGGCTGGGAGGTTCTCCCGTGGCCTCTACACAGCCATGTGACCGTTTTGAAAACTGTAACTTGCTCCATCTCAGTGAAGCTGAGGGCACCTGAACTGCCTCAGATTTTCACCCAAGATGGGGGCTGTGGGAGGTAAATTGGGAAGGGATTTCCTTGCTGACTGGGTACAGGGAAGAGGAATTACTTCTTAGCTCTTTGAAGGTCATCAGTTCACTTAACATCCCTTTGCAGTCCCCCCTATTGGGCACACACGTCCTTGGGCAATTTCTGAGAGTCTGCCCCACTTCAAGATGTAATGACTTGCAGCCTGTTTTTCTCCAGGGTGTGCCTGCCTGTGACTGAGGGGTCTTTTCCTGTCCTCCTCAAGATTGCATGACCTCAAACACTGGTTTGTGGTCAAGGTGGGCATGACGGTTAAAATTGTGTGAGCTCAACTGAGGCCTTTATCTCCCCTCTGTACTGGCTCCCAGGTCACCATACACATGCAGGACAGCTGGCATTGGTTAGGGAATGGATCACAGCCTTAGCTCCTGAGATGGCCACCACCAGCTAGGAACTAACCACTGGCCTCCATTCCCTGCAAGCCACCCCCAAGCACTGAAGGTGCTCAGTAGTAACAGTAGCAGCATGCTGCTTGGGGAAGGGAGAGGGAGCCTGTGCTGTCTTCCCAGAGCTGAAGCCTCTCAGGCTGCACCAGCCATGCCTGAGGTTCTGTTGTGTGGGGAGCAAGCACCTCTCAGCAGATTGGGGCAGTGGGGAGGAGGGGCTGTGGACAGAGACTGAGGACCAGGCTACAGTCTCTGATATCCAAGAGGCACTAACCCTTTGGGTCCCAGCCCTGGGAAAAGTCAGTACTTTTCTGAGTAGGGATTGACGACAAGGCAGGAGTCTACTATGTGTGATCTTTCCCCATGCTCATTCTTCAGTCTTGCTTTAATTTGGAGGCACAAGCCACTGTGCCAAGAAAGAATGGAAAAGCAAAGAGCAGACCCAGAAAATGCTGCAGGGAAGCTTCAGACTGCAAGGAAGCTCCTTCCACCCTGCCACAAGCAAGCTTTTGTAGGAGAGAGCTCCATGGCCCGTTTCAGAAGCCCTTGTTGCATGCAGAGCCTTCCCAGCACTAGGGGGCACTGGTAGCAGGGCCAGGAGGGCAAGAGAGACAAGCATTGCAGTAGCAAGAGAGGCAGGGGTTTCCTTAAGGTCCTGAACATTAGGCCCAAAGGACCAAGCCTCAGAAGAAGGGGCAGGAAAGGCTACTAGTACTGGGGAAGGGTGGGGGGGGACTGTTTTCCAGAGTTCAGAGACAGGCCCAATGATCTTGATGCAAAAGGCTGACATGGTCATGCTGCCAAGGAAACCAGAGCCCACCACAGAAGCCTGGACACAGCCATCCCATCATGTGACACTGCAGGGATGGCCAATGGGGTTCCCATGATGAATCTGCTGCTCTTCTAGGCCAGGTGGAGCCTGTGCTGCCTTGCTCATGGTTAGGTGCTAACAAACTGTTAGGTGCCGTGGAGCCAGTCTGTTTTTGACTCCTAGGGAACCCATGTGACAGACTAGGGTTTTCTACATGGTCATCTTTATGGGCGCAGGTCTTTCTCCTGGGGAGGTGCTGGATGGGTTAGCAGCGGGCATTTCATGGTTGTACCACCATGGCTCCTCTTCACCAACTAGGCCTTAGGGGTGGGGGGTGGGGGGAAGGGAGATGGAAGTGGGCACCCCACTGCCCAGGGTGTCCAAGGAACCTGCTGACTTTCTCTTCCGTGCGCGCATCTTCACAGCTCCATCGCTCCTCTCCAAGGTCTGGTCTGTACCTCCTACCTGGTAATTTCACTAGCTTCCTACTGTGGGTAGCAGGTCTATATTTTGAGGTCTCCAACTGCCAGATCCCCCTCTTCAACGCATCCCCCATACCACAGCCAACGGGACGTCTTCAACACAAGCTTCATCCTGCCTTCCCTCTGCCTAAAAACTTCCAGTAACTTACAACAACCCTCAGAGTAAGGTCTAAACTCCACACTACAAAAAGAACTTCCAGTGACCTGTCCCCCTCCTGCCCCGGGGCTTCCCCCACCTCTCCAGGGCTACCTATTACTGTATCTGATCTGAGGAACCACAGTCATGAAGGTCTGCAGTGTGTGTGTGTTCTGATCTCTCCAGGCTGTTTCTGCCGCTGAGAAGCCCTTCGCGGGTTCCCTCAGGTCCTAGACTTCCTACTTGTCTTCTCAAGCTTAGTCCAAATGTCCACTTCCCCACGGGTCCCACACTGACTCCTACTGCAGGTCCTCTAATGCGTTGTGTACCATTTTCTCATGTGTCTCCCATCTAGATGCAGAGCTCCTTGGGGACAGGGTCTGTGTTTTATGCACCTCTAGCTGCCTAGTGCCAACCACAGAACCCGGAAGACAGTGCTCAAAAGAGGTTTCTTGCATGGATGAATGAATGATGTGGTAAGGAGAGGTGGGGCTCATTCTTCACCAAGGACCAAAAGTACAAACCAGGGGCTGGTGGATCCTGGGACAGTTTCCTGGGTATGTTTTTGAGACATGCCTTTGGTTGAACCCCTTTTCTCCTTTGTTTGATGAAGACAGGAAAATGTGTGTGTGACGTGGAGGTAGATCAGGGGGTGTGCACAGTCTCCCCACTTCGAATCACCCAGCCGCCCAGCCCTAGCAAGCGGCAAATGGAAGGAAATGTGTGGCCTTACCTTCCTCCATCCCGAACGCATGCTTTGTTACTGTTGGGTTGTTCACGGACGCTGGGCTGTTGGCATTGTTTTTTTTTTCCTTTTTTTTTCCCTTTTGAAAAGAAAAGCATTGAGGAATCTTTTTGGAAAAGATATGGACAACGATTGAGAAGTATATTGATCTCTGCAAGCAGGTGGAGAGGGAGTGAGGTGGCATGGGGTGCTCACACCAGGAGAAGGGGAAGCTGGCAGCAGAAGTCTATAGTCAGGGGAGGAGGACAGTGACATGCATTTGACGGGGATTGAGGACTGATCCGTCTTGGGGCCCCAAAGATGGACCTGTGTAATGGAGCCAAGACTCCCTTCAGCATGGGTGGGGGGTGGGGGTGAGGAAGGAAAAGGAGCCACACATGGGACATGAGGAACAGCTTTGGGAAGGGAGAGAGGAGGCCTGGGCCAATGCAGTGCCAGATGGGGCCCATGCAGGTGGGTTACCGGGGACACCTCAGGGCCTTCTGACTCATTGATTTGTGACAGGTGGCCCAGCTCCAGACTGCTGCCCCTTCATCCCCACACCCAAGACCCCCAAGTCTGGGCAGCTCTCCTGCAGCTACGGTAGACACTGTAGAGAACATCCACCCCAGGACCATAGGAGAGAGCAAATGAGGCAAGCAATCCCAGAAGCCTACCCCTTAGGACATGTAGGTTCCGGTCGGTCGGTGGGGAAAACTTAACTATAAGAGGTTATTCTCCACATCTCAAAGTTAGGAAGGGGACGAGAATGAGGAGCTCCCAGGTAAGTGGCTAGACACAGACATGGGATAATCTTGTCCTGATCTCCCATTCAACAGGGGCTTTGTTCCCCTGGAAGGTGGAGGCAGGCTAGACACCCCATCTTGCAGACAGCAAGGCCAGGGGAAAGGAAGAGCCCTGGGTTGTGCAGTCAGGACCAAAATGTTAACTCCAGGATCCTTAAGCTGAGCCCCTCCATGCCACGGGACAGGGTGGGCAACCCATAGAGGGCACAGGGGTGGTGGGGTGAGGAACACCAGCTCTCAAGCAATAAGGGGAGGAATGAGCTAGCGCAATCCCCATATTGACCCTTTTACATGGAACCTTCCCAAATTCAAAGGTGGCAGAGATGGCAGAGGTGGTGGTGGGGTGGTTGTATGCCATCCAGTTGGTTCTGACTCATAGCAGCGCCCTGTATAGGGTTTCCAAGGTTGTAAATTTTTATGGGAGTAGAAAGTCTCATCTTTCTCCCACAGAGTGGTTGGTAGACTCAAACTGCTGGACAGAGAGGGTGCTAATTCTGTTGGGTAGAAAAAGCCCTGGTTACTGAGGAGTGGTTGTTCTCAGTATATGTGGGTAAGAGGGGGCTTGGCTGCCCACAAATCTCACCCTACTCGGCCTTTCTACAGCCCCTCACTGGTCCCTAACCTGGCCCCCTCCCACAGTGGGATGCTGCAGTCCCTCAGCATAGGTCAGAGAGGTGGAAACCTACCCTGGGAGCTAGGAGTGGGTGAGGGAGAAGAGGCAGAGCTGGGTACGGGAGGAAGACACCCACTCACAGGGCTTCTCCTTGGCACCAGATGCAGTTGCGGAGCCGGAGCATGAGGAAACCTTACGTGCACCTTTCCCTCTGGGATGCTGGTTCTCAAGGCTGTTTCATCTTCAAGGTTTCCCCTGGGACTGCCCTCCCTCCCTTGAGGCCACCCTGACTGCACCTGGCAAGACAGGGGCTTCTGTGACTGGGGAGGTGGCTGGGGACCTCTGCATCTGGGAAGGCTCTTCCTCTGTCTCCAGCTGCCACGGTGAATTATCTGGCTGCAGCCGGGCAGGCGGGACTGAATGGACGAAGGGCTCTTTTCACTCACCAGTCAGCTTACTAATGACATGGTGGGGTTTCTGGGAAGGGGGTGACACATTGAGGACACAGGACCTAAGGGAGAGCTGGTGAAGGCTAAGAAAGTCAGAAGGTCAGAAGGGCAGATGTCAAGTCCTACCTTGGGCTTGGCCCTACCCAGGGCTCTTCCAGGCTGTACAGTGGGCATAACTGGCCACTTAGAGACTGAGAGAAGCAAGCCTCTTTGGCTCTGGTAGTTGGGGCATTTGGAAAGCCCAAATCTCAGGGAACTCAGAGGGAGGTCTGTTTCAGGGACCTGCAAGGGGTCAGTAAGTGCAGTGGGGTGCGGGTGGGGGTGTACAAGGAAAGTGTGTCTGGGAGCCCTGATTCAGCCTCGGGGGCAGCCCTAGTGCTTCCCCCACCACAAAAGAGGCAGCATCTCCAGCCTGGCCTCTCTGCTTCCCTGAGGCTCCCGCCAGCCCTAAGTCCATTTAGAGTCTCATGACGCTGCTCATGAAGGGGATTAGCAGAGCATTTTTATTGGGCTCTGGCTGTAACCACACACCCCAGTCTCAAGCTCACCACCCAGGTTGCCTGGCGGGAGTAGAATTGTACCTCAGGGTTGAGTCTTACCTGGCACCCAGAGCGCCACTTCCAGAAGTGAAAAGGGAGCATGTTTAAGAACGTTTTCCCATCTGGCCTACTCCATTGCCTCAGAGGGCCTGAGGAGACAGGCTGGGGATCTGTTCTGCCCAGATTGGTGGAAGCAGTTTAGGGAAGTGGTTCAGAGTATATGGCTAGGCTCTGGCCACCTGTAAGACTTTTGACAGTATCTTTTTTCAACATCTCTGGGCCTCAGTTTCTTGAATGTGAGGGCAGTGTGTACCTCATAGTTTGATTAAATCAATGCATGCAGGTACATCACAAAGAGCTTCAAGCTTCCACTCAGCAAATGTGCGTCATTATTACTACAATCCTATCAGTAACTCTGATAGTCCACAGACTCTAGGCCCCTTCCATCTTCCGTCCCCAGTAGCTGTCTCTGCCATTTGGACCGCCACTAGCTTGGCCTGTGTTGGTACTTGGGAAGGATTCTTTCTTCTTAATAAAAAAAATGGCTCCGGGACGAAGATGGCAGATAGTGTTTACAGCTTTTCATTTCCCACCTTGCTGTTTGCAACTATCCGTTTCCAAACTAGAAAATAAATTTCCAACCTGATGACATGCATTGATTTTTCCCTCCTGCATCCACCTCCCAGTTCTCCCACTTTTGTGAGGACTGTGGTTAAAGCACTTGCCTGGGCTGGGCTCATCAACACCTCCGGGGAGTGGGTGGACACACAGCAGCCAGCCAGACTGCCCTATCTTGCCTGGTACCAACACCACCAGATCAGTTCAGGCCCCTTCTGCAGTGAGGGTTTTTAGGCAGGGACAGCTCTCTAAGAGGCTCTGGGTTCCTGACACCTTCCCCTGGTGTGATACAGGGGGAGGCAACCAGGGGCCCACAGGACTGCTGCATGTTCAGCAGAATGACCCATATAGGGTCTGTCCCAAGCCATCAATTTTGTCAGCAAGGGACCTCAAACATAGCCTGGGACCAGCTGTGCAAACTGGGGCTTGTGGAGAGAAAGGACTAACTATGCATGGTTAGCAGTTTCCTGGTACTGGAACCAAGAGCAATGGCCAGATGCCCACTAAGAGGTGAACACTAAGACATGGAGGGGGCTGCTGGTCTTACACCAGTCCTGGGTCTGGAAGGCAGATGTGCCGTCAGCAAGACAGAGCAGTGTGCTGAGATGCCTCTGGAAACCCTGACAACCCTTCAGATACCAAGCCAGCCTCAGCCCTAGGGCACTTTTTTAGAAGGTTAAAAGTGCAGTACTTTTTTAGGAGGTTGAAAGAGGCAGCCTACAGGGAGGCCTTGCTTGTCTCCCACCTTTGCCGGCTGCCTGGCTCCCTTTCCTCCCCCTTCCCTGTCTTCTCCAAGCCTCAGCCTCCAGTATTGGCACCCTCTCCCCCTTGGCCCCTCCCTCAGGTTTCAGAGCTGGCAATGCTGCTGTAGCTGCTGAATCAGGGGTTCTGTTTATCCACCTGCAGGGAGGTCTTGGGAGGACAGGCTCTGGGGTTGGGGAAGAGACCCAGAAGGGAGTCACCATTTCCTCCAGCAACGGTTTGGTTCCCTTCCCAGGCATGCTTGAGGAGGGGAGGCCAGCTCCTCACAGCCAGCCGAGGGCCGGAGATGAAAAGGCTTTTCCCTGTTCTGATAACAGGCATTCTGGTTTGGGCTGTGGGGAACTGGGGGCTAGATGAGAAGCAGGGTAACTGTGGCCTGGTTCTCTGCAGGGCTTAATGCCTCTGCCCCAGCACAGACTTCTGGCAGAGTGACGCCACACAGTTCTGGTGTCTTAGCAGAGTGACCACGAGAAGAGGTCAGTGGGCAGACAGGCACCACACCTCCCTGGCCAGAGTCTACTTCAACCCACAGGGCTCCCACGAATAGACTTGCTTTCTTCCTCACCCAGTTCTTGTTCCTGACCCAGCAGGTCCTGAGACCTGGAGCACAGCCAACTGAGGACAAGATCGCATAGTGTGCCCACTCAGTCTCTCAGCTGTAACCACGGAGGGAGGCTCTCTGGTGCCCTCCGTGCAGGGCACTGGGTACTGTTTCCCATGCATAGGTGTCCAAAGCAAGAGGTGAGGGACACCTGAGGCCTAGGGGACACCACAGACCCTCATGGGAGTCCTGAGGTTTTCAGAAGAGGAAAGTGTGGCCAATTCCTGGAAAGGGATGAGGTCTATCTGGATGAGGTCTCTGTGCCTTGTAACATGGAGGAAAGTGACATCGTCTCTCCTCCCCTTCTCCCCTTTCCTCCAGTGGTCAAAGGGAAAATTCTCAGGCCTCTGCAGCCTTCATGGTGGCAGGCCAGAGTGGCCTTAATACCATGAAGTAGGAGGTGGATGTGAGCTAGATCCATGCACCTCTGGTGGGCCGGGTAAGGATGGGCGATGATGGAAAATGGGAATGTTGGTAAAGAATAGAGTATGAAAGAGAGGCAAAGGGAGACCTGAGGAATGAAGGAGCTAGACCAAAGGGTGATACACGAGAAAAAAACAAGGGAGACTCAAGAGGGAGAGCTTTCATGTTCATCATCTCTTAGTGCCTCTGACCTCAATCTGCTGGAACCAACTTGTGTGTGTGTGTTTGCGGGGGAGGTTAGGGGATTTGAGGAGTAAGTACTTGAGTTCCATGCCGAGCAGGTTATAGCTCAGCCTGGAGTTTCCTTCACAGCCTTGAATTGCTGATGGTGATTGGGGTACACCCTGATCAGATGATACATACCATCAGTCTGGTTTTTCAAAGATCCCTCTGATAGTGATCATGGTCCTGCACCCATCCCAAGCAGGGAAGGACTTGAACCAGAAAGGCTGTTCTAATCAACTCCCAGAAAACCCATGTCAAGCCCCACTGCATCTCAGTTTCAAGGGAGAGGAGAGCAGGCTCACCCACCCAGACCACCTTGACCAGTACCTGGTGCCCTGCCATCCTTGTAGTGCCACTGTATTAACACAACTTTAAATCCTGACCAAGGCAGTGGCTGTCCTATCTCAAGACACTGTATGCGGGGACTGAAGAGCTGAACTGCTGGGCTCACGTCTCCCTGGTTTAGAGATCATCAATGACTCTGGCCTAACATCAGCCAGGTGTAGGAGGAGCCTCAAGCTCAACCTCCCTGTGTATTAGGAGACTGAGACCTAGCTCTAGCCCCCTTCTTTCACATACGTGCTGAATGGCCATGCAAGTCGCTTCATTTCGCATCTTTTGGACAGGATAAGAGAGTCTGCTCTAGTGACGTCACTGGTGTGGAAAGTTCTACTGAGACAAAGATGGGAAGGGGCTTTAAGAAGCAGCATAGGCATTAAATACATGTAAGGAGCCACCATTCTTGTAGTGGCATCTGGTTAGAAAGTAAGTGTTGCCATCTCTGGTGTCTTAAGTTGGCCGAGGTGCCAGGAATATGCTCCTCAGATGGAGAGGGGGCTGCAGTGCCCTTCCTACCTCCAGCTCTTTGACACGCACGTGGGGCAGAGCCTTGGTACATGTCCCGTGTGATAGACTCAGGGCCGGCAGTACAGCACACCTAATTGTGGTACCAGAGAAGGGCCAGCAAGGTGGCTGTGAAATGTCTTTGTGTGTGCCTCTGCATATGGGTGTGGGTGCTAGTGGGGGGTAGGGTGGGGGGCTGTCTCAGGCACTGGAGAACATCCCCCCTCTGCATGCCTACAAAGAGGAGACAGGGCTTAGAAATTCTCCCTTTGAACCAGGTGTCTGGCAGCTGCCCTTGATCTGCCTGTCTCCTCAAGTCCAGCCACGAGCTTCCAGGCAGGGGTCTTCTTGAGCTATCTCCAAAGCTATGAGATAGCACAGAGGCCTGCAGACTGCAGGAGACGCTGCTCCCTGAATGCTGCGGGCCTGACAGGCCAGAGCCACATCTGGTTCTCATTCAAATGTCCAAATGTAATTACATTCTCTACAATGCAACGGAAGACTTTGGTAAGATGTGGCTTTCCTCCTTTTCCATCAAGACGCACAGATCAGAGTCATTCAATGGCCAACCCACTCCCCTCTCTGCACGGGCCTGGCCTAGTCTGGAAAGGCAAAGACCTGTGCCATTCTCTGCTTTCTAAAGCTTATGGGGGTGGGGTCAGAGTGGGACGACTCCACACACACACACACACACACACACACACACACACACACACACACACATCCTCCATTTATCCACCTGAGAGGATTAACAGCTGTGGCCAATGCAGCAGGCTAGCTGCCAAGCAAGTTAGTGCACAGTGGGTTGGGTGGAGGTGGGAGTGGGGAGGTTGGGGCCTCCAGTCCTCCTAAAAGGGTCTTCCCAGTTCTGAGGAGAAAGCTGCTCTTGTCAGTGACACAACAGTAACACTTCTTTCCACTGCCTCACTACAGGGGTGTCTTCTAACACTCTGTCAATGGGAATCCCTTTTTTGCAGTTCCTAACAATGGTTAGCACTTGAGAGTTACCATTCTGGAGTGTGGGATGAGGGCCCCTTCCTTGAAGTTTCCTATACCCCAGTCTGATCCAAGAGCCCCTCTGTAAGAACTGGAGCTACCTAACAATCAGGATGGGAGAGGCAAACCTCCCTGTCTCTCTCTCTTGCTCACCTTGCTTCCTCAGGGTTACTAAGAGCCTTCCCCCAGCCCCTCAACATCCACACAAGAGCAGGGAGGGCTGAGAAGCATGGGGGCGGGTGGCGGTGGTGGGAATGAACGGAAATCAGCATCTTGAAGGATAAATGTGGCATCTGGGCTCTCAAGGAACCCCAAGGACCCTCCTGTCTCAAGTTTCTGGCCTGTCAGGGGTCTGAACAAGCTAACAGACATCAGGGTCCAGGGTGTGGTCCTCTGTGAAGGGGAGCATGTCCTCCTCACTGACCTGAAGTTTCAGTGCCATACCCTCTTGGCCTCGTTCACGACTTCCCCATATTCAAGCAGAAAAGTCCCTTGCACAGGGCTGCTTTTTCCAGCTTCCCTTCCCAACCAAGTATCTTCAGTTTATGGTTCCTTTTTACTTCGGGATTTATGACTTTCATGGTAATGGGTTCCATTCTACTTCCTCTACGCCTATTTTTCTAATCACTGTGGTACCGGCTTTATGAGAGTTTAATAAGTGGGGGGATATTTTTCCTTTTGAAACAAACAGCTGCAAGTTAATGACTTATAGTGGACGTAGATGCTACCCAGAGACACATGGGGGTTGGGGTGGGAATAACTGTTCTGGGAGTAGAGGAGAGTCTTCTAGATTAAAGACAGCTAGCTGTGTTAAGGTCCCTCCCAAGCTAGAGTCTCACATGCTGTTCCCAAACATCTCTACCAGAGGACCAGAACCAAGTACAAGCACTCAGGGGGGCTGTGCATCAACGAACACATATCCGGGATAGGCACACACTCAAGATGGTTTAAACCAACCCATCCCAATTATCATTGACCTGGCTCCACGTAAGAACCATTTTGTGTATTTGTTCCCCAAATGGTAAACTTTCCCTTTTTTACATCATTTCTTGGTAACCCTTACATAAGTGAGTTAGGTATTAAGGAAACAAACCCATTTCTTAGTCCAGTTGTCCTAGGCCAAGCCCTAGCAAAGGGTATTGGGGATTCAGGGTCTCTCTCGTCACCCTTTAGGGTCCCAGCCCGGGCTCTCAAGCCTGCAGACGGTGGCTGGGAGGGAATCACAAGCCTCAATTAATTGCTGTGGTGCCGCCTGCTCAGATGAAAAAGGCTGGGCTGATGCCGACTTAGCCTTTGTGCTCAAAACACAGACTGGCTGCTGGTGCCGGGCCTCTATTCATTATTCAATTCAGCCAGCTCAGAGGAGCCTTGCCATTTGCTCCTCCAGGAGGAATAACAAATCTAGAAATGCAATTCCACTTTGGTGTATTAAGATATTGATTTGCCTGTCGAGTGGAAATGCATTTGTTCTGTCAGCCCTCCCGTGGGCGGGAAGGGGTTAACCAAATGTTTATCACAAGGCTGGCTTCAGAGTTGAAAGTAATGTGATCAGTAATGAATTTTGTGTTACATTAGGTTGTATAAATGGACAGACAAGCGCAGACAACAAGTGGCCAGGAGTCGGGGCTAATCTAATGATGTAAAAATAGAGACAGCACCAGTTATACTAGGGGCCAGCTCCAGGCTCCTGCAGGGACTGCAAATGAATAGGTACAAATCTAATTACTCACTAATAGACGCACTACAAGAGGGGCAGTCAATGGTAAATGCATTAGGGCCTAGTGACCTCTCGGCTCTGCACAGCAGAATCCGAAAATTTGACTTCCATCTTAAAAGTGGGGGGCAGGGAGTAGAGTTCTCAAAGGGACTCTTGTTGGGTGAAGGACAGTAACCACTTCTCCTCCCCAGCCAGTGAGTGTCTGGCCAAAGGTGCCTCCTATCTGAGCTGACCTCTTGCCCACACTCCAATGCCTCTGAAACCTGGGCACCAGGGGGTGGGAGGTGGGGCCTCTTGAGGAACAAAAAGAACCATGGGCCAAAGCCTTCCCTGCAGGCAAAGCCGGGAATTACATACCCAAACACTTCACAGCCATGTGCCTCTCAGGGGTGATGTTTTTTACTGCTACATCAAGGGGTGTCTCTGTATTGAAAATAAAATATTTCTTTAACGCAGACCAGGAAATGAATCTTTAAGAGAGCGGCAAGAGCTGAGATCAAAGTGAGGAGACCTCACAGTCTGGTTTGACCACTGAGAGCTTGGCAGAGGGGGTTCATGGTCTGTTCTACCAGAGTCTGTCCAATAGCACAGCACACCCAGAGCTTCTCCTGGGCCTAACCTAGCACCATCCTTCCCCTCTATTCCTCCCTCCCTACTCCAGCCTACAGAATTCCCACATCCCTGCCTGCGGCATGAGGCTGGGAGAGGGAAGGAGGTGGAGGTAAAGCCAACATCTTGGGTAGTTCCTCAGGTTTTCTTCCTCCTCTTGGGTTCCAGGGATTTAGAAACCAAGCCTGAAGTTTGAAACTGTTTGGCAGTGGGGCTGGGTTGCTTAGAGAAGATCACAGAGGTGTGCTCAGATGCACTCACTTCCTTGCTCGTAGTATTCAACTCTGAGTGGTTTGGGGATGAATAAAATCTGTAACCAAATAAGCTCCAAACCTCCCAAGGATCCAGGCCATGCTTGGATGGAGGCCTGGCCTTGGTAGGCTGAGCCTACATTCCCCCATCCCACCCCTAAGGTCAGCACCACAACGATCACACACGTTCAAGTGGAGATGGCACGCCTGTCCTAGCCAACTGGAACCTGCTGACGATGGGAACATGCCAACAAATGAACACGGAGGGGGCACCGAATGGAAAAAGTCATCCTGAACAAATGAAGGAACTGGATGGTGATTCTCCCCAAACTCAATTACGTGCACAGAGGGATGGAATTGCAAGCTATTGAGCCCCACTATGAAACATATGTGGGGGACACTTGGGAAAGTCTGCGAAGCCTGGTGCTGAGGGATAAGCCAGCAAACTGAAGAATGTCTCATGCAGTGGGCCCGCAGATCCCTGAAGGCAGAAGTGGTGGAAAGGGAGGACTGAGCAGGCAGAAATCACCAAAAGTCAGAAGCTGGGCAGCTGTTTCTGGTATGGGTATCCCAAAAGGCCTCCTTCTGTTAAATTCAATCAGATTAGCTTGGCTTGGTCTTCCTTAGGGCATGTTTTCTTCACATCTAAGAGCTGAGGCTCAGGATTCCTAAAGGGTCAGAGGGTCATTTCCAGCATTCATTTTCTCTGGGTGTGCCTTTTTTTTTTTCTCTTACCAGCCATCAAATCTAGGTGGTGGTCTGCATACCTCAGACCATCCTGGGAGAAGGCAGGGGTAGGGGTGCAGAGGCAGGGAAAGATGGGGATTTAACCATCCGTGACCGTGCTCAACTTTGTTCAGATCCCACACCTCCCAGAAAGGTCACTGGTTCAAAGCAAACTCCCTGGCAGAGGAGGAAGAACGGCAAGCAGCCCTCCCTGTGGTTATCCATTCACCTATGTTACCGCCCGCCTCCAGAGGAGGGCCCTTGCTCCAGGGTCCAGCAGCTCTCTGCTGCTCCCGTTTGTCTAGGCCTGTTGGTTTTCCACAGGAATTCTAGATTCCATGTTAGGAGCCACAGAAGGCTCTGCAGTGAGAGCTCACCAGCGGTCCTCTTTGGGGTTGGAAGAAATCAGTGAGTCTTGGCAAAAGACCCCAAAGGAGACTTCAGGCAACTAGGAACTGCATGGAGGTACTCCCCAGTCCTAAATTCCTATTCCACTCTGCCTCTCTCTGCAGGAGGCTTCCAGCAGCCTGTGCAGAATCAGATTTGAGATCCGTAGCAAGGTGACTTTAAACACAATATTTTCCCCATTGCTCTGGCTGGCTTTCATTTACCTCTCACAGGCCACAAAAAGCTCATGTAGTCATTTAACAAACACTGACTGCGGCTCAGCATGGCTCTCATCCTGGATGCTGGGCAGGGAGAAGGCTGGAGGTTAGAGTTAACACAGATGAGTCTGATTCTGTCCAAGCAACCACACACTCATGGCGGTATGGATGAGGGAGGAGCTGAAGGGACCACCAGAGTTGGCTCTTCCTCCAGGGGGCATGTAGAATGGGATCAGCTCCTAATTAGCAAAAGGCAGCACATACTACTACCTACTCATGTATGCTGGTGCAGAAATGCAGAGGACAGAGCGAGCACATTTGCCTATGTGGCCAGGAAAACTCCGCAGAGGAGGTGAGATTTGAGCTAGAACTAAAAAGACAAATAGGCAGAGGGGTAGGGTGGCAGGCACTTTGGGAGGGTGAACCCATATGCTGGCAAAGGGATTGTTTTGTCAGGTGACATGCTAGCATGAAGCATGGGTTATTGTGGAAAGGAAGTAGGAGCTCAGGTTGGAAAGGGAGGGTGGGGAAGGCCTAGGAGAGGCCTGAGATATCACAGCAAGGCATCTGGACTGTAATGTGGAGGTAATGGGCATATTCAGAATAGGAAAGTGGGACAACAGAGAGCAAGTCCTGAAAGTCAGAGTCCCCTTCCTCTACTGGACCCCCTCTTAACCTGAAGAAAGGGTGGGAGTAACTGACAGACTCTTCTGGGCAGGTGAGAATGACAAGCTCTCAAGAACTGCAAACTCCTCCTGCTGCTGTTGTCAAATGCCGTGAAGTCGGTTCTGACTCATAGTGACCCTGTATAGGGTTTCCAAGGAGCAGTCAGTGCATTTGAACCACTGACCCTGAGGTTAGCAGTCCAGAGCCATGCCACATTTTTTAGTTGCTGTCTTAGACATTTCACTACATATCTTTCATTTCCTCATTTGCATATTGGAGGGAGTCATGTATATAGCTGGCACTGTTGTGACAATTAGGGGACATTAATGTAGCTAGTCACTGTGAGTGGGTACTGACTCGATGGCACCTAACAACAACAACAACAATGTAGCTAGTACAGCATTGGAAGCACAGACACCCCTGGGAAGATAGTGTTTATTATAATCATTGGTAAGAATCAATGAGATGACATATACCATCCAAAACCCAATCCACAGCCACTGAGTCAATTTGGACTCTTATTGCCCCTACAGGACAAAATAGTACAGTCCTGTAGTCTTTCCAAGTCCGTAGTCTTGGAAAGGACTCCTGGTGTGGTGCTGTAGAATCAGCACTGGACTGTAAACCATAGGTCACCAGTTCAAAGCCACCAGCTGTTCCTTGGAAACCCTATATAGGGTCACTATGAGTCAGAACCAACTTGATGGCACTTAACAACAACAACAATCTCTATGCAAGGAGCTCTGGTGACTCCATAGGTTAAGCATTAGACTGTTAACCACAAGGTGGGTGGTTTGAACCCATCAGCAGCTCCGTGGGAGAAAGATTTACAATCTGCCTAGTCTTTGGGGACACCATGGTCAACTAGCATAACACAGTCCACAAAGACAATGTTCTATGTCCTACTTTGGTGAGTAGCAACTGGGATCTTCAAAGCTCATCAAAGGTCATCTAAGGTCACTTCCCTAGCCAGAAGAAAGAAGAGTGATGAAAACTGAAGATGCTTGGGAACAACTGGTCCAGTGAACTAATAGACCACGTGACCATCAGTGTCCACGACCCCGAGACTAGAAGAACTAGATGGTGCCTGGCTACCACTACCAACTGCTCTGAAAGGGGTCCCATTCGAAGGTCCTGGGTAGAGTAGGGGAACATGTGGACTAAAACTCAAAATCATAAAAAAGACTAGACTTACTGGTCACATAGACTGGTGGAACTGAGACTATGGCCCATGGTCACTCTTCAGGTCTGGAATGGAACTCACCGTTACAGCTCAATTTTGAGCCAAGCAATAGTTAGGTGTAAGGGGGGACAACAACTCCGTGAGGTACGCACGCCATAGAATGTGGTCAACCATTCGAGATCAAAAGGGCAACATTTACCTAAGGGCAAAATTCAGAAGGGTGGAGAGAGGAGAAAAGGAAATCAGGACCACAGGGAGGCAGTGGGGTAAGTGATGTTCCATGGAGGGGATTGCAATCATAGAGATGAAACCAAGTGTAAGATTTGATGAATGGAAAACAGATGATCTGCTCTGTAAACCTTCACTCAATTCACAATAAAAAGTTTAAAAAAGAAAAAGAAAAAGATTTACCGTCTCAGAAACCTTACTTTGTCCTAGAGGGTTACTGTGCATCAGAACTGACTTGATGGCATGGGTGGAAGCAGACTGCCACAGAGGAGCTGGTCAGTTCGAACCACTGACCTTTTTGGGTTAGCAGCCGAGTGCTTAATCACTGCATCACAGGGCTCATTTTGAAATCATATATACCAAGTGCTTAATACAGAAGTCGGGACATAGTAGGTGTCTTGTTAAGTGCCATCAAATTGGTTCTGACTCATAGCAGCTGGTGAGTTTGAACTGCCAACCTTGTGGTTAGCAGACCAGTGCTCATCCTGCAGCACGACACCAGGAGTCCTTAGTAGTTGGTGGTGTTGTTGTTGTTAAGAGTCGTTGAGTCAATTCTGACTCACAGTGACCCTGTACAGGGTTTCTGAGGAACAACTGGTAGTTTTGAACCACTGACCTTGTGGTTAGTAGTCCAGTGCTTATCCTATAGTGCCACACCAGGTAGGTGTGTGTTGTTGTTGTTAAGTCCATGGAGTATGTGCTGATTCATAGCGACCCTGTATAGGATTTCCAAGGAGTGACTGGTGAGTTTGAGTCACCAATCTTGCTGTTCAAATCAACCTTAAAGTCAAGTGCTTATCCTACTGTGGTATGTTTTTGTTGTTAAGTGCCACTGAGTCGATTCCAACCCAGAGCAACCCTGTATAGGGTTTCCAAGGAGAAGCTGGTGAGCTTGATTTGAACCACCGACCTTGCAGTGCAAACGGCTTTGCAGTCTGACGCGTTAGCCCACAGCGCCACAACTGGACTCCCCAGTAGTATAGATCCTTTCAATGAAATGGGAGAGGGAAACCGGTAAATGTAGTAAATATACACCCAGTATATTTACTTGTTGTTGTTGTTGTTAAGTGCCATCGAGTCGGTTCTGACACATAGCGACCCTGTACAGGGTTTCCGAGGGTGTAAATCCTTTACTACTGGGTGTATATTTGGGTATCTATTTACTACATTTACCGGCTTCCCTCTCCCATTTCACTGAGAGGAACTCAGGGAGGTAAAGGCCCTCGCCCAATGCTCACAGACTTCCCCTTATTTCTTGAGAATGATTTCTAAATCGTGCTGGAGGGGAAAAAAAAATTCTTCCCAATGATAGCAGCTGGGTGCTGGGAACTGGAACGTTCAGATTTGGCTTTTTCTACTCGTGGAAAATAGCTAGAAATAGGCAATCTGACACTGAAGTAGACACAAATAGCAACTCCCAACTATGTTACCCCTGCTGCAGCCACTATCCCACAGTCTCACCTAACCGGGAGTTTGCAGATTTGTATTCACATCCTGGGAAGATCACGCCCTGTGGGCGGGGACACAAGCCTGACCTCCCTTCAGTCAGCTGTTCTGTGGGCCCCAGTGGGAAGCTGCTAGTAAGAGACAGAGAGACAGAACACAGTGCAACACTGCTTGTTTCTCTGGGGCAACAATGTCCTCTGCGTGGAGGCACTAGGAGACATCTGCAGAGCACCTACCCACTTGCCACGTGTGACCATAGCAAATGCTTGGGTCCACTGAGGTAGCTGAGACAAGTCATTGTAAACAGTTGGTGAAGGTACTGTAGAGGGAGGAAACTCTAGGGCCTAGTTAAGGGAAGCAGAGGAAAGGACACTGGTGCCTAAGTTGCTTGAATGACACTGTAAGGAGCTCTGGTAGCGTAGTGGTTATGAATCAGGCTGCTTACCTCAGGGACAGCAGTTGGAAACTACCAGCTGTTCCATGGGAGAAAGGTGAGACTTTCTGCTCCGGTAAAGATTTACAGCCTCGGAAACCCTGTGCATGGTCACTATGAGTCGGAACTGACTCCACGGCATATAACCACCACCACAGGAGCAATCAGGGATGTTACTCAGAGAAGCCTTAACACAGGACCAGGCCCAAGCCGGAAGCTAGCTACATCTTGAGGAAGTGAGAAAGCCCAATTACATGAATGACTCTCACCCTTCTTGAGGCGGGGGAATGGGGATCTAGGTTAGAAGGTTAAGATTTGAAGGGAAAAACATTGGCTTTTGTGGCCAGTTTTGTTGGGTGGGGGGTTATCATTAAGAGGAGAGAAGCCAAAAGACTCAGGAGGTCACAAGACTGACCCTTCCCAGGGCGTCTGGGTGAATGCCATTTTGACTCGTACACTGGCCAGAGGAAGATGACAAAGGAAGCTCCTATGGGAAGATGAAACAAGCTTGGGTGTTATGTGCTGCAGGCACATAGGCGTGTGAGTCTATGAACCACAACTGTGAAGCCTCCTGAGTCTATCCTCTCTGTGGATTTTCTTAGAAGAGGAACAGGGTGGTTAACTGAGATCCACAGAGACTCATAGAGGCAACCACTTAGAATCAGAAAATCTCAGGTTTAGGGCACGACCCTTAGAAGTCCCACAAACAGGCATGCTGTCTCCAGTCTTCCTGAGGATTCCCATTTCCATGGTTTTGCAGAGAATCCGGTCACTATAGTTCAGCTACCCTGGAACTGGACTGGGTGAAAGTCTCCCTTTTGAGCTATAGCATGTTTTATGTGTGAGATGGAGAAAATCCTAGCAATTGCCACATCTTCAGAATAGTCTGTGAAGTTCAATGTGGCCAGTCTGCTTTTAAAATATCACCAATGATTATCAGCTTTGAATCCAGGGATGACCAGAGAGTAGGATGTCTGAAAGTGAGGAGAATAAAGTACCTACAACTATCCTCACCTGATTTATTCAGTACCTTGTATTGGGAGGGATCCTGATCCCTACAGAAAAATATTCCCTTAGCCCAAAAATGCCCCCAGCCCTCAGCAGTGGGGCAAGCAGGAATTCCAAGTCCATTGGAAAAGATAACCGTAGGGATGGCGGGATCCCAGCACTCTGGGTTGTTTGTGCTATACACATCTGGATAACTCTAGTAACCATGGCGTTGTTTTGTTGTTAAGTGTTTTTTGAGTCCATTCCAATTCACAGCAAGCCTGTATATAATTTCTGAGGAGCGGCTGGTGGGTTTGAAGCATCAACCTGGTGGATAACAGTCCAGTGCTTATCCTACAGTGCCACACCAAGATTCCAATAGCTAACATTTACTAAAAGTGTTAAGTTCTATCATCATGAACAGAAATACATTATCAGCATAAAAAATAATGTTTTCAGTTCATCTTTTGCAATACATAGCAAATCAACAGATATGTTCATGAACTTTGTGAAACCTTCCTGTGGCCATTTAAAAACTGGGTGTGATGTTCAAAACGGGATTTTACTGTCAAGAGGGGAAACAAAGGCACAGCACTTATAGTAAGTAAAAATAGCTTCTGATAAAAACCTTTGAGAGAGCTTGAATTGAAGATCATTTTAGAGCCTTCTCTGCTGAGTAATTAATATGCATTCAGGAAAACTCGGAGGATTTAGCAGAATAAATTGGCGCATTGGTTTTTGTGGTGTAGTGAATTGTTTAATATGTCTCTTCTAGACTTGGTCTTTGTAGCTCCCACCAAATGACTCTTTTTTCTGAGAGGTCTGAGTAAGAGAAGGTGGGAGAGGATACTGACGACATGACATGGTTCCACTGAGGATGTTAACGGAGTTTGTTGTAATTGTGAAAAACCTGGAACGTCAATTGGGTTTACAATGAGCCACATCTCAGAAGGAAGAAGGGGAGGGGTTGTCTCACTACCATCAAAGAACTAGAGCCAGGAGTAAGGCAAGTCCTCTGGACCCCAAGACCTCTGCACATTGGACCTTCCCCATCCAGGGACAGAAAGCTGGGACACCAGAGGAGTGACAGGGACAGCAGCAGTGGAACCAAGAACAAGAGCATAAGACAGAACAGAGGGCTTCCCAGCCACGGTGTAAATACAGCTGAGTGACTTTGGGAAGGACGCTTGCTTGTAGAGTGGGGTGCCTCCAGGCACTTAAGTGGGGGAGTTAGTTTTGCTGACACAGAGAGCTACAGTCAAATACCTTCAGTCTGAGGCTTATGGTGAAGTGATGGGTCCTATGGGCATTTATCAGCAGCTAACTGGAACAATTGTTCCCTGAGCATTTCTGACCCCGAATTGCAACCTATTAACTTCCCTAATAAAGCCCATAACGCTGTTCTGTGTGGCCACTGCAATGGGTTATCGAACCCAAGTGAGACATAAAAAGGGTTGAGGGAGGACGTTTTGTTGTTACACAGTTTTACAGTGTTCTAATAGTAGGCTGCAATTTATTCATATACTATGAAATCACTTGAGTGGGTTGCAATGACATTTTTTTTTAATGAAGCAAAATAGAAAGTTCTAGAATTAATTGCCTAACACATTCTTTTGCTAACATTTTGTATACTTGGATGGACTGAGTCAAGAAGTAAAATGTGGTTTTGTTTTCTCTTATAGGGATAGTTTAGCTTTTACTCCAAATTTTTCCTTTTAAGAATGTTCAAACCTCAGAAGTGTTGAGTGAACAGAAAAATAACCACCATATTCTTCAGCCAGATTCACCATTTTTTAAAATATCTCGCTACAACTACTTCTCTCTCTCTGACTCACTCATTCTCATGTGTGTATTATGTGTGTATTGTCTATTTCATTCTCGCCCTCTCTTAAAATGTATTTCTGACCACTCAAGCAAAGATTGAGCCCAAAGGTCTGTTCTGGACTATAACGGAAGCAGATAAAAAGATCTTAGAAAAAGATGAAGCCTCTCTTCTACTCTTCCTGGAGAAAGGAACAAGGAGTCTAGGATGGCAGGAAACGGTGCTAAGGAAGAGACTATACCTCTTAACCTCGAGAGCTGACTCAGGGTGTTCTTCAGAGACACAGCAGCAAACAGAGGCTCCTCTACAACCGAGATGCATCAAGTGTATTCGACACAGCAGATTAGGATGTGTGAATAAGGCAGCTGTACTTTGGTATCAGATGGAGGAGAAAGCAGAAGGAAGAAAAGGTTTAGCTAAATAGTTATTGAAAGAGTTAAAGTCTAAAGAGAGTCTAATGTGTACCAAGGTGTTTATTAGTTGTTTGTTGGGGGTTTTGTGTTTTGTTTTGGTATTGGATTTTAACTTTACCTAGACTGAAAACAACTGACATAAGGAAATAGTTCGTTTATTTTAAAATTTTGAATTTTCAAGAAAAGGCAATAATGAAAGGAATGTCTGCTAAGTAGGAAATAGTTGAGTTATTTTGAGGGGGTTGAAAGAGAGGAGGGGGTTGTAGAGACAACATTCCTGGCTGAAGACAAAGTATGTGCAGAGGCTGGGCACTTAGGAACCTTGCAGGGAGTTCAGTTGGGGGGCTTGCCCGGAGCAGGAGAGGAACCTGGAGAACAGAACGTGGCTGGTCATGAAGGTTTGGTACATGCTAAGGCTGGGTTGTGGAAGAGGAGTTCGAAGGTGGAAATGTTGGACTGAAGAGATGGTTCTGGAGATCAGAGGAGAAAACTTAAGTTGGAGAATATTTGGAAACTCTCACTTTATGGAGAGTAATTGAAGCCTCGAGCACAGAGCAGATAGCTGTGTACACAGAGAGAAGAGAGGAGGACCAAGATAGGACCTTGAGACTATACTTAGTGGGCCAACAGAGGAGGGAGACCCAGAAATGGGATTGAGAATGAACCAGAAAACAAGAACCATGCGGAACACTTTAAAAGCACAGGGCTTGGTGACAAGTTCGCTGCTGAATGTAAAACCAAATTGCAGATAAGTGACTTTGGTTGCTGGGGCTGTTAGGATCTAGATGGCAGGAAGTCAGGTTTCTTACATGGTAACAATCATTTTCTGAGAGATGGCAAGGTGGGGAACTGAATGGGGAAGGTTGAGATAGTATTCCTGAGAAAGGGAAAGGACGGATTTCAAGATGATGGACTGAGTGCACGAATAGCAATCATGGGGGGGGGGGGGAAATCAAAGAATTAATAGGTAGTTACATTTGAAAACAAGAACACAAACTCTTAGTGGACCAGAGATCTGGGGTCCACGGCCTAAGTGGTTCTACAGCAGAACTGCTGATACTTAGGTTGAATGTAAAAGAATTCATTCCAGAATTAGTTATTGCATACCTACTAAGTGTTAGACACTGTTCTGCACTAGCCTCTGTTGAGAAAGATGAGCGCAAACTGAGAATGGGAGATGTGGGCCAACTAGAAAATAAACCAGGATGACAGGGTTCAATGGTGTGTAGAGACCAAAAGTTTGCAGAGGTACCATTCTAAACAACTGACTGTACTTCAGCAACCCAGGTTTAAGAGCAGATGACATAAGCCAATTGACCTTAATTGCCATAACACAGACCACAAACACAATATTCTACATCCTTCTTTGGTGAGCAGCAACTGGAGTCTTAAAAGCTTGTGAGCAGCCATCTTAGATGCAACTACTGGTCTCTCCCTATGTGAAGGAGAAGAATAATGAAAACTGAATTTGCTTGGGAACAATGAGTCTGATAGACTAATGGAACAGGTAAACATCAGTCTCCATGACGCTGAGACCAGAACTAGATGGTACCTGGCTACCACTGCTACCTGCTCTGAAAGGGATCACATTAGAAAAGTCCCAGAGAAAGTGGGAGAAAATGTAGAACAAAACTTAAAATGATAAAAAAACAAAAATACTAGTATTACTGGTCAGAAAGAGACTGGAGGAACCTGAGACTACCCTTCAGGTCTGGAACTGAACTCACTTTAGTGGCTAATTTTCAGCCAAGAAGTAAACAGGTATATAGGGGGCATGGCAACACTAGTGAGGTACACACACCCTAGAATGGTCAGCCATTTGAGATCATGAGAGCAGCCTTTCCCTAAGGACAGAACTCAAAAGGGTGGGGAAAGAGGGAGGCAGTGCAGTTGGTTAACTGCCGTTACACAGAGAGGATTACAGTCATTGAAACGGAATGAACTATACGATTCACTGAATGGAAAACTGATGATCTGCTGTGTGAACCTTCACTCAATTCATAAACAATAAGTTGACTGACCTTGGTTTGGAGTTATGCTGAATGGGTACAGTAGACGGGGAATGAGGACAAGGGGCATGAGCATGTTAGCAAGAACGCAATGCAGCCGGTTATTTTTGAGCTGGACTTATAAGTCACACCTGTGATCTAACTGATCCCCAGTCACGATGGGGGACAGAACTAACACTGCCTCATAGGTTGTTGTTGTTGTTGTTAAATGCTGCTGACTCACAGCAACCCTGTATAAGGTTTCCAAGGAGTGGCTGGTGAGTTTGAACCACTGACCTTGTGGTTCACATCGACTTGTGATCCAGTGCTTATCCTACACCGCCACACCAGGACTCTGCCTCATAGGTTACTCATGTTTTAAAAAAGTCCTTCTGGAATTTTAATATATATAGGAATCTTGTTAAACGCAGACTCTGATTCAGTAGGATTCAATGGGGCCTGAGATTCTGCAGTTCTAACCAGCTTCCAGGTAATGAAGGTGTCAGTCTGCTGGTCAGCACATCACCCTTTGAATGTGACTCTTCTGGCTCATAATGATCCTATAGGTCAGAGTAGGGCTGTCCCCAAGGGTTTCCTAGGCAGTTATGGGAGCAGACTGCCAGGTCCTGGCTCCCCTGGAGCAGCTGGGAGGTTCAAATAGCTGACCTTTAGGTTAGCAGCAAAGTGCTTATAATTGTACCAACAGAGCTCCGAGTCTTTGAAATGTTGTTGCTGTTAAGTGCTGTTGAGTCGATCCAACTCACAGCGACCCAGTGTAGGGTTTTTGAGGAGCACTTGCTGAGTTTGAACTAAGCTTTCAGTCTAGTGTTTATCCTACAGTGCCACACCAGGACTTTTTGAATAAGGAGGTCTTAAAAGAGTTTTCCTTAGTTTTTGTAAGCCCTGAGACCTGGTATAGTGCCGTAGGATAAGCACTGAACTGCTAACCACAAAATCGGCAGTTCAAACTTCCCAGCCGCTCCTCGGAAACCCTATACAAGGTCATTACGAGTTGGCACTGACTTGACAGCACTTAACAACAACAACATAGCTTACCAACGATGTGCTGAAAGTAATCACTATTAAAACTTCGAGACGTCGGCTAGGCCACTCGTATCATGCTGGTAGCTTGACACTGGCCATAATGGGAATTTTGATAACTGCAGAAATGGGGCAAATGCTACAAATCAGGACTTTCCTTTTGGAAAGCTGGTTGTTAAATATTTACTAGGATACCACTGGCTACACCTATACAATATGAGGCGTGCTACACTCTGAGCTTCAGTGTCAGGGGTCATGAATGCAAGTTCTGAGCTGACCTCTGTGCTTCATTCAGACCTGATAACGAGGCTGTCAGGCCTGACTGTTCCACCAAGTGAAGGACCTTCTGTAGGGCATTAAAGGAGCGGACTTATCTCTGCTGCATCGGGCTCCCCTAACAGAGGCAAACACTTGATGTCACTCTGTTTGTTCTATGGGCCACCTAGAGAAGTAGGGTTGTGGGAAGAGAGGGACTGCAAGGCCGCTACGGGCAAAGGGTAACTTACTGGAAATGCTCACCACATCGCACTACACATATTTGCCACGTATCTCTGGGCACCAGGCTGGCGCTGGCAGTGCACCTCCCTTTCAAGGTTATTAGGTTGGCACTTTATCGGGAGTGGCACAACGTGAAAAGCAATTCTCACAACGGTAGAAGGAAACAGGTCAATCTCTGATATTTGCTTTACTTACTGATCTTTCAAACAGAGGGCAGGAAAAAAAATACAACATGCATCTAACACGGTCAAAGAACACCAAATAAATCTCTTTAGGGGACAGTTTGGGGAGGAAAATAAAGCCCTCTGCTCAAAAGGGAATTTCGTATTTGCTGACCTGTAGGTCACGTAGTTTTAATTTCCCCTCTCTTTCTAGCTCGTGAACCAGCTTAAGGCCACAAATACTCTTCTGAATCCCTCAGCTGTCTGGCAGATGAACTGCTGCCAGTTTTGCTCAGGTTACTAACTCTCTATGCCAGGCTGAAGTCCTACAGTTTAGATTGGATGCACCTTTAAATCTGCTTGCTGGGTGGAGCTAAGCTACTTCAAGGAGCTTCTGAGGAAGGAAGCTAGAGAGGAGAACTGGAGAGGAGAGATCCTAAGCTCTTAGAAGACAGAAGTTTCTGGAGATTGAGTCTAGCTCATGACACCAGGCTCTGCTTGATGTGACTGAGCTTGGCAAGTGGCCCCAGAGACGAAGGAGAAAGGCTGCAAGTAAGGCTTAACGAGCTGCCACCAAGTCACCTTCAACTCAAAGCAACCCCACGTGGGTCTGACTAGGACTGGGCTCCATGGGCTTTCCAATGGCAGACTGCTCAGAAGGAGAGTACCAAGTCTTTCTTCTCAGGTGCCTTTGGGTGGATGGGAACCTCTAATGCCAGTTAGCAGCTGAGTCTATGAATCCAGGGGCACCAGGAGCAAGGTTTAACAAAACGGAAAAGCTTTCCTCCCTTAGGCTAGTTTTCACGGAAAACAAGGTGAGAGCCCCAGTAAATGGCACGCAGATGGCAGAACAATGGTAGGGTGACATGTTACCCACAAGTTGGGGGGTTTTATGGTTGGGGTGAAGTGGTGGTGCATGTATATCCATGAATGTTTGCATCTTCCAAGATCTTCATCTCCTTTCTTTCCAGGATTGAAGGAGGCATAGAAGGGGAATGGTCTTCAGAAATGGCTGTCTCCTACGGCTTCATTAGGAGCTCCTCTATCTCTAACCAAACTCTGCTTCCTTGTTTGCATCCATCCATTCTGGGCTGTGGTTCACTTGCCAATTATTATACAAGTACTAGGGGCAAGCCACTAAGCTAGTACTGTGGAGACAGGAGATGAGTAAAATATGTCTCTAACCTCTTAGATGGAGTCCTGGTGTGGTGCTGTGGGATAATGAGCTGGACCGCAAGGTGGGCGGTTCAAACCCACCAGCCGCTCCTTGGAAATCCTATACAGGGTCACTGTGGGTCAGAAATGACTCAACGGCATTTAACAACAACAGCCTCTTAGAGAGTGTAGGAATAGAGGCTGCCACGTGGATGGGAAGAGAGAGGGTATAAAGTGTAACTGCTAAACTCAAATATCTCAAAGACCAGAGGATCCTTCGGGGAATGAGCCAGTGATGATGTTAGGCATTTTCAAGCTCTGCAAAACAAAAAACTGCAAGCCCTGCAAGAGTCTCTAAGTCTTGTTGGTTCTGATTCATACTCAAAGGGGTTCTAGGTATCTTCATTGGGATCCCTTTTCCAGGCAGACATGTGGCACAGGAATACAGCAGTTCCCAGTAAAGTATATCAGTCTTCAGAGGATTCAGGCAAGCAAGAGAGGAAAGGCCTCCGCTGACTCCAGAAAGCTGAGGTCTGTTGGGACCATTTTTCTAGAGCACAGAAGCAGGACTGGAGCAGCCCAGATATCTAGAATAACTTGGGTTATTCTAGAATATCAAGAAGCAACTTGGAAAAAGAAGACACAGGCTGTTCCATAGTTGTGTGGAATTGGAAGGAATGCAGTCTTTCCTGAGTGCACGCTTGGGTGTGCGTGTGTAGGCCTGTGCGTGCTTGTGAACATGCATGACCTAGGGCAGGGTTCACTCAGCACCTAGGGATAGCTGCTCTGTGGGTATAGGAAATCACTCCCATCTATCCCCAGCTGCTGGATTTTCTCAAGGGCAAGAGAGAAGGGGCCAAAGGAAGCATAAAGAAAGACTGTCTGAGGGGCTCAAACCAGACCTTCCTTTTTTATACTTGCTCCTCCCCAGTTGGCAAACACTGTTGATTCTTGCCAAATCCATGAATTGTCACATAAAACTGTGTTGTCTGGACTTCAGCTCCCCAGTGCCTAAGGACTATCAGAAAACTTGGTGGCCCTAGGGCTCTCTCTTCCCCTGGAGGAAGTGTCCTTCTGGGAGCCACTCACACATGATAACTATGTTCACTCTGTAATTTTTGTATGTGCCCTTTTCCATGTAGAAGGTGTCAGCTCCACTGGGAAGTCCCCTTTTCACAGTGTTTACCAACACCAGAGTTTACAAAATGGACAGTAAGCAAAGTGCTAACTGAAGAAACAAATGATTAAAACAAACAGACACTCCCCACCAAAGCAGCTCTTTATCAACAAGTGCCTTCATAACCAAATCAGGACAAAAGCCCAATGCCAGTCTTTACCTGTTCCAGATCCCACGACGTCCCGGCTTGGCGACTCGGCCATGGCATCAGCAAGCCGCTCCCGGAGGCCCTCCTCCGTGTGCTCCATGGAGGACATATGCCTCAGACCAAAGCCCTCCGGCCAGCTCCCGCACACTTCCAGCAGGGTCACACTCCGGTCAAAGGAACCTGTGGCACACATGGGACATCCAATGTTAAGTCCACACCTTTAAAGGGTAAGATGTTCTTTTTGTCTACCCACCACTAACTCCCTTCTGTGCTCTGGGTCCATTTCAGTTCTTCTGCACAATGAATGAAGGGGAGAAACATCATGAAACATGTAGGCGTGGCACCAAATAGTAGAGTTCATGCCACTGAGTCAGGGAGTGCATTATTTATGAAGGCTCCTTCAGGTTACTGGGGCCAGTGATTTTCTGAAGCTCTATAGGATTCTTCTTATTTCTCAGGGACCTCAGGAACTGGAACTGGGGCAGGGAGCCCCCTCCCCAGGTTCAACCAAAACACTTTTACATTTCTTTGTGTGATACAATGGTTGTTGTTCTGTTGTTAAGTGCTGTTGAGTCAGTTCGGGCCCATAGCGACCTTGTATAAAGTAATGGTTGTTGTTGTTGTTAAGTCGATTCCGACCCATAGGGACCCTGTATAGGGTTTCCAAGGAGAAGCTGATGAGCTTGAACCACTGACCTTGCAGTTCAAAAAACTTTGCAGTCTGACACATTAGCCCACAGCGCCACAAGGTACTCCCCTCTAAAATATCATTTAAAGAAAGGGTAACACTGCTTAAGTTGAACAACAAAAAAGGGAAACTTTCAAAATCATGTTATTTTATATCTTATCATCTATATCCAACCTCCTCATTTTACAGCTAGAGCTCTGAGAAGTTATGGCCCAAGATCAAACGACAAGTTTGTGGCTAACTTGGTCCCAGAAGTCAGATCTCCTGACTCTAGTCTGGAACTTTTTCTCCTCCACTGCATACAGTCTCCCAGCTGTCCAAGGACATGTGTTCAACCTGGGCACCATTTTGTAGATGCCAGCCATAGCACTGGGTGCTAGTATCCTTAAGCAAGGATCTTTCCTTAATCTGAAGCTGCTCCCTAATTCCAAAAAGTACATGATGTTCTGCTGAATGCCAAGGTTAGATTTTGCACGCAAGATCACTTCAAAGTCCAAATCGAAATGATTCTACTTTATTATACAGCAAGTCTTCTGTGAAAGCTTATTTCATCTCCTCTCCTTTGGAAGGATATTAGAGTCATGCTCTGTTGCTTTAAGCACATACCATTTCCCTAGCGATTAGGTAACCGAATCCACTGCATTTATTGGGCTTGGTTCCTGCCAGCACTAGGAAGACAAGGGGAAAATGCAAATGCCAATGTTTCCCAAAGTTAAAAGTACACGAAACACATACTCTTTATCAGGGCTTGCTTCTCCTCTTTGATCAGCCGTCAGAAACTATCTTCCCCAGGCAGTCAGGACTGGGCAGCGTCAGCACACACTCTCTGCCAATGACAGGTGGTAATAGAGAGGGTGCGAGCCCCCGCCCCGGCAGGCGGCCCTGCCTCTGATAATGGCCAAAGCACTGAGGTGATAACCGTTAGTAAACACTCCGACAGCCGGTGACTCCATACATCAGCAAAGAGGGCCAGATAATCCTGAACTCTCCTGACCAGACAAAGGCCCTTGACCGGCCCGCTGGGATTTATACGTGGCAAGGGTCACCACTGGCTCCTGAATTTCATCAGCCAAGCTTGGCTTTGATTTATCTCTTGACTACTTGCAGGGTAGATTCCTGGCACTAGGAGGATGAGCAGCATCTACAAATGCATCTCCCCAGTAAGAGGCCCACCCTGAGAGTGGGTGGCTTGGGAGCAGCCTGTGAGGTGGGGCTCAGAGGAATAGGGAACTGCCCTATGCTACCTCTTTCTCCATCAACGAGCCTCAGGAGGTGATCTGGGGAGTCAGGCACTGGGCAGTGGGGTTGGGGTACTCTGAGAGTCAGCTGATTCTTCTAGTCTGCACTGTGCTAGAGTCATGTACTGACAGTACCACCAACACTCAACCAACATGAGCAAGGACTGAAAGGACACCCAGTTTTGGAGAGTTCTGCCCACTCACTAAAGTGATATTAGGTAAGTCCCTCTACCTCCTGTTTCCATCTTTTAAGTGGAACTAATACCTCCATGCCCTGTCTCAAAGGCATGAACGGATTAAGCAAAGTTCCTGCCAAGAATCTGTGCTTTCCTTCAGTGCTTCGCCAGTCTTAGTTGATGAGATCAAGAGCTAAAAGATCTTGCTGCATTGTTCTAAAGGGTCTGCCTGGGACACCTGTGTTCAGTAATTTCCAGAATGGGGAATGGCAATATAATATTGGCACTCCTCCTCTGCACTCTTGAGAAGGCAGCCTCCTTGTGGACAAAGAGGTTTCAGAGCCTTTGAATAGAATAGGTTGTCTCTAAAATGGAGCACAATCCATGTGTGTGCACACTACTTGAGAGGACAGGACAGGTAAGCTGGCAGTAGGGCCAGGGGGAATATCATAAGCCAGATTGGGAAGACAATAAAAATGATTTAGAAAAATGTTATACCAAGAAGAGTTCAGGTAAGAGGGTGAGTTGGGGAGAGGAGGCTATAATATTTGAAAGGACAAATCAATAGTATATACTAGGAAAGACTCAGGAGCTAATGTTATAGTGGAGAACAGAAATAGATATGGATTTAAATATAGGCTATGTACGTATTGGAGTTCTGGTGTAGCCCTGTAGGATAAGCGCTGGACTGCTAACTGCGAGGCTGGCAGTTCAAATCCACCAGCTGCTCCTTGAAAACCCTACGAAGGGTTACTGTGAGTTGGAATCATCTCGATGACATTTAATAACAACAACAAACACATATTAGTTAGCTGTAGGACCAGAGGCAGGTATCTATCTTTCTGAGTCTCTGATTTCAAATCCACACAAATACAAAAGCAATTCTACTCTATAGGGCTGCTGAGAGGTTTGTGTTTGATAAGTGTTAAAGCTCATAAGAAGTGCTTCATATACAAAGGGCTTCAAAATGGTCATATAAACATGGGATTGAAAGATAATGGAATTTTCCCAAGGACTTTTTGGAAGCCCCTTTGTATGTTAAAGTTAACAAACATAGTAAAATCTGCAAAGGCTAGAAGCCGTGTAATGCAGAAACGTGACATAGAAGGAAGAATCAAGCATTTTCCACTAAAACAAGTGAGAGAAAAGTAGTAAGATAAAATGATCAAGGGTTCAAAGAAGACCCTGCAAGCAGCACAGAGTTAAAGGCAACCAAGGTAAAGACTATTATCTACCCAATCCTGCAGCAACAATAACAACAATGGTCAAAAACTCAAGCTGAACATGGGTGGGAAGGTGAACGAACCTTCAGCCACGGAAAGACAGACACAGGTTTGGCTGTTGTTGTTAGGTGCCATTGAGTCGGCACTGACTCACAGCGACCCTATGCACAACAGAACGAAACACTGCCTGGTCCTGAGCCAACCTCACAAGAGGTTTAGTAGAGGATATTTATACATTATTTATGAGAGGGCTTCAAAAAGTTCATGGGAAAATTCCATTATCTTTGAATTCCATTTTTAGATGAACTTTTTGAAGCCCCCTCACATTTATATATGCTACAACTATATCGGTAGCAGAGCATATAGGGGGCAAAGTTATGAAACTTGCTTAGCCATAACCAGACACCTTGAGGGAATGACTCACTGGGTCTGGGGACTCAGGACCATAGTTTTGGGGTCACTAGGGTCAACTGGAAAAACACAGTCCATAGAGACAATGTATTACATCCTACTTGGGTGAGTAGCAACTGGGGTCTTAAAAGTTTCTGAAGGTCTATCTAAGTCGCAATTATTGGTCTTTCCCCATCCAGAGAAAAGAAGAACGAAGAGAAACCAAGACACAAGAAAACAATTAGTCCACAGGATGAATCACCAAGTGAATCCCACCTTCCAATGACCCTGAAACAAGAATAACTAGATGGTGCCCGGCTACCTCAGCTGACCGCTCTGAAAGGACTCACAATAGGAGGTTCTGGACAGTGTGGATTAGAGATGTGGAACAAATCTCAAAATTATATGAAGACCAAGTTTACTGGTCTGATAGAGACTGGGGGAACCCTTGAGACTATGGTCCTTGGACACCCTTCAAGCCTGGAACTGAACTCACCGCCGTGGCTCAACTTCCAACCAAACTTATAGGTGAGCCTGGAAGGTGAAAAATAACACCATGGAGGTATGCGCTCATTAAAACAACTAACCACACAAGACCAAAAGGGATAACGCTCAGAAGGCAGGAAAGGATAGGCGACAAGGAGCAACAGCAACGGTCAACCCAGGGAGGAAGTGAGCCTAGGGGATTGTGGGGATTGCAATTAATGTCGCAACACAGAATGTCTGAATTGTTGAATGGAAAACCAATGTGCTCTGTCATCACAATAAAAAAAAAAAAAAAAAAAAAATTTTTTTTTTTTTTTTTTTTTACTTTAAAGACAGACCAGGCGAGCAAATAACAATTATAAAGCAATCCCTAAAAATTATGAAGGAAAAGTAGTAAGACTGCACCCTGTCAACAGCAGAAATCTTGCGAGACCTGAAAAAACCTAGTTCTGGCTCTCCCAGGTTTCACTGTAACTGTGTTCTAGTTGAAGCATCATCATAAATGTTGACCATCACAATGGTCCCGAGAGAGTACAGAGGTAGATTCAATTTATGGAGGGGCTGCCAGCTCAGAGAGGCTAAGAGACATGTTCAGCTCAGAACAGACAGATCTGTATCACAGACTCCTGGTTCTCAGCGTGGCGCTCATTCTATCCGGCCAGATACTACTTTCCTTAGCAGCACCTGCCATGGAGAACTCACACATGTGGAGACCACCTTGTGATCAGTCCTAACTTCTTTTGAGAACTTCTGTCACCTTTAACCAATGCCTTTAAAAACCTTCCTCACTTCTAAAGAGTCCAAGTTGCTTGGAGTATCATCCTAATGTAGATGAGTCACCCTGTCTATTAGGATGGCATGGCACATAGAAGAAGAAGAAAAAAAAAAGATGGACAATCTAGTCTCTATTAGCAGAGGCACTGCTAGGAGGCTGTGGGTAGGAGGGCAAAGTGTGTAGCAAAGGAGCATTTGATTTTTGCTATTGATCTGAGCAGCCACAGAGTCTTATCCTGATAGAAGGAGGCCACACAGATGTGTGTAATATCCCCCTCCTGTACTTCTCTTCCAGCCCTGCCAGCCAGGAGGGGGACAGCAAGGGAACTCATGGAATGTGCTAGCCCTGTGTGAGAGAAGAGCTGCAGGTGTTCATGTGGCAGTGGGGTATGGGGCTGAGAGGCCATGCGCTTGGAGGGTGAGGTCACCTCTAGGCTCTTAGGAAACTGCCTTTTTCCCCTGCATATCTTGTCAGCACTGAAGACACAGCCATCATTCATTTGGCCAACAGAGAGACACTCCATCGATGGGCTGGCCCTCTGAGTCCCATTAAGGGGGAAAGGGTCAGTTTTAAGAGGGAGAAGATGCTCACGTGGTGCAGGCTGTTTGGAAAGCACAAAATGTACGTACTTAGCAACAAAGATCTTTTTGCTGAGGCAATGCTCTGCTGTTTACAAAGCCCCCTCTCGTTTATTATTTCAGTTAACTCACACATTCATCAAATATTGATTAGAGTCCACTATGATATGAGTCAAGCACTATATGGGGGAATGAGGATAAAGAGTGAACAAAAAAAAGAGCAAAAGAGCTCACAATCCTTCACAGAACTCTGGGATTTATCACCATTTTTCAGGTACACATTTTACTATATAGAGGTGAGGTAACTTAAGGTCAACTGATTCTAAGTGGAAAAATCTCATGATGCCTCCTGGGAATCCCTTCCTTCAGGACTGCCTCATATCCTGCAATTCTCTGGGGACAGCCACTTCCCAAAATTCAGTTCAAATCTCATCTGCTCAGGGAAGCCTTGAGTGACTACCCAAGGTATAATGGATGTTCTTGCATCAACTAATTGTATAAACAGTTCTTTACCTTCTGGGATGAAGCTGATAAAAGCTATGAGCTTAGAGAACAAACAAGATGGCAGATCGGTTGGAAGTGCACTGAGGAGCTCCATCAGCAACAACACAGAATACCGGACCAAGCAGGCTCAAGGGATGGTGCAGGAACTCTGAACCACATATAAAGGAATATTTAGACGGTTGGAAGGCCTACAGCAAGGAGAATTTGTAGCAGAAGCAAGAAATCCATTGCTTTCGAATTCAAGACACTCAGCTGCTCCCAGAGCCACCATCTTGGGTGAGATCAAGCAGGGGAAGGATCAGAGCAGACATGGAGAAAAAGTGTGGACATTCTTTTTTTTTTTTTTTTTGGTATCTGTTCATTGGTCTCTCGCTGTCTGCACACCTCCATTCTGGTGACAAGAGGGGGTGCCTGAGCGAGTGGACACCCCAGCCCCACCCACGGAGGGTTCTACTACGCATGCGTACAGATCTCCTCGGAATTTAAAGAGACAGTTTCCACTTAAAACAAACAGCGTTCAAAATGGCCATAGCCAGCCCTGAACTGTTTATCACTGGGAAAAAGGCCAGAACGGGGGTTGTGGAGCAGGACAGGCACACTAAAAAGGAAATAGGCTGAAAATTAAATCCTGAGTTATGTCACAATGACCAACAGTGGCATCCTGAAATTTCTCAGGAAGAAGAGTGAAAAGGGAAGCCCATCTCCTGATCACATCTACCTGGAGGCAATCAGAAAGCATAAAAAATACTAAAATCACACACCCATCTAAGTATTAAGGCCACAGATGACTCCTGAATATGCCCCCAAAACAGAAGCAGATGACCATATTAGCACATGACCAGAAACAAGATAGTGACTGAGGCAAATGAGCTGGATGGAAGTAGACCTACACTCCATACTGGAAGATGGGCAGGCTTTGGAAATGCCTGAGAAGGAATTCAGAAAAATGATTATAAAACGTATCAAAACACTATACAATGGAATTGAGAAAAATAAGGAAGAAGTCAGGAAAGCACTACAGGAATAATCAAATAAAGTACATACAGCATTGGAAACAATTCAAAACCTACAGAAAGAGGTCCAAATGATTAGTAATAGAATATCAGTAATGGACAATACAATGAAAGGGCAAAGGAGGAGAACTTAAGAGATAGAAGCCAGAACTAGTGAGCTAGAAGATAAATCTCTCAACCCTACTAAAATTGAAGAACAAACACAAAAAAGTATTAAGAAATCTGATGAAGGCCTAAGATTCATGTTGGACAACATGAAGAGGAATACCTTAAGAATTATCAGCGTTCCAGAACAGGACAAATCACACAAGTCCACAGAAGAAATAGTTGAAGAGCTTCTGGAAGAAAATTTCCCTAACATACTAAATGTAAAAAGATAAGCATTTAAGAAGCTCAACAAATCCCAGGAAGGACAGACCCTAAAAGACAATCACCAAGATATATCATAATCAAGCTCTCCAAAATCAAAGATAAGGACAGAATCCTGAAAGCAGCTAGGGAAAAGAGAAGTGTATCATACAAAGGCAAGAAAATCAGATTAAGCTCAGATCTCTGAACAGAAACCATGTAGTGGCAAGAAGGCAATGGAGAGACATATATAAAACCCTGAAAGAAAAAAAACTGCCAACCAAGAATCCTCTAACCAGCAAAGTTGTCAGTCAAATACGATGGTGTAATCAAAACATTCCAGGATAAACAGAAGCGAAGGGATTTTGCCAAAGCCAACCCTGCTATGAAAAACCTCCTAAAGGAAGTTCTGTGGACTGAGAACCAACAAGAACAGACAACAACTAGAGAATGACATATGTGCAGCATCACCCTGAACTCAATTGACAAATGGAAGAGTCAAGAATAGAATAAAATTATAAGAACAGAGGATCTGGTAGGTCATTCTATGATCAAAACAATTACAACGTAAAAGAAGGTAAACACAGAGGAAGAGATCCAAGTGGTGGGAAAGTCAGCTAGATTACAGGATAAAATACACTGTCTTAAATGGAAGGAAGATTTAATGGAATATAAGGTAACCATAACAGTGGGGTTGGGGTGGGGGGTTTAGTTTGGAATGTTGGGGAGGTCAATACAAAAAGGGGGAGGAGGCAAAAGAACAAGATAGATAGGGGAACACTGAGACCAGTTTGCAAGGCCTAATTGGGACAGAGGTAAATAGTGATGCATGCTCAACTTTGGAACAACAGGGCTCTGTGATACAGGGATCTAGGCATAGTCTGAAGAAGAGAAATAATACTAAAATGCTTGACTGTCTTATGAATATTGGTTTCCCTTGCCTACTGTTATAAAATAGACACTTGAGTGGGATAGAAAGGAATGTTGGGAAACATGATTACAGAAAACTTGTAAACCCATCTTCAGCCTATAACTGATTGGAATACCTAAAAGGGGTTCTAGACCTTGCCCAGTGAAACAGGCCTCTTGCAAAACCTTTGCAAAGTATAGGACCTTATGTAGAATCCTGAATCCCATCCAGAATCTTATGAGATGGGACATTCCCACTCGCAAGGACAAGCAGACCAGCCTGGAACAGCTAGAGTGATAGAAGATACATCTTCAAAGAAAGATCATCAGGAAAAACCCAAAACAAAAATGTCAGCATGACTGGCTACTACAAGAATAAGCAAGCTGTTCGCCGGGAAGCCATCAAGGCAAACAATCAAGTTCCTTCAGGACAAACTCCCCTCTAAGACTGAAACTCCAAGGGAACACATGAACAGGCATGTAAGTTTGCTGGCGACCACATTGGTCTACTGGTGAGTGGACAACAGGGAAAGGCAGCAATGAAGAAATGGGCTGAGTTTAACCACAGTCCATTGGCTCCCGCTGACCTGGAGATGAAAGAGAGAAAAGGAAGGGCTGGGTGGTCCAAAGTGTGGTGAGACCTGGGGACACTTGAGCCCATGGATAAGGACATAGTCACAGAGGGCTAAAGCTGAGAGTGAAGCATCCAGCTGATATGAAGTGAGGGGAGATGCACAAGAACACCCAAACTTGCAGACAGTATACATTTGACCTAGTCTCAAAGGCTTGATAATCAGAACTCAACTAGAGGAAGATTACAAAAAAAAAATAATAATAATAATTTTTTGGATAAAGGTAACAAGGGTAAATTGCTACAATTTGATGAGCCTGACCTATACTTATGGAGGTAGTAAATCAACAGAGAGAGAATGAGTCTTCACATCAAGTATCAATGCTATCCGTTCTGTACACTAGGTAGGTAGGGATGGGCAACTTAGACATTGGCTACCTAAAATGAGGGGGCGATAAAGGCACAAAGTGACTGGCTTACAAGGTTTCAAGAGGGAGTTTATTTTAAGAGTATGGGGGGAAAGAAAGAGTCCCCACTGAATAGATTTCATCTTGTCTAGTTGGGTCTGGTGAAAAGAGATGGGGATAAGATTTGTATGCTTTAATAGTGAATAATTGTTATCATGACTAATTGTGACTGTCACAATTGTAAAGGTAGAAGTTTTGTAACAAAAACAGGGGAGTGGTTAATCTCACAGTCCAGAAACTGAGGACCCTAGGATCATCAAGAGAGGAAAGCACAAGCAGAATGCGGGACCTTATCCAGAGAAGCAGCGATGCCAGAGATGGAGAAGGCAGAGATGGAGGCATCAAGAGGGGCAGCGGTTGAGGACTCTAGATTCATGGGAAGCTAGGGACTAAGAGCCAGTGGCCAGGAGGCAGACTTGCAGAATGTGCTCTTTGGAAGTGTAAATTATTATATGTGCCTGAGTGTTTTTTTTTTGTTTTGTTTTTAAATAGCTAAAGTGCATAGAGAGAAAATACTGTAAACTGATGGTTCACAGAGGGGATTATAATCATTGTAATGAAACAAGATGTATGATTTGTTGAATATAAAACTGATGATTTGTCCTGTAAACTTTCACTCAATCCACAATAAAAACCTTAAAAAAAAAAAGGCTATGAGCTTGCACCCCCCGCCCTCCAACTGCATTCAAACAGAAATTTTCATGAAATTTTGGGGTGTTTGGCCATCTTTAGATCTCAGGTGTAGATCATTCCCAGACCCTTAATCCCATCCTGCCTTTTATTGCTCTCATGTTCTGTTTTCCAACTAGTTTAGAAGCTCCTGGAGGGCATGAATTCCCCCATAATAGTAAACACAGGACTTTTATAAATGATGCTTGCTCAAACATGTTTGTTTATTGACATGTTAGGAGTGTATGAGACAATACACATTCACTTCAGGATCAACACCCTTTGGATGCTTAGAGCCAGAATGGGGCGAATGAGTTGGAGGCAGACAGAAAAGGAGTTAAAAGAGAAGGATGAAGATGGTATGTGAGCAGAAAACAACGGCATAGCTTCACTCTACTGTCATCTGTGGCACCTATTTTGGAATGGAGATGCTGGAAAATAGAAAGGACAACATGATCTGCATGGAGCGCTGGCCTCATCAAGTTGAGAGAGAATCCTGCTTCTCCGCTTGGCATCCTGAGTTACACTCTCCCAGGGGAGAAATGGGTCAGGTTCTTGGGTTTCACAAACCCATTAAAGGCATGCTGTGACAGCTGGTAAGCTGGCAGCTCCTGTGGGGGGGAGGCCTAGAGGAACACGTGCTCTGCCTTTTGTGTACCATTGTTAGGGGGCATGGAAGCCCAGAGGGAGTGTGGGGGGAAAGAGTGGTGTAGGAGGGATGCTCTTCTAAACTGATAATGTCTAATCACACCCTTGCTATTTATGAGACCGTGGCACAGACTCCATTTGCATCAATTAGATTTAGAAGTTTGCTAAGAGACTGTTTATCAGATTTTTAGCCACTAGGGAGACCAGGTATTCCAAAGCGAAACTTACCACTAAACAACACTTTTTCAGAAGTAAGCTGTTTGGGGCAAGAATTCATCATAATAACATAATAATCCTGTCATGATAACTAAGAAATGATCCCAGGCATGATGAAGGCCACCACTGGAGACCCCTTTGCCTGCCCTCCAAACCAACTCAGCAGCCTAAGTTTAAGAATGGTGTGGTGGGAAGAATTGCCTTCACACTACAGGTCAGTTCACACAAGGGCAGGATGAGACATTAGCTTCACTAGCTTACCAGGAGGTGTCCCCAGGAATTTCACCAAACATGCACCATGTCATAACAAGCAGATTGGTTTCACTGTAGGTAGGCTGAGGGGATATAAGAACTCCATCTGACCCGCTCAGTCCTTTATGGCAGTTCCCAAAATACCCTAATCCCAAATCTGCAAGCTTGGTACAGAGCAACAAACGGGCCTAGAACCTAGCATCATTTATGACTTGGAGATCTAATGCTCACCACACTTTGGACAATCAATATACTATGTTTGTCCCATATCTTGCTATAGAGTTTGGGGGATTAGATCATTTTAAAAGGATCCACTACTCCATTTAGGGACTGAATTGAGCAAAGAGAAAGGAAGATATCAGCAAAGCAAAGCAACTTCTTAGCTAATGTTGGAAAACTAAGAGATGCTGATCTCATCACATGCCAGGTGTGACAGGCACGTCTGTTCTCACTAGTGAAATGGGACCACTCAGTGGCCAGAGGTCTATGACAGTTTGCCACGTGTGGTCAATGTATCAACCGGTCCTGAGCCACAGAAAAGTTCACTGGTAACTGAGTCACTAAATTTCTTTGCAATTTAACCATAAAGTAGTAGTTTGAGATAGAAAGCCATTTTCAAAATCACAATATAAAACCAGAGTGCACACATTACAGGTCAGATATAGATGACAAATCAGGACATTGGGCTTCCCTTCATTTACTTTTCTGGTTACCTTGGGCATGTCATTAAGTTCTCTGGGGAATAATTTCCCCATTCACCACAAATAAGTGAATCCTATTTAAAGGTTTCACATTGACACTAGCAGCTTCAGTGTCATTAACAATAATACAACGACAGGGTAACAGCCACTGTGTGAAAAGATACTTGATACTTTGGTTCTGACTCATAGTGACCCTTCATAGGCTTTCAAGACTGTAAATCTTTGTGGGAGCAGAAAATCTCATCTTTCTCCTAAAGACCAGCTGGTGGGCTCAAACCACTGACTTTGTGGCTTGTAGTCCAGTGCTTATTGTACAGAGCCACTGCACTTTGGTAAAGGTTACCAAATTTCATTTTCTATGAACTAGGTAACACACTCAGGCAGTGACATCCCATGAGTTTTGCTTTGACCTAATTGTGGAAAGCAGAAAAGGAGCTTTGGTGGTACACTGGTTAAAGTGCTCAGGTACTACCTGAAAAGTGAGTGGCCTTAACCCACCAGCCTCTTTTAAGGAGGTATCATGGCAGCCAGCTTCTCTAAAGACTGACAGCCTTGGAAACTCTAAGGAGCAGTTCAAACCTGTCCTACAGGATTACTGTGAGTCAAAATTAACTAGATAGCAGTGCATTTGGTAAGAAGACCTGGAGTTCAAATGCCAACTCTGCTTCTTTCTTGGGAAAAGTCATTCAATATCTCTGGATCTCCATTACGGAGCCCTGGTGGCACTGGGACACAGACTGCTAATGACCACAAGGTTGGTGGTTCGAACCCACCTGCAGCTCCTCGGGAGGAAGATGAAGCTGTCTGCTCCGGTAAAGATTTACAGTCTTAGAAACCCTCTATAAGGTTGCTATGAGTTGGAATTGACATGATGGCAGTGGAAGGACCTGACACCCCAAAGACACGTTCACCCAGAATCTTAAGACTGCAAGCTTATTTGGATATAGGGTCTTTGCTGAGGTAATGAAATAACTTGAGATGAGGTTGTCTGGAACTTAGATGGGTGCTAGATAAAATGACCAGGGTCATTATGAAAGAAAGAAGAGTAAGATCAGAGACACAGAGGGAAGAAAATCATGAGAAGATAGAGGCAGAGAACTGGAGTCAAGCTACCAAGGAACTCCAGAAGCCACCGGATGCTGGAAGGGGCAATTAAGGTTTCTCCCCTGGAGCCTTCAGAAGGAGTATGGGCCCTGTTGATGCCTTGATTTTAGACTTCTGGCCACCAGAACTGTGATGAGAACTTTCTGTTGTTTTAAGCCACCAAGTGTGTAGCAATTTGTTATGCAACCCTAGAAGCTAATACACCGGCACTGTCGGGAAATAAGTATTGGCCTTCTAAGGCTGTTGTGAGCATTAGATCAGATTGCACATGAAAGAAAGCTTTATAAAACCTGTACACAGGGCCTTCGTTCAGACATCATTGATTCCCTTGTTGTTTTTAAGTGCTGGTAAGTTAGTTCCAACTCATGGTGACCCTATATAGTGCTTCCAGGGTTGTACACCTTTGCAGGAGCAGGAAGTGGCATTGTTCTCTCACAGAGTGGCTGGTGTGCTTGAACCACCAACCTGCGGTTCACACATACTACTGTTTATCATACAGAGCCACCATGCCCCCTAAGGGTCTGTAAATAGCTCTTCTTTGGGGGAAGTGACATTCTGTGAAAGGCTTTGAAAGTGAAGAGTGATTGAAGAAACCTCTGAGCCAGAAGACAAGGCAGGAGCTTGTGCTCTTTATCACGAGGGCTAATTAGTTACTATGTCAGTTATACAGCAAGGTCAGGTGATGGAGAGTCAAAGCATCTAAGGGAATACTGCTACCCTATTTTCCTAAGGATACCTACAGGGGGCACAGGAGGGCAGGGGAAGTGGCCTTTTTTTGGTCTGATAATGGTTAAGTTCCTGCAGGGTAGCTAATTATTTATTATGATCCTTTTTGTCATACTAAGCTAACTGCAAGTATGGCGGTTCAAACCCACCAGCCACTCCTCAGAAACCCTCTACGGAGTAGTTATCAATGGGAACTGACTCAACAGCATGCAACAACAACAAGATGCCACATTAAGGATTCCTGGTAGCTTAGTGGGTTACGTGTTGGGCTGTTAATGGAATGCCAGCAGTTTAAATCCACCAGTCTCTCCATGGGAGAAAGGTTAGGCTTTCTGCTCCTGTGAAGATTTACAGCCTTGGAAACCCTATAGAGCATAGCTATGAGTTGGAACTAACTCAGCGGTACACTGTTCCATTCTGTGATGTATTGTGAATCCTAGTCTCTATTGTATGTAATTTGGAATCCTCATGTAGCACTACAGGATAAGCACTGGACTGCTAGCTACAATGTTGGCTATGAGTTGGAACCGACTCAACAGGCACTTAACAACAACAGCAAGGAATACTGGAGCCCTAGTGTGATGCTGTAGATAAGCGCTGGACTGCTAACTGTGCTGACCACAAGGTCAACAGTTCAAACCCACCAGCTGCTCTCAGAAACCCTATACAGGGTCACGATGAGTTGGAACTGACTTGACGGCACACAACAACAACAAGGAGTCCAGATTAAGGATTAAGGAATCCCCACTTTACTAGGAAGAGCTGTCTCCTCAAAGTAGAGTTGACTATAGTAATGGGACTGGACCAACGGTTTTGAGATCTTCATTTGCTGATGGGGCAATATCACAAATGGGAAGAAATTGCTGTAAACATCGATAAATAATTGGATCATGGAACGTAAAAAGAATGAATCTAGGAAAGAATCTAAGAAAATTGAAAGTTGTCAAACATGAAATGTAATGCATAAAGATCGCTATCCTAGGCATTAGTCAGCTAAACTGGACTGGTATAGGCCATTTTGAATTAGACAACCACACACAGTGGTATCACATTCATCATCAAAAAGAACATATCAAGATCTGTTTTGAAGTACAATGCTATCTGTGATAGAATATCCATACACCTACAAGGAAGACCATTTAATACCGTATTATTCAAATTTATGCACCAACCACTAAAGCCAGCGAAGATGAAATTGTAGAATTCTACCAAACAGAGGCACTCATGCTGAGACCCAAACACGAGTAAGGACCGTGAGAAGCATGTGAGGGGAGGGTCTGGACTGCTGGGGTGCTCAGCTAGGGGCCGGGGAGCCTGCAGCTTCACAGCCCAAGTTTGACTCTTCTCCCAGTGGCCTTGGCTGGCTGCACGCAATGTTGACTCATCCTTGTGTACAGATGACATCGTTCTTTTAAACTCATATCAGGAATGTGCACCCACTTTCGTACAAAAATTGGCAGAAATAGTTCCACCTCTGGACAAGTTTCATAAGCAGATTAGAAACGGCTAAAATAACAATTCTGCAAGGAGTCGACTTTTAAATCAAGCCCCTTTGCCTGTCACCCCACCCTCTCCATCTATCTTTGGGATAAACAGGACACAGCTTCTGTGAGGAGACAGTCTGTCATGATTGTCAAGGAATGCCTAAGTCCTTCACACATCATCATGAGTTCACTGAGCGGGGCTCCTGCCATTTGACTGTGAGCCTGACATCAGTCATCACCAAAGGTCCCAATTAGGGGCATTTCAACTGGTTCCACACCCAGACCAGACTCAGAGGTGCCTTGGAGAAGGGGCGCTTTCCCAGTCAGACTGACACCATCATTTCCCAGACAATTGTCCCAGAGGTCTCTTCCTCTGCAGTTTTCAGCGTGGCACAATCTATCCCTCCAGGTGGAAAAAGAAGACCTTGCATCTTGCTGCTAGCATGCAATGAAAATATTTCTTTCAGGATGTCCTGGCCTGCTTCTGAGGGTGGAGAGAAATTTACACCAGCATATTCACAGAGGATTCTGTTATAGGACTCCTGTAACAAGGCTCAGAATACACTGCCAGATGAGCTATCCCTGGAAAACAAACAACTCTTGGAATGGAAAAACTTCATGGAACCGTATCTTGAAAACAGCCAGCTCACCAACTGGGTTTTCTAGGACAATCCTGATTCCAAATAATTAATTCTGTGCTCAGCTATCAGGAAAGGAAAGAGAATTAGCATTTCTTGAGTGCCTATTTTATGCCAGGCATGGGTGGCCACTTTATACTTACTCCTTCATTTAAGTTACCCCAAAACGTTCATGAGTTTGGTGCTATTATCCCCATTGTTGTTGTTGTTGAGTGCCATCAAGTGGGTTCCAACTCACAGCAACCCTGTACAAGGTTTCCAATGTTGTAGACCTTTGCGGGAGCAAGAAAGCCTCATCTCTCTCCTGTGGAGTGGCTGATGGGCTCAAATCATTGACCTTGTGGTTTTGCAGTCCAGTGTTATTGAACAGAGCCACTGAGCTCCCCATTGTACAGATCAAAAGTAAAACTTTTGCCCAAGATGATAGGGTCCAATCAGGACTCAAATTAGGTTTATCTGGCTCCAAACCTTTCACTTTCCCCCAAAAAATCTCTGCTGAAGTTTAACTTTGGCAATCTACCTGCATTACCAGTAGAGGGGTTTTCCGCTTAGACTTCCTAATTTAGAAATTAAATTTAAGTGGTTCTTGAAGTTGGGCTATAGGGGAAAGGGCACGCACTCAACTAAAATCCTGTGATCATCTTAAAAGAAATTTCTGTGCTTCACAAATAAGCCAAATGCAGGGTTCTCAACTGAGGAGAACTTTGAAGTCTGAAACCTGGGGCCAAGAAGTCCTCTGTTTTATTAATCAAAGAAGAGGTTTCTCAAACCATCACACTCATCACCACTGGATTTCCTAAGTGCAACCTGATACACACAGAGACAAGCATGGCTTATCCTTCTGGATTATAGGTGACCTTTTCTTCTCCTCTCTGAGGAGCTGCGTTTCCTCAGAGTGGGACCTCGCAGCTTCCCCAGCTAGCAGAAGTATCCTGGAGGCCCAGCTCTGCAGACCTGGGCCCCCAATGGCCACAGGTAGGAATTTCAAAGGCGAGTGCGGAATGAGTGGGTAAATTAGCTCCTCCTGTTATTTGCTTCTCTATGTCCATGGGCTCAGTTGAGGGGCCTGGCTTATTATCGGTTTTGTTCTTTTCCTTGTCTGTCTGGGCTTTAAATGGTGCTCCCAATGCAAGCCATTATGGAGTCCTGGCGTGGCACTGTGGGGGAACCGCAAAGTTGTCTCACCTGCAAGGTTGGCAGTTCAAGCTCACTAGCTACTCCTTGGAAACCCTATACAAGGTCGCTACGGGTCGGGACCGACTCAATGGCACTTAACAACAACAATAATGTGAGCAATTGTTGTTAAGTTCCGTTGACTGGGCTGGGACTCATAGCTAGTCTGTATAGGGTTTCCGAGGAGCAGCGGCTGGTGACCGAACCACCGACCTTGCAGTTCAAATTGACCTTGCAATCCAATGCATTATCCTGTAGCGCCACACCAGGATGTCTATTGTGAGCAACAGACGTTTCCATTTGTTGTGTGTGGTGTACCTTTCAATTCTCAAGCATCAAAAACCATCAGCTTTCACCTCAGAGGGTGGTGTATTCTCAGCTGCACGTTTGTGGTATGATGCTCCGGGCAGCCTGCCATTCTGACATGAGGTCTAGTATAAAATAGAATCTCTGCTTTCTAGGTCCTGCTAGTGAAATCGTTGAGCAAAAGTTTGTCCCAGAGCTTGAGAGAGAGTAGGCTAGAAACCCTGCTTTGAATACTGGAGGGAGCACACCTGGAGCTGGAGTGTTTCGGGAGGGTTTCCATTGGGCCTTGAGGCTTGGGGTGGATGGAGGACATTCCCCCGTGGGAACACATGAAGAGAAGGCATGGCTGGTACTCACTTAAGGGCCGTGAGTTCTTTCTTCTTAGCAATATCTTAAAATATTTTGACATCATCAGCATGCACTTGAAGATAATGATCTAATTCTGATGGTAGAGTTACAACAACTTGAAGCACAGGCAGGCTGGAATACTGTTTATTCCAATTTGTAGAAGAGGACACTGAGGTTCACTTCCTTCAGTTAACATTCTTGCCTCACAGGGTAGTTAGAGAACCTTCTGGGAAGATCCTCAGTGAATATATGCACGCCTCCTGTGGTGGCGAAGACTGGCGAGGTGGGCTCACGTGGCAGGGCTGGGAACTTCCTTTGCTGAAGACTTGACCAATTCTCACTCAGGCCCCTTGTCTTACATGGACTTCTCTGACTTTGGCCAAATTTCCTGCTTTTGCAGCCTATGGGGGTGTGGTGTGGGCTAAGGCTTTAATAGTATCACTTGAATTGATCACACAAGGTGTGTTCAGGGCTTGTCCCACACTTGAAACAGTGGGTGCCTGGGAACTGTCATTACCTGTTTCTGTATGCCAAAGTGTTTGTTTGGCCTTGGCTGGTCACACTGACTCAGCAACCCAAGCATGGAAACCGGGGAGAATGTGAGGAAAAGTTGAGAAGCTGCAGAAAGAGTGTGAGCAACGAGGCATGGAAGTCTTAACAATGCATACAGTCCCTTACACTGCACACTCACTGCCTTAGCCTTTACACAGGGCTTTCACAGGCGTTTAATCCTCACAGCCCCATCCCTGGGGAGGAAGACAAGGCAACTGTTTCCAACCCCCAAGTCACAGCTAAGGCAATCAGGCTGAGAAGTACAGTGAGGGTCAGAAATTCGATTTGAGAACTCAGTCCTGATTTGCACCTTTGCTACTCCAGGTGTGGACTGAGGATCAGCAACTTTGGCAGCAACTGGAAGCTTGTTGGAACTGTACCAGAAGTATTACCTAGAACTCATCAGTTCATCGGGTCTCTGGGTTATTTGTATGCACATTAAGGGACACTGATTACTCTGCAACCTCCCTCAAAGCTCTTTGCAACTGTGGGTCCTTCAGAGCATATTTGGTTTTCTCTACTTCTGGTGTAAGGAGCTCTGATAGCACAGTGCTTATAAATTAGGCAGCTAATATCACAGTCAGTAGTTCAAATCTACCAACCACTCCAAGGGAGAGGGGCTTTCTGCTCCCATATAGATTTACAGCCTTGAAAACCCTACACAGGGTCACTATGAGTCAAAACAGACTTTACGGCACATAACCACCAACCACCAGGTGTAGCTCTGTAGAACAGAATAAGCATTGGACTGCTAATTGCATGGTCAGCAATTTAAACCCACCAACTGTTCCTCAGACACTCGATACAGGATCACTATGTGGGAGCTGATGTGAAGGCACTAACAACAACTCATTTAAAGAAGGAGTCCAGGTAGTACATCTGGTTCCAAGCGGTACTACTAATTGAAATGTTGGGGTTTGAACTTTGAACCCACCCAGTGACTCCCCGGGTGAAAGTCCTGGTAATCTGGTTCCATTAAGACTGTAGCCCAAAAAGTCCCAGGGGGCAGTTGGAATCTGTCGTATGGGGTTACTGTGAGTCAGAGTGAACTCGCCAGCAACAAACACACACTCATTTAAAGACAAGGATATTAACCCAGGGAGAGGAAGAGACAAGACCAGATAGAACTTGGCTCTATTACATTACGTTGCTTTATCCTGGTCTTTTCCATTTCCTTTCCCCTTCTCTCCCCACCCCATGACTGCAAGTCTCAAACTGCCCTCAACTGCCTCCCCAGTCACAAGTTTCAGGGACTAGGGTTAACACTCTATTAAAGCAAAGGAAAGAGTGCATACTTCGGGCTAACAGTCTAGGAGCCAAGTGGGAGTGCTGGGGGACACTGAGGGGATTCCTCTATACAGCTGCAGGAAGGCAGGCCACAGACCTTCAGAGAAAGGTGCTGGCTTGAGTGGATTTGCCCTTTCCCCTCACAACCTTTTGCCTCTAGGAAAAGCCTGGGGAATATTTGCTTGCCTGTAGAGGAGACTGCTTAAGCCTTGTAAAGTGCCCACTTCATTAGTAAGTGTGAAAATGCCCAAAGTACTGTGATAATCTGGTTAGGATTTCCTTTCAAGTCTTTGGTCTCATTGTATGCCAAATTTGGCGCCTTGGGTAAAAGGATTCCTGGGCTGTGGCTGGAGCTTGGGGCCAGGATTCTCTGTCTTCCCACCATTCATACTCCACTGAGGCCAATCAGGATGTTATTCATTTCCCTAGCTGAGAAGCAAGTTCATAAAGGCCAATGGAGACTCTTCTTACCCCTTCCTTGTATAAGAAATGCCAATTTCTCCCATGAGGAGGAAGCAACATATTTTGTTTCTGCTACGTTGCAGCAGGGAGCAGGTCTACGGAGTCAACTCAGAACAAATGTGTTTGTCTATGTGCAGAAACCAGAGGAATCTTGGGTCCACCCATTTTGGAGAGAGGGCTTGATGCCCAGAGACCCCTTGGAGAGGCATGGAGACTCTTGTTACTAGTCACACAGACAGGGATCTGCCATTTAACCATGAGTTAGTGCTAACAGCTGAACGTAGGAATTTTCTCACTGTGTTTTATTTAAGTTTTAGAAATGCCTTTGGGGTTGAAAAGCAACTAGAAGAGTTTCCTCACAGTCTTCAGATTGAAAAAAAAAAAAAAAATCAAACAGTTTTGTACAAACACCTACAATTAGCTCAGTGGACTGCAAATTCACCAAAACTCTCCTAGGTTAAGTCACTAACCCTTTCTAGGACTCTCTTGAAAATGAAGAGGTCGGGCTGGCTGTGCATTCTACAATCCTGATGTCGGGGGTGATACGAGGCTCATCCCTCTCTACTGGATGAACCATCCTTTCTCCTGCTACCTCCTCCTCCCCTGAGGCCAGACGCAAGACCCCACAGAAGTTGTGCATCCTTTGACTCTAGTTACCATCTCTTCATTTAGCACCTGCTTATATCTTTTATTTCAAACTAGGGTGAGATGGAGGGTGGGGCAGGGCCTTTGGAAAGATGACATCATGAGGTGTCTAAGCTAATAAGTAGTGTCAGTGAAAGAGTAAGAGATTGGGGAGTAGTTCTGGCTCTGCTGTGCAAGTCACTTAACCTCCTGGGACCTCTGTTTTCTCTACTGTCAAAGAGGAATGGTAATACCAGTTGTCCTGCACAATTCTCAACACTATGCTTAGATCCAAACAACAATGCATGTGACAGAACCTTTTAAACCTTGCCATGTAATATGTCTGCATACCTAGTATTGATTTTACTCTAAGACCAGAAGCCTGATCTTAGATTGATGCCAACTTCTCCCCAAATTCTCTGAGAAGCAAGCATAATGACCAAAGCTCTTTGGCTTCCTGAGGATGAGAATGTCCACATAACTCAGCACACAATGCATTTCCAAACTAGGAATGTTACAGTTACCAACCAGGCCTTCACTGTAGTTTGAATATTACACAAGACATTCAGTTGCTGTCTCCCACGATTAAACAGTGCACATAATTGTTGTTGTTGTTGTTGTTGTGAAGTGCCATCGAGTTGATTCTGGCCCATAGTGACACATAATAGGTATCTAATAAATGTGCAGAATGTTTTAAAACACTGAATGTTTTAAAATTGGGAAAGGTGTGAGACAGGGTTGTATTCTTTCGCCATACTTATTCAACCTGTATGCTGAGCAAATAATACAAGAAGCTGGGTTCTATGAAGAAAAACGTGGCATCAGGATTGGAGGAAGACTCATTAACAACCTGCGATATGCAGATGATACAACTTTGCTTGCTGAAAGTGAAGAGGACTTGAAATATTTACTTATGAAGATCAAAGAGCACAGCCTTTGATATGGATTACATCTCAATGTCAAGAAAACAAAAATCCTCACCACTGGACCAATAAACAACATTCTTATCAATGGAGAAAAGATTGAAGTTGTCAAGGACTTCATTCTTCTTGGATCAACTATCAACATTAGTGGAAGCAGCAGTCAAGAGATCAGATGACATATTGCATTGGGCAAATCTGCTGCACAGGAACTTTTTAAAGTATTGAAGAGCAGAGATGTCAGCTTGAGGACTAAGGTGTGCCTGACCCAGGCCACAGTGTTTTCATTAGCCTCATATGGATGCGAAAGCTGGACAGTGAATAAGGAAGATCGTAGAAGAATTGATGCCTTTGAGTTGTGGTGTTGGAGGAGAATACTGAAAGTGCCATGGACTGCCAAAAGAACCAATAGATCTGTTTTGGAAGAGGTGCAGCCAGAGTGCTCCTTGGAGGCCAGGATGACTAAGCTTCGTCTCTCATACTTTGGACATATTGTCAGGAGGGAACAGTCGCTGGAGAAGGATGTCATGCTGGGTAAGGTGGAGGATCATAGAAAAAGATGAAGACCCCTTATGAGATGGATTGGCCAGGTGGCATCATTGATGGACTCAAGTGTGGCAGCGATAGTGAGGTTGGCCCAGAATCGGACATTGTTTCGTTCTGCTATGCATAGGGTCCCTATGAGTCGGTTCCGACTTGATGGCACCTGACAACAACAACAACAATAAATGTTGGAATCCTGGTGTGGTGCTGTGGGTTAATGCGCTAGACTGCAAAGTTGGTTTGAACTGCAAGGTTGGTGGTTCAAGCTCACCAGTCGCTCCTTGGAGACGCTCTACAGAGTCACTGTGGGTCGGAACCAACTTGACGGCACTTAACAACAACAATAAATGTTTATTGAAAACTATCTTTCAGTGGGTCTTCCTGTTCTTAGCATGATTTCTTTTCAAATGTAACCAGACTGATTTTTTTTTTTTTTTTTTTTGTCTATAATGAATATGAACATCTTACTCCTCTGTCCTCAGAATATAGTCAAACTTTCTTACCATGACTATCTCCATCTGGACCCTGTCTGGCTTTCCAGATTTGTGTATAGTATGCTCTACTTTGTAACCTGTTCTCCCTGCTTCTGCATCTGCTGCTCCCTTTGTCTGGAATATTTTTCTTCCCCCGGATAAGTCTTATTGATCCTTAAAGACTTGGATCAGCTAGAGAAGTCTCCCACTCCCCTTCTGGGTATAACTTCTGCAGTCTTCCAACAGATTCCTGCAAAATCCTGGGCTTACCTTCAACACAACACTCTAGTGTATGTAAACAACAGACACTTATTAAGTGCCCACCATTTTCCAGCCACTATGTTAGATGTTTAAGGAGCTCTGGTAGCGTAGTGGTTACGAATCGGGCTGCGAACCTTAAGGTCAGCGGTTCAAAACTACCAGCCGCTCCGCGGGAGAAAGATGAGGCTTTCTACTCCCGTAAAGATTTACACCCTCGGAAACCCTGTACAGGGTCGCTATGGGTGGGAACCGACTCGACGGCACTTAACAACAACAACAACATGTTAGATGTTTTGAATTCTGGTAAAGAAGACAGACTACAGACAAAAGTAAGAGTATTTTCTGGTCTATCTTTCACACTAGACTGTAACTTCCTTGAGGGCAGCATCTGCTTTACTTTTCTGCCCCCATGCCCCCTGGATCTATGTGTAGCACAGTGCCTTAGTGCCTAGGGACTAGCTAAGAAACCATAGTTGTTTAGCCTGGATTGAAGACTAGTGACTCTAGTATTCAAACATCTGAAAAATGATTTTATGGAAAAGGGAAAAGATTACTTTTTTTGTGGGTGCATGGAGCCAATCGGACACACAGAAAGATGACAAGGGCTGGTATATTTCAGATCCATAGGAGAATCTCAAACAATCAGAGGCACCAAGTGCATGACAAGATGCCTCGTGCAATACACTCAAGACTCTACCCGAGAACGAGCTCCTCTGTGACGCCATCCTCAATCCCTCTTTTATATCCCCTCGGAACCCACATACCTCTGACTTTAGAACACATGGTGTATTGGACAGTTGTGAAGGAATCAGCTTCATGCCTGTTTTTTTAACTTAGCCCTATGGACCCCTGGTGTGGTGCTGTAGGATAAACACTGGACCACAAGGCCGGTTTGAACTGCAAGGTTGGTGGCTCAAACTCACCAGCTGCTCCACAGAAACCCTATATACTCTTGCTATGAGTTGGAACTGACCTGACGGCACTAAACAATAACAAATGAGCTAGCTGCAGAACCTGACAGAAATAGTCAAATGCTCAGGCTTTAGAGTTCTTCCCCCATCATTCAATAGTTGCAAAACCTTGGGCAAATTACTTCTCTTGGTTCACTTTTCAATTCAATCAACAATGAAACATGGGAATACTGACAAATATTAAGGCTTAAGTGTGTTCAGCATAGTGCCTGCCAACATTTGTTGTTGTTAAGTGCCATTGAGTAGGTTCTGACTCTTAGCAACCCAGTATAGGAGCAGCTGGTGAGTTTGAACTGCTGACCTTGTGGTTCAAACCAACCTTGTGGTCCTGTGCTTATTCTACACTACCACATAGTAAGTGCTTAAATCAATTGATCCCATTGATCCCCATAATGACCCTCCAAAGTTCTCTGTTTCACAGAAACTCAGGTATAGAGAGACAGATTTCTATAATAGGCCATAGGACCAGAGACCAGACTTCAGATATCTCATATAGTATTCCTTTCAGGCATTTAGGAAAAAAAAAAAGTTTTCTTCCTGATTTTTCAATCATTCTAAAGTGATCTGACAATAAAAGGAAGTATTTTCTTCTCCAAGGGAATACAAATGTTCTTTTGTGAATTACATCATCTCTTCCAAAGGCATGATCTTACCAATCAGGAGAGACTTTGGGAGTTTACAAATCTGTCTAGAACTATTCCATTTATCTTGTCACTGAATTCTCTAGACCTCCCAAGTCAATCCTTGCCTTCAAAGAGGACTGTGAACACTACACCCCCATCTCTCCTCAACAAGAGATTTTGCCAACTGTTAGGAAAGTTAACGATTTAGGTGCATGACCAAACCAACACCCTTGCTGCTGCAATTCAGGTTCACCTTCACTCTAGCAACCCACTCACCTGGATCTGGTCATTGTCTGATACCGTCGCTATGGGTCGGAACCGACTCGACGGCACTTAACAACAACAACAACAATACTCGTAAGTAATGTAAGTTCAGAAACCTCACAGTTTGATCATGAAACTCTGTATCTGTCTATCTCCCTCATTTCCGTATTCTTACTAGGTAGAATTTTCAACCACACTGAGTCAGCCAGGCCCTGGAGTCTTCTCTATGACACAAGCTGACTTCCCAGCTTGGTGTTCAAAGTTCATCAGTCCACTACCACCAAGCCCTGGCCACTCCTCCTCTGGGTCTTTCGGTCACTCCTGCTTTGCCAGACCCATCCAGAATGATCCACTCATCTAATGCTTCAGCTCCTACTCCTGGACTGCTGAGTTGTGCTGGAGAAAATCACTTATTTGTGTCAGTTGGCACCGAGTCAAATTTATCAGCCAAACCTTCTCTGCTCCTCAACCTTTTCTTTCCTTCTTTTGCATTGTTCCTGTTCAGTTCCCTCCCATATTCCTCCCCCAACTTTTTTTCAAGTTCTCCAAACCTGCCAGAATGACCTGCCAACTAACTGCCTTTGAGATTTCCTTTTGAGTTCTTTCTTTTAAACATTCAAAAGTCCATGCATTTTAAAAGGGACCCAGTGTAGGAGTGACAAGCACAAAAAATAGCCCCTGAAGAGTTACCCAGCCAGCCGGTCAGGCAAAGCGGAAGTGGAGTCTCTTCCGAGCAGGCCGGAGTAGGAGTGTCTGAGAACAAGAGAACAGCTCTTCCTACCTTTAGTTTTCCACTGACTACATCCTGGAGAGTTTTTTACTTTGCCCTTGCCACGTCTATTCTTCAGCTGGGGCTCTGTGAGGTCAAGTGGCATCCTTACATGAAACCAAAAGATGTTTATGGCAGGCAAGCCCAGGGGGAGGGTTCGCAATTACTGTGTGCCTCCTCTAGATGGTCAGGGACAAAGCAGCTATCTTTCCTGTGAGATTTGCATATCAGAAACAGTTACTTTCATATGCAGAGAAACAGAATCATCTCATAATCAGGAAATATCCGGAAAACGCAGTGAGGCTAGGTGACTCAAGTCACTACCTTAGTTTTCCTTTTAGCCATTAGCCATGCTCTGGATAATGGATAATGCTTTGCAAAAGCTTTCTCGCTTGTCCTAGACCTTGCTTCTGACCTCCAGTTTGTGGGACTTTCGGCCCATCACCTGACCTGATTCACCAGCCCTTTAGCCTTGTATATCAACAGCCTATCATCTAACCTGCAGATTTGGGTTCCTCAGCTCCTGAAACTCCAGAGGTGAGAACTATAGTTCAGAGACTGATCTTTGAGCTATGGATATTCAGAGACTGATCTCTGAGCTATGGATCTGGGATTTGCCAGCGTCCACAATTGTGTGATCCATTTGCTTTGACAGTTGTTGAGTGTTGTGAGTGTGATGCAGAGTCCTTGAGTGTGAGGGAGGGGAGCAGTGGTAAGTATATCAAGAACTATGGAGAGACGTAACATGCTGGAAAAGTTGGGCAGTTGGAGTGTCTTTAACCTCCAGCTCACAGAGATTAGCCTCGTGCTGCTCTTCCTAAAAGAAATGATTCATACATATGGTTTCCAGGTTCCTTGATGGCTGTCCGCTGCCCACTTCTCTGGGCTCACCTTGCCCCACTTGCTCCCCTGCACTGAGCCATAATGAACCTTCTTCAGTTCCTCCAGTGTACTGTGTGCTTCCCTTCACCTCTGGGCCTTGGAACCTGAAATATTCTTTCTATCTTTGCCTTGCTTATCCCTTGATAGAACTTCTAGGAAGCCTTCCCTGGGTCTATCCCCAGATTGATGAGGTGTCCCTGCTAAGTGCTTCCAGAGCAGAGCACCCTGAGCTTATCCTATTAGAACTGTACATACTCTACTGTTACTGTTGGCTTGTTTTCCCTCTTCTATAATATAAGATCACAAGGACAGAGGTATCATCTATCCAAACAGAGAGGATTAGAGAAGAACAGGACAAAGAACACGGACACAGATTTGATTCTCTCTGATAGACAAAATGCCCAACTGGCAGTTTTTAGAGGAACTAAGCTGCTTTTGACTTAGACGGAAGATAATTACAAGTTCCTGGAGAATCATATTGAGAAGGGGCTCTCTCAGCAGAGATACCTGATCACACTCAGACCTGGTAGAAGAATGGTAGTGGGATCAGTTCTCTTGCCACTGAGTTGTTCAACACAAGCTTCGGCAGACGTTCCCTCAACCAGTCTTCTCAACTAGGCTACACGTTAGAAGCTGGGGCACATGATTAGGACCTGGACATCTGTGTCTTTAAAAAGCTCCCAGGTGAGTCTGAAGCACCATCACAGGATCTCCACTGTTGTCTAGGCCATTGTGTCTGCTTGCAACTGCGAGTCCTTAGAAAGCTGGGCAAAGATGTGTTCGATTCTTTCTATTCAGGGTCATCCTGGTGCCATATACAACTGGGTGATCAAAAGGAAGGTTTTGTTTTGCTGCTCCAGATGGCATGTTTACAGACATCACTATTCCCGTCCTGTGTGCTAACAGCCTTGACCAGTGTGCTTATGAAGGACCATGGCAGAGAGGGCTGGTGGAGGCCTTTGATACAATCCTCCAGGAATTGATGGTCCTTATTGGCCCAGCAAACTGAGAAACTAGGCTGTGGCTAAAAAGAGGTGACTTTCTGGAACACATAGGAATAACCCCATTTTCCTTTAAAAGAAAGTGTCTTCACCCAGTGTACAAATAGAAACCTATAGCCCTTTACCTCACTTATTTCTTGTAAGTCTTGTTCATTTCTGTATGCCCAGCACTGTAACAGGGGATGAATCCATTAAACACATGTTTGCTAAGTGAACAACTAGGAAACTCTGAGAGGCATGTGCCCTCTCTGCCTTTGTGAATGGCTTCCCAAATGAGGAAGAAGGAATGGCATAACTTCGCAGTTGGGAGATTCTTGGACTTCTATACTGTTCCATTCACTGGGTCTGAGGATCCAGAAGGAAGTAACATTCTCAAGAGCCACTCCTGGGCTACCAACCTAAGTTTGTGATTTCCATCATGGGCCAACCAGCTATCTACATCTCACATCACTTTTCTGTCAGTCATCTCAGTACAGTGGTGGCCCAGTCATATTTTTGAATACCCAAAATTTCAAAACTAAAGTACCGTATTATTTCCACTCAAGAATTGTTATCCAAATCATCCCTGAAAGGGGATGTTCACTTGGGCCCTTTTATTGGGAGTCCTGGTGTGGTGCTGTGGGTTAATGTGCTCAACTACAAAGTCATTTGAACATCAAGGTTGATAGTTCAAGCTCACCAGCCGCTCCTAGGAACCCGATGCAGGGTTGCTATGGGTTGGAGCCGACTCGACGGCATTTTGGGTATCACTTAATCTCTAGATGGATCTGGGAACTCAGAGAACAGGACAAATGACTGCCACTTTCCTGAACCTGTGTGTTTGGGTGCTAAATCTCATACTATGGAGGCAGGATGAAGGCAATTGTGACTTTGAATCAAGTATGTGTTTTTATGGAGTATGTGTGAAGACTGTTAGTCTCCTAAGAAAGGCAGTATGAGGTGGAAAGAGAACTGGACTAGGAGTCAGAAGACCTGAATCCATCACTAAACAAGCTGAGTGCCACTCTGCACAATCACCTCATCTGTAAGCTTCATGGTCCTCATGTGTAAAACCAGACCAAACCCACTGCCATCAAACGGAATCCACCTCATAGCAACGCTACAGCAGAGAGAACTGCTCCATGGGTGGACTATCTCATCATTAGCTCACAGGGCAACTGGTGGGTTCAAACCACTTACCTTTCGGTTAGCTGTCCAATGCTTTACTCAGTGTAAGATGGGATAATAATATCTATTCTCCCGACTTGACAGGGTTGTTGAAGGAATCAAATGAAACAGAAAGTGTACGTAAACACACTGTATCTATAAAGTCTAAAGTGTGCGTCTGGGGAAATACTAGGCTCTGTGGACACCGACTATCCAGCAGTCCTCTCCTGGGGTGATTGATTTCTTTCCCACATTTCTTATACTCTGTGATGGAGGTAATGTCCTGCTAATTCACAGATGCAGACTTTCCTTCTTTGGTCCATAAAACCTCCAGCTTTGGTTATCATACCATAGGATGATGCCACCCACTATGGTTCATTGCTGTGGTCTCGTACTTACTTGCTCCTCCAGCCACATCCCTATGTTTTAGCTTCTGGTTCACGGTCACTTTCTCTATCACTAACCCTGTCAAAACTTACATAGATGATCCTTCCAGTGGTCACCTCCTCGCTTCCGGGGCTCTTCTCCTTCTCCTCTACCACTCATGCTATGGCTGCTCCTTCCACATAATTAACTAACAAAATTAACTATATATGCAAACACCTCACCGTCTCAATTTCAAACAACCCACACTCTGACCATTTCTGTCTTCCTGGTTTTCTCCCTCTAGTTCCTCAACTTCAACAATCCTTTGACCCTACCAGAGTTCTAAAATGTATTGATCGCACCTACTGGTGTGGCGCGCTGTGGGATACAGCACTGGACTGCAAGGGTGGTTTGAAACGCAGGGTTGGTGGTTCAAACTCACCAGCTGTTCCTCCAAAACCCTATACAGGGTCGCAATGAGTCCGAATCGACTTGATGGTACTTAAAAACAACAATAATTTTTCAAGGAACCTTAGTGGTGCAACAATTAAGCAGTTGGATGATAACAGTAAGATTAGAATCCATCTATTGGCTTTGCTCTGGTAGCATAGTGGTTACGAATCGGGCTGCGAACCGCAAGGTCAGCAGTTCGAAACTACCAGCTGCTCTGTGGGAGAAAGATGAGGCGTTCTGCTCCCGTAAAGATTAACAGCCTCGGAAACCCTGTGCAGGGTCACTATGAGTCGGAAAGGACTCCACGGCACATAACAACAACAACAATTGGCTTTGCAGGAGAAAGATCTGCTTCTGTAAAGGTTGCAGCCTGGGAAAGTCTGTGGGGACAGATCTACTCTGTCTTATAGGTTGCTATGAGTCAGTACCCAGTTTTCATTATTCCTTACCTCCTCATGTTCTCTCTTCCCACCATATTAAATTGTTACAATTGGTCCTTTGCACACACCCTTAACTTCTGCGCTCCTCTTTCACTGTGTGGTGAAGCTACAATCTTGTCAAATCTCTCTGCCTACTCCTGCTACCCATACAGTTATTGGTGACTGGGAGGGGAAAAAAACAAAACAAAACAAAAGGGCACACCAAGCTGGTTGGTCTTACTTTAAATTTCAATTGTGATGGCTAACTTTAAATAGGCCTTTAATGCTGCCCTCTAATCATATTTCTGAAGTCTGTTTGCTCTCACACTCTCCTAGTTATTTCATAGTTTTCCTTTTTTTCTCTAACGTTCAACGGCTTCTCCAACATTCTAGATTTCAGCTGAGGACTTAAGTAAACCAAAGTAATCAGAAGAGAATTTCAAAATCCCACCCCACCCACCTGCATCTGAGTAATGTATTCTACCTTCTCTCCTGTTATTAAAGTTGGGCTGCTTTTGCTGTAACCCTATGCTTAATTCCTCCACCTAAGGAAGAGATCCCATCTGCTCTTTACAACAATTATGCTGTATTCCTTCTATTAAAAAAAGAAAAAAACAAACAAACCCTTTTGACCCCACTTCCTCCTGTAACTACCACATTCATTCTCTTTTTGAATGCACTCCAATCAGGTTTTTTGCCCCAGCTCTGTTCTGAAAGTGTTTTTCCAAAGTTACCAATGACCTCCACGCTGTTGACCATGGCCACATCTATCTATCTGATCAATTCTGCATTCGACAGAATTGATTCTTGCTAGGTTCTAAACACAGCACTTACACGGCTTGCCTCCCATCTTTCTGGTGGCCACTTAGTTGCTTTTGAAAACTGTTTTAACTCCTTCAACCTCAACATGTTGAGATCCCTGTGTTTACAGCAAAGTCATGGTTTGATTAAGAAAGGATTAGAATGTCAAGGGGAAATCTTCCTTTGAGCTCCTTCCCAGGGGGCTTTGCCGCCCCCATAGTCTTCCCTCCCATTGTATTCTTACTCCCTGGGTCTGAGCTGAGCCAGTGCCTCACCTACCAAAACGCTGGCTTTTCAGCTGTGACTACTAAGAGATGAAGGAGAGGTGGACCCTGGGGGGGGGGGGGGGGAGGGTATGTGTGTGTGTGAGGTACTTAAAAAAGACCAAGGGTAAGAGGCAACTGTCACGGCCAGGATCGATATTTAGCCTGTGAGCTATGAAATACGACTGCCAGCCATCAGTTTCTGCATCCTCCAGAAAACACATTTCCCAGGAGGTCGCACAGTACTTCTGGAATAGGCAGCTTGAGTAACAGAGTCCAAGAGAACATGAGAAAATGGGAAAATCAGATGGGCTTTTGCCATCTTTTTTTCCCCCTTCTCACTGGTGACCAGAAAAATGAGGTATAGAGAGGGGTGTGACTTCTATGAAGGAGATAAGCAAGGGTCCTTTTTTTATTATTATTATTTGCCTCAGTACACTGAAAAAAAAAACCACCACACACACACAAAAAAAACCCCACCATTTTTTCTCCATGTCCCAGGGGAAAGTGCATTCTTCCTGGGAAACTGAAAAGGCATTAGTCAGAACGAGGCAAGAAGGCGCTACTCCCACACAAGCCAATGGTGACTGGCTGCCTCTGGGATGGGCCTGCTCCTTCCAGGCTGGCTTTAGCCTGACTCACATTGCAAAAGCCCCTACCTCCACTCTGCAAATAATGCCAGAAAAACATCTGCTCCACCTAACCTTCCACTTCCCAAAAGAAATGATTAAAAAGTTAAAGCAATACTTTCATATGGAAGAATTCTGTCCCAATAGGTCCCCACACAGACACTTCAAGCAGAATAGAACAGGAAGAGCTAAAAGCTTAAAAAAAAAAAAAAAAAGAGTAGTTCAGAGAACCCACACAATATTTTATACAGGAAAAAAAGTCATCAACTTTACATAGTTCAGAAAACCATTTGGCGGTCAAGTACACCCTTAATCTGTTCAATTTGCTTATTATAGTAAAGGTTTAGAAGAATTTCAGAGTGGTAGCCAAAAATGCAGCAATAATCTCTATTCCTAAAGTAAACTCACCACATGAATTAACTTCTTCAACTGAAGTATTATAAAGTTGAAAGCGTCTCCCCACCTACCCACTCCTGACACGGAGACTGGCTTCATGAACATGGTGGTGGGGGTGGTTATGTGCCGTGGAGTTGGTCCTGACTCATAGTGACCCTGCACAGGGTTTCCGAAGCTATAAATCTTTACCGGAGCAGAAAGCCTCATCTTTCTCCCATGGAACTGCTGGTAGTTTCGAACCACTGACCATGAGATTAGCAGCTCAACTTGTAACCGCTATGCTACCAGAGCCACTTGAGTGGACTTATGGTTCTTCATTCCAACAAATATTTACTGGGCATGTAAAAGAAGCCAGGACTAATACAAGTCAATGGAATCCAAAACTAAGTACAACATGCAACCAGTCTTTCAGGGGCTTCCAATGTAGGAGGGATGCTATTATTCCTTAACCTGAACTCAGATCTAAGGGTACAAAGAGAAACTGAATACGAGAGGTAGGGAGAGGCAGCAAAGCAGAGCGAAGAGCACTTGTTTTGGAGTCAGACAAATCTGGCTGTTTAGACATAAGCCCTGCCACTAGCTGGATAAGGAGATCTGGTAGCGTAGTAGTTACGAATCAAGCTGCTAACATCAGGGACAGCAGTTCAAAACTACCAGCTGTTCCACAGGAGAAAGATGAGGCTTTCTGCTCCCATAAAGATTTGGCTAAACTATCTTCCTTGCAGGGCTGATGTAAGGCTTTAATGGGAATATATGTAGGCCCTCCAAACTTGCTAATGCTAGGGCAACATTTTTTTGAAAGCCCTGAGGAAACACTAAAAGACTTCACCAAGAATGTTACAGGTACTGGAAGACCAGAGGAGAGGGAGTCGACAAAATACAATATTTAAAGACTGAGAGAAAAAGAAAAAGAAGCAACAATCGTCACTGATATTTAGTTTGGATGTATTAGAAATAGTCATTTTCTTGAGAGAAGCAAAAATAGAGGATGTTCACAGGAAGTTTGGCAACGTGGAGGCCGAGGAAAGCCTGTCAGGAGTTTGGCAGATGGTTCTGGGGAGAGGTTGGTTGCTCCGCAGGGAAGACCTGGGAAAGACAGGCAGCAGCAAAGCTGAGCCTCTATGGAGAAGGCTGCAGGCTGGCTTCTTCGGCTCCCTCCCTTGGGTCTTAAATTGCTTCCTGAGGCAAGGACCCCAGCTAATGGTTTGTTTACAACAGGAAGAAGTAATTTTACCTTGGAGAACACTGAGTCACTGACCGTACAGTACCATTACCCAGGAATCATTGGCATTCTCCCCGTAAAAGAGTAAGTGCCCAACACTGTCACCATTTGAAGACACTGCCACAGTGCTCTTTCCTACCTGACGCTGGTGGGGTTATTTTAAATGAAGTATAGCAACGAGAGTGTGGAAAGTAGTTATTTTCAGTTCTGTCCCTGCCCTTTTTTGTATGACCTTGGGCCAGGTCCTTGTCCTTTCTGGGCAAAATAACAGAGCCCATTTATGCCCCTGATCTAGTTTCTCCAGAAGAATGTTATCAGTAACATTAAAGCAAACAAACACAACTGAATAGGGGAGAATCCTTGAGAGCATGCAATTCTGTGACTAGGAAAACCAGGCTTGGAGAGGGACACAGAGCTCCTACCAAATTGGCATGACAGATTACCTCGTTGGTAGGAATTGATGTAGTTGGGGTAGAGGTGGGCTTAGATGGATAAGGTTTCTAGAGAGACCCACAGTGAACAGGAGGAAGGCTTGAGGCTCTCTATGGGAGGAGACCGACAAAGACAATGAAAAAGAAGCCTAAGGGAATACAGGCTGTCTATTCTGATATTTAATATCCAAGAACTAAAAGCAGAAGAGGTGCAAAAAGCTTAATAGTATAATAGTATTTGTAGTTCAAATTAAAGTGTTCAAAGCCCCGTTATAGAGCAGGGTAATGTATGCAATGACATCTGGGACTGTAATCAGCAAAGCACTTTCAAGAGCTGCCAAAGCAAACAGCCAAATAACAAATCCACTTTACAGATCATCAATCTGGTCTGGGACTTGCCAAGGTAAATAGTTCAAGGCTGAAGTTTGCTTTGCAAACCAGGGAGCTGGGAGTTTAGCAAGGCCTTGATCCAGAGCAGCACCGCTGGGGCAGGGCCTCGGGAGCTTCAGTCGCATCAAGGGAAGGTGACAAGCAGAAGTGCAGAAAGGACAGCAGAATGGGCCCCCCGTGGAGAAGTCTGGCCAGTCCTCTGAGGGTGGGGTCTGCTGCAGACAGTGGGTCACTTGGCAGACTGCCCAAGTTGCCATGTTGGGCAGTGTCTTCTCAGGCATCCAGTCTTCTAACTCAGGTACTTTGATTCCCTGGCCTGGCAGGAGTTTGTGGATCTTTTAAAGAAAATATAGCCAAAAGTCATCTTTTGCTGCCATTTTTTTTTAGTCTCTAGGACAACTAAATGCCAGAGTTTGAAAGGATCCACAGCATAGAGAAGTGTGAGTCAGCATCCACAGGAGATGGTACGGCCCTGGAGACCAGGGTCTATGTGAATGCTCTCCAGTAGGACCAAACTCACAGGGACCTTTACTCCACCACTGCTTCTGAGTCTGGAGTCATCCTAAAGGAGGTGATCGCTGAGGACACCCGGAACATGAGAATCATGACTGGAGAAAAAGACCCAAACCCAGAAGACCTCAGACTCTCTTTTCTTTAGCATCCACCATGCTTTGTTGTTGTTGTTAAGTACTATTGAGTTGGGTTTCAACTCATAACAATCCTGATAGAGTTTTCATGGAGCAGCTAGTAGATCTGAAGTGAAACCTTGTGGTTAGCAGTCCAGTGCTTATCCTACGGGACTCTAGTTTTACCAGCTTAGAAATACAGGCCACTGCTCTCTTCTCCAGTGTCTGGAGAGCAAGACAAAGGCAATTTGAAACTGTGTATTAATTTATGCGATTGTTTTCTCTACTAGGCTGAGCTAACAGCTTCAGGAGTGTCTGGGTCTCTCCACTGTGGTAACCCCAGGGCCTAGCACAGTGCCTTGATAAATAACTGGTAGCTGAAAGGGCAAATTACCATGCATTGAGCACCTACTGTATGCTGGCCCTCATCTAGACACATTCACATGCAATGATACCTCAGGTGATATCGTTGTTGTTGTTAAGTGCTATCGAGTCAGCTCCAACTCATAGTGACCCTAAATAGGGTTTCCAAGGAGCAGTTGGTGAATTTGAAAGACCAATCTTGCGCCACACCAGGGCTGTCACCATTTTCTAGATAAGGAAACCAAGACCCAGAAAACAAAGAATAATGTAATTAAACTTCCTTCCATGAGTCAAAGGAGCCCTAGTAACACAGTAGGCTAAGCATTGGACTGCTAATGGTAAGGCCAGTGATTCAACCCCACCTGTCATTTTACAGAAGATGAAGCAGTCTGCTCATCTATACATCATGAGATGTATATGCTCAGAAACCTGACGGAGTTAGTTCTACTCTCCTATAGAGTCACAATGGCTCAGAGCCGACTCCATGGCAGTGAATTTGAACATGTCAAGTAGATAAAAAAAAAAAAAAGAAGTGGGCTGAAAAAAGACATAAGGCTGCAGAGGGCAGCCATGTGGCCAAGGAAGAAGAACTCTTTGGCCAGCTCTAGGTGCTCCTGGGATAACAACAGTATCAGAGTCATTGGTGATTTACTCTAGAATGATTGAGGTCTTGTGCTAGAGGCAGGTTCAGTTCTTTCTACCCAGACACCAAATTGTGCCTCAGGAAGCCCAGAGACTAGTAGATATCTCAGCCTCTACTAGTACTGTGGAGTCCTGATGTGGCACTGTGGGTTAATGCGCTGGACTGCAACATCAGTGTGAACCACAAGGTCAGTGGTTCAAGTTCACCAGCTACTCCTTGGAAACCCTTTACAGGGTTGCTTTGAGTTGGAACCAACTTGACAGCACTTAATTAACAACAATCACAATTAGTGCCGTAGGATAAGCACTGGACTGATAGCTCCCAGGCAGTTCAAACCTACCAGCTGCTCTCAGAACCCTATACAGCGTCACTATGAGTCACAACAGACTCAACAGTGCACAATAACAACCACAACTATTATAATGAGCTGAGCCTGTGAAACTTTTTTCCCCAACAAATAAATACAATGAAAGATTTCTGTGGCTCCCTTGCTCGTTTGAGATCATTAATTTTGTATAAGACATTGGCTTGATGCTTGAAATATATTATGCCTAATCCTCACAATGGAGTCCTGGTGTGGGGCTATAGGGTGTTGGACTTATAACCACCAACTGCTTCCCAGAAACCCTATATACAGGATCGTTATGAGTCAGAACCAACTTAACAGCACTTAACAACAACAACGCTCACAATATAACCCTGTAACAGAGGATCACTGCGTTTTATAGACAAGAAAATTGAGGCTCAGAGAAGGTCATCCAGCTTACCTTTGCCTCCCCCATGATTTTCATGACCTCTAAGCATTCTAAGAAATGAAGTATTGGTCCCTATCTCCTCCTTCCCACAGTAGCTTTCAATGGAGATAGTTTTAGTATGAACTGGCAAACACTTTGTTGATATTCTTACTGTATCCCGCTCATCTATTCTCACATCTGTCTCCTTTGTTAGACTGTGAACATCTGGAGGACAGGGATTCTATCTGTTTACCTTTCTGAATCTCTGGAGCCTCTGTTGGGTGAGTAGATGGCTACGTGCATGCTAACCCCACTTCTTAATCAGGGAAACAAACGACCAGGAAGATTTGAGAACTCTGTAAAGCTGTATAGCTAGTCTCGTGGGCAAAAAAGACTTTTCAGCTCAGAGGAGAAGTGAGTCCTGGCATGTACTGTAAACACATACAAGGTAAACACGTGGGATTGGCTTTGGAGAGGCCGAAGTAGGATGAGAGGAAGGTATGCTATGGGTGATGACTGAGCACAAGCTTTGCCTAGTTGCCCCCCATTTTCATCTTGGACTTGGCTTGGAGTCATAGCCTGATACCCTCTGAAGATTGGAGGTGGAGATGCGCCACCTGACACAAACCCCTCAGGGCTGAGAAGATCTGAGGGTCCAGTTGCTCCCAGTACAGTAAATATACTTGTTCATCCCATAGATGATGAGATTTCATTTTCTCAGTTCACATTGGCTTCCCTTCTGAACCATATGCCAACCAAGGTCCAGAGGCTGACGATGGCTCCAAGAAGCAGAAAGAACCTCTGAAACAGCACTTAGCTAGGGATACGGGGAAGGGCTTGAGGAGCCACCAGGTTGGAACTCTGCAGACTTAAGGAGTGCAGTATTCTAGAAGGAACACTAGCCTTGGAGTCAGGAGACGCAGATATAGTCTTGGCTTTGTCCCTTACTTGCAGCTCGACACTAAAATTACCTCTCGGAGACTTATCTATATCTCCTTTGACCTAAAGATACTCATTTCTAATTTAAGGGTAGTTGTGGGGATGGTGGTGCTGGTTGTGTGCCGCCAAGGCGGTTCTGATCCATAGCGATCCTGCATAGGATTGCTAAGGCTGTAAATCTTTACAGGAACAGAAAGCCTCATCTTTCTCCCATGTAGTGACTGGAAGATTCAAACTACAGTTCAAATTATAGTTAGCAGCCTAACTCATAATCCACAACTCTACCAGGGTTCCACTGTGGGGGCAGGTTGTTAAGTGCCGTTGAGTCAATTCCGACCCATAGCGACCCTGTATAGGGTTTTCGAGGAGCAGCTTGTGAGCTTGAACCGCCAACTCTGCAGTTCAAACGGCTTTGCAGACTGGCTCATTAACCCACAGCGCCACACCAGGACTCCGTGGGAATGGGTAGAAGTAATAAATTCGAGAGAATGTTCTAAAACTGTAGCATACGCTTCACATAAGATTTCTTCCTCTGCAATCAAGCTGTTCCTCTCCTTCCAATTTGGAGCCAGAAACCCAACAATGAACTACTTGCTCCTCAGAAATATGGTGAGCTGAGGCTTCAGGCTGCTGGGAAAGGAAGGAGATTTCTAGGCTGTTGAAGGGAGAGGAGGAAGAACTTTTTGGTAGTCAGAACAGGAAATCCACCGACCTAGGGGACTCCTTTCTTGAAAGCTATACACTCGCCTGGCCTTAGCCAGGCTGGGCACACCTTAAACCCACTGTCCTACTGAAGACTCTCAGAAAGAAAGGAGCTCTGGGTGTCAATCATTAGTCTCAGTTGGGTCACCAGGCAGTTTCTGCTTAAAGAACCCCTTTTTCTCATGCCTCACAAAATCCAAGACAGAGACCTATCTGGCTGCCTCTCCACAGAGCCTTTTCAGAGAGAGGAGACCTAGCCCTCTTTGGTACAAAGGCACAACTCGCCCTTGCAGTGGGCCAGTGGCCCAGCTCCAGAGCCTGGTGGGCTGAGTGGCAACTCTCTGCACTTGTTTGAGGCAGCCTCATCCTAACTCATGGGAGGTCGGGACCCACATGCCAAACCAGACAAACACATGGAGAAGATTATCCCAAACATGCACAAGAGACAGACTAGCACATGATGACACGTGGAAAAGGCCAGTTTGGTACAAATCCCAAAAAAGGACACCACCCAAAGCCATCAGGGGATCAATCATGGGCAGACAAGATCCTGACAGCCCCGATGACTGGCTGGCACTGCTCACCTAAATGTTCTAATTCAGAATTCAGATGGGTAGTCACTTCAGGCCAACACATACAAGTTGTAGACCTGCATGTGCTGAGTATACACTGACAAGCCCACATCAGACTAAAAGGACACAGAAATAGCACGAAAACACATTCTTAAGTTCATGGGTCCTCTTCATGAGAAGTCTCCTAGCACTTCCTTACCCCTGGAGGTGGGATGGAGGCCCACGGCACCACAGGATAAACACTTGACCATAAGGTCGGTATGAACCACGAGATCAGCAGTTCAAACTTAGCAGCTGCTCCTTGGAAACCTTATACAAGGTCACTATAAGTGGGAACATGGAACTCTGGTAGCATAGTGGTTACATGTCAGGCTGCTAACCTCAAGGTCAGCAGTTTGAAACTACCAGCTGTTCTGCAGGATAAGACTTTCTGCTCCCGTAAAGATTTATGGCCTTGGAAACCTTGTACAGGGTCGCTATGAGCTAAAACCAACTCCGTGGCACATAACCATCACCATCACGCCCAAAAGACTTGAAGGAACTTAACAACAATAACAACAGGGTTGGGATGGGAGCACCGTGACTCTGAGAATAAACACTGGACTTTAAACCAAGAGGTCAGCACTTCAAGCCCACTAGCTGCTCCACAGGAGAAAGATAAGTATTTCTAATCCTTTGAAGATTTACAGCCTCAGAAATCCTATACAGGGTCACTATGAGTTGGAACCAACTCAACGGCACTCAACAACAACACACAAAGAAAGGGGCAGGATGCAAGCAAAACTTCTTTTCTTCTGAAGAGGACAGCAAGGTGACTCCAGAATAAAGGCATCTGCATGCTTTTCAACTTCTCTCCCCACAAGGTTATTCCAGGGGCTTGGGGGCTCAGACCTTGGCAGAAGCAGATTCGTAACAGGATGCCCTGGAGTGAACTATGCTTTTGCCACATGCCTTATAAAAGGGCAAGTTCTCTGTTGATCACCAGGAAATTTGGGAACCCAACCAGCCATTCTCAGCCTCCAACACCTCCATCTCCCACTCCTTTGCTCTGAGGGTTGGAAGGCAAGACAGTATCTTATATGCTTCTATATTTTCTACAACATTTAATACCTGGTATACTAAGGAGTTGTATTTTGTTAGACAACCAACACTTACTACGCGCCTAGCACTGTACTAGGCAATCCTGACAGAACCCTTACCAAGAGAGAGGTGCCCACCTCCCAAAGGTGAGAGAACCACATCTGTTTCACCAGGACTGTAGGGTGTCAAAATTGGCAGCAAACATTCAGGACCATCTGCTGATTTTGTAAACAAGGGAACTGAGGCACAGGGAGAGAAAGTAATTTGTCCACGGTTATTCTGTAAGAAGACTGGCAGTACAGGAATTAGAACTCGGGTCTCCTCGTCTCTCCTGTGGCACAGGCTGCTGAAGGATGGCCAGAGAAGTAACACCAGGGAGCTGTGACAATGGACACAATGGATGTCTGAGAAACTATTGGGTCCTTGGGGACAGATTATGAATCTCAGTTTCATTATCAAGTCTGCCAATTGGTTGCCGACTCATATGTGTGTCTCCTCCATAAAGCCTTCCAATGAGATAGCTTGCTACCCAATGAAATACCGCCTGTATTTGGGAGCCCAATTCAGGAATGAATACTTGGACAAGTAAGGGACTGTTCAATGAGTCCTCCTCCCAGCCTATGAAAGAAACCTGAAATTTCAGGAACCTACTTCATTGAATCAAGGACCTCTGGTAGCGTAGTGGTTACGAATCAGGCTGCGAACCTTAAGGTCAGCAATTTGAAACTACCAGCTGTTCCACGGGAGAAAGATGAGGCTTTCTGCTCCCTTTAAGATTTACAGCCTTGGAAACCCTGTACAGGGTCGCTATGGGTTGGAACTGACTTGACGATATATAGCAACAACTTTATTGAATCAAAGGAAGCGACCGCAGGTCATCTAGACTAAATTCTTAACTGTAATGATCTGTTTACTTGGCAATTTCTCCACACTCAACAGTAAACTCCCTTAGGCCAGGGACTATGTTTCCGTCACTTTCATATCTCCAGTGGCTAACAGTGCCCCATAAAATGAAATTCTTAATAAAGACTCATCAAACAAATACTCTGAACTTAATAACCAGGAACAGCTTCCTGGAAGAGTTGGCATTTGACCTGGACCTTGTAGGATCCCTGGGTGCAGCTTGGACACGCAGGTAAGCAGCGTCACACGAACTATATTCTACAACCAGTAGCTTTCCCCATTCTTTCACTTTTGCTCTCTTCTAAAAACTCTTCATTGTTATTTCTGATTACAAAAGTGAATATGTTAATTATAAAAGTTCTTAACTATATAAATCACACAAAAGAGTGAGAGTTCCTTGTAATTTTCCTTACCCAGAGTGAACTGCTACTAACTCAGATTTATGAAGTCCTGGGGTGGTGCTTCAGGATAAGCACTGGACTGCTAACCTCAAGGTCAGTAGTTCAAACCTACCAGTTGCTCCTCAGGAACCCTACACAGGGTTGCTATGAGTCAGAACTGACACTCAGCACCACCACCAAGACTGACGCTTATACTAAGACGCTGTGATGATACAATGGCTATGTGGTGGCTGCTGACTGCTGAGAGGCTGGTGGTCGACCCTTCCTAGTGGCTCCACAGGACAATGCCCTGCTGATCAATGCTGTAAAGATCACAGTGGAGAAAACCCCATTGGGCAGTTCGACACTGTCACCTGGGTGGCTATACCTAAGACTTGACACACCTAACAACAACATGCTCATACTGATACCTGTTTCTTTTCCCTATGGGATCAGATTATTCACACTGCTATTCAATTACTCTCAGTCACCTTCAAATACTATTTTTAACAACTACATGCTATTCCATGTTATGGACATTTAAAAATTCACTGTTAACTACCTTTAGTTTTTATATTTTGCTATTACAATGGTGCTTTTACCTCTATATCAATCCTTTTACGTATATTTTATAGGATAAATTCCTAGAAGCTAAATTGCTGAATCAAAAAGAATGAAGTATGAATCCATAGTGGTTATTGTAAAACTGCCTTCCAAAAAGGGTGTACCAATTTACACTTTCACTGGCAGTGTTTGTATGAGCAAAACAAACTTTTAAAGGTCAACTTCAGCAGTGAACCAACAGAATGCCACCTTTACCAGAGTTCTTTGGTCAGTTCTGCCTCATTTTCCAACGGACCCATCCTTGCATTCCTGTATGCTACACACTTGGCTGTAGTTCTCAATAGTCTCCTCACCCTTCTACTACAGTCATGGACACTTACAGTTATTATATGAATTATAAATATCTCCTTGACTGTAGCATCCTTGCCTCTCCCAAATACACTGAGCTCCCTGCAGGGAGAGACTGTGTCTAATCCATCTTTTTTATCATCCCTCAATTCTCTCTCCTCATCCTCACCCAATCTCTCTTCTGTGCTCAAGACCCATATATCCAATGCTGGGTGCAGCATCTTGACATCTCCATTGGAATCTCAACATTCTCAAGTCTCTTTCTCCAGATGACTGGCAACTCTCAGTAACATGAGATGAGAGCCTGGGGACAATCTCCTTTGGTTAATGCACTAAACTGCAAAGTCAGTTTGAACTGCAAGGTCAGTGGTTCAAGTTCACCAGCTGCTCCTCAGAAATCCTATACAGCGTTGCTATGGGTTGGAACTGACTCAATGGCACCTAACAACAACAACAACACATCCTTTCTAGGAGTCCTGGTGTGGCGCTGTGGGTTAATGTACTAGACAGCAAAGTTGGTTTCAACTGCAAGGTTTGCAGTTCAAGCTTACCAGATGCTCCTCAGAAACCCTATACAGTGTCGCTATGGGTTGGAACCGACTCGATAGCACTTCACATAAACAACAATATCCTTTCTAGGATCTCGCGTGTGGTGCTATAGTATGAGCACAGGGCTGCAAACCACAAGATCGGTGGTTCAAACGCACCAGCTGTTCCTCAGAAACCCTATATAGAGTCGCTATGAGTTGAACTGACTCGACAGCATTTAACAATAAGAACATATCCTTTCTATTGTTGTTGATTTTATCTTCTAAACAACATTCAGGTCTGTGTACTTTTGCTTGCTACTGATGGCAGCCTAATCCATTCCATCATCTATCTATAGGACTTGGGTAACAATCTCTTAACAAGTATCCTGACATTCACTTTTGCTTTCTTGCAATTTGTCTTCCACAACGCAGCCAGAATGATGTCTCCAAAACGTACACACGATCCTATCACTCTGCTGAAATCACATCAGTGTTTCCCACTGCTTTCCAGATAAGACCACAATCCTTCATTTACGCAGCAAGGCCCTATGGTCTTCGCACCTCACTGTTCTTACCCTTACGCTCTGAGCTCTTTGAATTTCTTCACCATTTCCCTTACCTCCTCCCCCCTCTGCTGACTTAACATACCCATTAGAGCTTAACTCTAATGTGAGTTCTGTAGGGAAACTTTTTCTGAATATCCCTTTCAGATGCTCTCATGCCATGTAGTATTTTTCCTTTCCTCTTCACACAGTTTGTACTCATATATTTATTCTTGAGATGTGATGAATGTCTTTTTCCTCTCCCTAGGCCATAAACTTCTCAAACTCCATTGTGTCTAAAAATAGTTCATTTAATTGTCCACATTACAGTATTCAATAGCTATTTGATGCATGCTGATTTAATGAATGCTTTGTAATATATGACAACACAATATTTTATCCATATTTAATCTGCACACAAATATTTTGAGTTTTTGGTGGGGAAGGTTCCCTCATGACAGTCTCTTGGGAACACCCGATTCTGTTTATCCTGCCACTCACATCAGGAGACCCTTTATCAAATACACCTCCAAAGTCAGCCCCTGCTTGTGGAGTGGCCCATGTCTCTCTTGCTAGGCAGGGTTGTTACTTCTGGAATCCAGCCAGCCATTCTTTGGAAAGGAACCTCTGTCACTTTAAGATTGTAGGATTACAATCTTGGGCCATATATCAATACTCCCTGCTGTAATGGCTGTGATGCCTGCTGCTCAAATTTGTCCAATTAGACACAGCCCCACAGGGTGGAATTCAGTGTGCAGTGTGTCTGTCACTGACCAAGCAGTGGTTCCTCTGCTGCTTTGGAAAGGCCTTAGTCAGACAGCACCGGTCTTCCCAGGAATGGCTGGCCTGGGCAGAGGCTCAACTACCACAAGTGTGGCTCACCTGACCAGGCCTGTGAAGCCCGAGAGCTGCTCAGACCAGGGCAGAGCAGGCAGAAGCTGCCTGAGAGAATGTGAGGGTCAGACCCCACAGATATGAAAGGCCAGTACTTGCTGTTTGTCTGTCTGTCTCTCTCTACTGGTCACAGAAACACAGAGTCTGCCAGTCCCGAAGTGTGCCATTCCCGCAGTTGATTGTGGGGGTACTGGGGAGGGGTGCTTCTAAAGTACAGGCAACCTGGCCAGGATGGGCACCGACTGGAGATGGGGTTTTAAGGTAAGAATTCAAATATTTCTTCACTGTTAACCTCATTTTAAAAATTGTTTTCATTTCTCTTCAGTTTACAGAGCATTAGACTTTGAACAAGAAAAGACTTGTTTCTTTTCTTCTAGCCTAAACCCTCATTTTATAGATGAGGCAAATGAGAAGAGAGCGAGAAAATGACTTAAGTAAGGTCATACAACCAGTCACAAGCAGGGCTGGAAGTCCAACTCGTGCCTTCCCTTCCTGTCCAGTGCTTACTTCTTTTTGGAGGCTGTTTCGGTTTGATTTTTTTGAATCAATGTGGGGAAAAAGAAACTCCGATTTTACAGCTCTGAGCCAGGATTCTCGAATCCTATTTCTCGTTTTCACTGCATGGTCAATTCATGTAGCAGTGGTGGGTTTCGGTTTTGTCTATATATACACGAGTGGGGCTGGACTATAAGCACTCCAAGGTTCCTTTTATTTCCAGTTCATTAATTCATTTAAACATTTATTGAGTGCTTAGCATATGTCAGGCACTAGGGACACAGGTACAGAAAGGCACAGTCCCTGTCTCTGGAGGCATGGTCAGCCTTAGGAAGAGAAGTGTCTCGTGTGCTAAGTGGTCTAGTAGACGCTTACCCAGAATGCCAGGAGACCACAGAGGAAGGAGGCCTGAGCCCAAGTAGTTCCAGGATTCCAGACAGAATGCAGAGTGAACATGATGAAAAGACTTCAAACAACTCACAGACACCAACAGTTCTAATCTTGTCTCCCACCCAACCTTTGACAATGAGCTAATCATTTTCCTCCAGGAAGAATGTACAGATGCGAAGGGGAGAGGTACTCTGGGAAAGAGAAGAAACAAAGAGCCAATTAATCTCTGCAGGGACCAAGGGAGGCCATGGGTAAGCAAGGGCTGCCTGCCCCTGCTGGATAGCTTACCAGCAGTGGAGCACAGCAGACAGGCTGCCTGCTTCTCTGGGATTCAGCACCACAGTGATGATGAATAGACTCTGAACTTCCTTTAGAGGGAAGTGGGGCCTGTTAAGGAAACAGAGGCTCACCTCTGGGCTAAGATGCCACAGGGAGGAAGTTAAGTCACCAGCACCCTTCCCAAAGAGCCCACATCACCTCCACACTCCCACCCCAATGTTCTTAAAGCACTTCCCATTACCAACCAATTTTCTCTCCCAAACCAAGCCTCCAGGGTCAGAAGGACTTAGGTTATCACTTTGTTTTAAAGAGTAAAAAGGTAGACTTCAAAGTAGTTAAGGTCACTTCTTATACAGCTTTCACTGAGACTAGAACCCAGTCTGTAAGCCAAGGCACCACCTTACCACATCCATGCTCTTGTACAGTGCTCTACATACATTCATATTCAACCAGGGAGATGCAAGAGGAAAAACAATCATCAGAACGGGTTACAAATTCGTCCTTTCCCCTAAGGAAATCTGCGCTCTAGACAAAAGTCTTCTCATCTTTGAAAGACTCTCCTTTGTGAAATCAACAATCTGGCCCATGGTCATCAGCTGCCTAGCAGACTGCAGGGTTACAGTGATTTTCCCCATGTGATGCTCAATCCATGTGACCATTATCCTTTAAAAGTTTTTTTTTTTTTTTTTTTTTTAAACTTAGCAGTTCAATCAAATTAATTGTGACGCTTTCAAAAGGCATCAAAATAGCCCTAACTCTCCCTGAAAAGAAGGAAGGCGCCTTGTTTTCAAGAAAAGATGTAAGTTCCTCACCCTGGGGTACTCAAAACAGATACTTATTCCATGACAAATCTCTACTTTCTCCCAGACCTTCCTTTTTAAAAGAGAGGATTAAAAATATCAACACCAATGAGACTATACTATTCTCAGCTTAATTCTGGCCCAATTTTATTTTCAGCTTCAAGTAACTGGGAGTTCTTTATGACCAAGGGCAAAAAAAACCCAAGAAGTTGGAAAACCTCATTAAAAAACCGACTAACACAACTCACTTGTTTGAAATGAAGTGGAAGCAGGAGAGGGAGAGGAGAAAGGAACCAAGAGTGGGAGGGAGAACAAGGCCATGTTCTTGGCCCAGCTTCAAGTCTGAAGAAATGTTCTAGTGGAATCACTGTTGAGTTTTGATTTCACCCCTAAGAGGATGAAGGAAGGCTTGGAGGGATGGGTGTGCCCTCAACTCGGCAATACTGGTCCTCACCAAGAGTGATGAGAACAAATTCCTTCTGTTCTTAAAAACTGCTCATGTTGGCAGCTCCCCTAAAATACTGTCTCCCAGAGGCTAGCACCTTCCTTCAGAGCGAGCCTCTTGTGTTTGAGAAGGCTTTCAAATTAGCACAATACCTTTGCATGTATGAGCTCATTCTTGCTTATTAACCACCTGAGGAATTAAATGGGGATGTTGTTGTTAAGTGCCGTCGAGTCGGTTCTGACTCATAGCGACCCTGTACAGGGTTTCCGAGGCTGTAAATCTCTAAGGGAGCAGAAAGCCTCATCTTTCTCCCGTGAACAGCTGGTAGTTTCGAACTGCTGACCTTGCGGTTCACAGCCTGATTCGTAACCACTACGCTACCAGAGCGTAGGTAATTATATTTTACTGATGAAAAGGCTAAGGGGAAACTCAGAGAGTTCAAGTGACTAGCTGAAGGTCAGGCAGTCTACAAGAAGTCAAGCCCAGGTTTCTAGGGTTCTAGCCTCTATTCTTTCATTCGAGGTCAGAATGCAGACAACTAGATCAGTTTAATTCTGAGTTTAGAACAGTTACAAGGGTGATCTGCTGGTCATTAATCCTAGGGCTTGCTCTAGTCTGAAGAATTTTTCATGATAAAGACCAAATGACACTCAGCAGAGCAAAGTTTCATGAAGGTGAGGGACACAGAGACAAGGGTCCAGTAGTCTGCAGGGCCAATCAGGTGACCCAAAGGAGGAAGGGCTTTTGGAACGTGACCTCCTACCAGCCTGGGCCAAATGGTCTCTTTTTGGAGGTCACCACCTACTCATCATCACTATTCTTGCTCATGCATTTCCTCCAGTCTCAGGACCACAGCCAAGCTCTTTGAAAACAGAAGTTACATGATCCCAAGGAGCCAGAGGATAGATGGGTACAGGAAGATGGAGGTGAGGCAGGAGGGGTTTGAGTCTGTCTCTTACTCAATATAACTGCTTCAAATATAACAATTTCTTTGTCCTTCCTGGGTTTGGAAGGTGCTACCCATTTTGTTTCATGCCACGTCTGTTCAGAAGAAAACTGAGAGCCTGCCTTGAAACAAATGATCAGAAAAGAGAAGTTGGAAGACATGTATTTCTAATTATGTTTGTAAAGCTCATTAGAAAAATGGATAAGAGACTAAAAGATACTAGATTAAAAATTCAGAAGACAACAACAGGGGGGCAGGTTTGTAGTGTATACCCTTTGGTTGGTTGATGATGCATGGAGGGGACTGTAACCATGGCAATGAAATGATATACGATAGGATGAATGTAAAACTAATGCTCTCCCATGTAAACTAACACATAATTCACAATAAAACATTCAAAAAAAAAAAAAGAATTCAGAAGACATGAGTTTACTATTTTTTAAGTATTAATTATTACTCTCAGGTTTACTATTAATTATATGATGTGAAAAATGTGAAATTCTCTAGACCTCTTTGTGCTTTTTAATCTGTAAAATGGACTCATAATTATGGCATTTAAAAATCCCTGCCTATATCATAGTATGTTATACGGATCATCTGAAATAATGTATATGAAAGCCCTTTGTAAATATTAAAGCAGCCTACACATGTTATATATTATTATTAGACTGAGGAGTGTGTTACACATGTTTTCAGCAGATTGAAGAAACCCTCTTTGCCTATTAAGAAAACATATGAAACATCCAAGACAAATATTAGAAAAAAATCTAATTGTACCCTCTGGGTCCTGTCACAAAAGCAGGTAAATGTTTTGTGCTTTAAGAAAAGCAGAGGATAAATGGGCTAGAAAGAAAGCTTGTGGTCAAATGTTATATTTTTTTGTTAGTATTTCCTGGCAGAGAGTCCAAAGGCCTAGTGAGGAACTCAGGTCTTTATTCATAGGGTAGCTGTCTAGGAATATACTGATGCAGAATACAAACTGGGACTTTGGCTCTGTCAATTACTAGCTGTGTCCCCAAAACAATTTACTTAACCTCTCAGGGTCTCAGTTTTAATTTCTAAAAATAGGGATGAAATATATCTTTTTGTGCAGAGTTGCTGTAAAAGATTTGAAATTATGCATATAAGGTATATATCATAGAGGAAATATTCAATGTTGCTAGTAGTTATCTCATACATCTTCTAAAATGTCAGAAAATTCTAGTGTTTTGCCAAAGTATATATGAAAAATATTTGTAACTCCAAAACCTGAGTATGGTACCATGAAGAGGCAAGGTTCTGAGGCCTGGGCAGGAAACAGCCTCCATTTCCTCATCTGTGAGCTGGGAGTTAGCGTAAGGATTACATGCAACAAAGTATGAAAAAACTCTAGTGTGACAGGCATAATAAGAGAATAATAAATATTAGCTATTGGGCACAAATTGTTTTCTCAAGCTATACTAGCCTTTTTCCAGGTTCACTGTGTTTGGAAGTGACGTGTAGAGGTAACATAAACATATTTCATGGATTTTAGAGTCCTTTTAAGGAGCTCTGGTAG
>NW_006408525.1:7764367-7780588 GCF_000296735.1 Chrysochloris asiatica | reverse complement strand
AAGTCAGTTGGAACCACGGGGTTGGCCGTTCAAATTCACCAGCTGTTCCTAGGAAACCCTATACAGGGTCACTATGGTTCAGAACCAACTTGATGGCACTTAACAATAACAACAAATATATATATATATGGTGGTGGTAATGTGCCATGGTGTCGGTTCCAATTCATAGTGACCCTGTACAGGGTTTCTGAGGCTGTAAATCTTTATAGGAGCAGAAAGCCTCATCTTTCTTCTGCGGACCTTGAGGTTACCAGCCCGATTCAAAGCCACTATGCCACCTGAGCACAATATCTATATGCCACAATATATATAGCTGTCGTTAACATACATTGCCCCATTTAGAAAATGTTTTTCAGTTTTTGTTTTTCCTTCTATCTGGCAAATCATCTTTGGCCTTGACCATAAACCTAGGGATTTCGTATCACTAACAGCACAGTAAGCATTTCAGAGTGATGCTAGCTAGATAAACACAGAGTTACAGGCATGTCTGTGTGTGTCAGGTGTTTTCCATTGGCCTCTTTAGTTCCTGTTCATACTGGTGCTGTTCTGGATCCCTTGCGTCCGTGGACAGCTCCGTACACACCAGTGCTGCTATACAGTTTTTATAATCTAACCCAGAAATCCTCCGATCCTCTTACTTCTTATCCTGATTAATTATCATTTCATCAGACCTCAAATGGTCTTATGTAAACTAGACCTCATTGCTGGACCCATGCAGTAATGTATAGTTAACCCATAAAAGTACGCTGATTCTATATTGGAGGAATGGAACCGAAGGCTAGAATAACTACAAAGATTCACCTTGTCCTTTGCAAAATGTCTCATAAGAAATGCAAAGTAAAATAGACTGCCTTCCTGAAAAATTATGGTTTATTCAGAAAAGGAGATTTAAAGTCCACCTTCAAAGCTCCATACCACTACTCTCTCTAATGGAATTAATGAGCTCTGGTAGCGTAGAGGTTACGAATCGGGCTGTGAGCCGTAAGGTCAGCAGTTTGAAACTACCAGCTGTTCCACGGGAGAAGGATGAGGCTTTCTGCTCCTGTAAAGATTTACAGCCTCGGAAACCCTGTACAGGGTCGCTATGAGTCGGAACCCACTCCATGGCACATAACAACAACAACAACTAATGGAATTATAATTATTTAATCAGTCCCTGGAGAAGGACATCATGCTTGGTCAAGTAGAGAGAGGGTCAGCGGGATGGACTGACACAGTGGCTGCAACAATGGGCCCGAACAGAGCAATGATTGTGAGGATGCACAGGCCTGGACACAGGGTCATGGTCATTATGCGTTGGCAGTGACTCAACAGCACCTAACAAGAAGTCTGACGACAGGCTAAAGGACATACATTACTACACAAGGGAGGACCAAGAAATTACTTTAGGCAATGTCAAAATGACAAGCCATCAGGAATTCATGGTTAATTAAGAAAGAAAAGACAGCAACAAAGATCCCGTAAACAGACCTAGATGGCCTGGCAAACCTCTGAATTTAATTTTGTGATCTACTATAAACAACAAAAGGCCTCCATAGCATATTCAACAAATTTAAAAGAATAGAATCAATACATCTGAGATATTATTTAATTATAATCTTTAGTGACAGAGACAATATGAAAATCTAGCAGCAACATTCTGACAGTGGAATAAATAAATAGATATAAATATTCCTCGTACTAATCCCAGCAGAATTGTCAATTATGAGGCCAGACTGTAGATCTGACTTCTAAGGTTTCTTTAATATGATAGAGTTTGATGTAGGAGGTGTCACATCTCCAATATTATGCCTTTTATTAGAATAAAGGACTCTCTGAGGACTTCAAGTTTAAATGGTCAGAATGACCCTAGGCTCCCTTCACATTACAAATATTTCCAGATCGTGGTCAACTACGGGATACACCCAGAGAGAAGCACTGTGGGAGCGGAACGAGCCAGAGGCGGAGAGAGGAGCAGGAGCAGGAGTAAATGAAGAATTATGATATCTGCATTCTCAGAATCTCGGAACCATAGACTCTTAGAACTGCAAGGAATTTCAGCAATCCTCTAACCCATATCCACCACATTCAAAAGCAGAATGACTCTCCTGGTATGTTGTTGCTGTTAAATGCCATCAAGTTGGTTCCGACTCATAGTGACCTTATACTATGTCCGAGGAGCGGTGCTTGATGAGCTTGAACCGCCAACCTTGCAGTTCAAACCAACAGTGCAGTCGAGCACATTAACCCACAGCGCCATACCAGGCCTCGTGGTACGTTGTTGTCATTAAGTGCTGTTGAGGCAGTTCCGACCCGTAGCGACCCTGTAGAGGGCTTCTACGGAGTGGCTGGTGAGCTTGAACTGCTTACCTTGTGGATCAAACCGAATTAGCAGTCCAGTACATTAACCCACACCTCCATACCAGTACTCCTCAAAACTCAAGTTTATGTTACAACAGGAGAGAAAGCAATTGCTGAGGTGGTCAGCTACAACATCTCTAACAGCTAATGTAACCAGGGCTATTATCATACCAACAGGAAAGAATGCCCTTGCCAGCAAGGGCCAGGAGAAATTATAGTTAACATTTAACATTATAGGGCCAACTTCAAAGTCACTGCAGCTGGACTCTAATAATGGGAGACGAAACTGCTAACACTAGCAGAAAACTGCAGGTGGACAGTTCTGGCTGGAAATAGCGTCTGTCCTCAGAGCAAGAGTGTGCTTCAGAAACCCCAACACAAGCTGTTGCCTCTCACCACAGGGTGGGGAGAAATGTGGGAAATAACCTCTGGTCTGTCTGTGGTTCAACATGTGACTAAGCAGTTAATGCTACGTAGAAACATCCACCCTGGCCATTGGGGGTGGGGTGCGGATAGGGTGTGGCCATTAGTGACAATAGGTGAGAGAGATGGTGGTATCCTGGTGGACTTTAAGACTGTCTGTCTACAATAACAGGAAAGGAGCAGAGAGCTGGGCTTACTCCTCAGATACTGCCAATGGATGTAGACAAGATACGACAAATTCCTCAACTTGGGACGGAGCGTTTCAATTCAGACAAGTCAGATAACGCAGGTAAGTCGGACAAGTCAAACGAGTCAGGAAACAAGTAGAATTCACCTGCAGGCCCTTCAGCTATCATGTGGCCATAGCCAACACTGTAGACACAGGATTGAGTCCACCTTGCAGGGACAGAGTGGGTTCCAGTCCTTGTGTGACGATGGAAGCACCCCTGTGGTCACACACATACATCAGCCCTGATACCCCTTTACGATTTGATCACATACTTGACCAGGCCTCAGAGTGGCTTTGGCATTCTGTCATGCTCTACCTGGTTCTTCCCCACCCTCCGTCCTCACCCGAGTTCCTTACCCATGCTTTCCCTTGTGTGGCTAAAGGGGAGAAGAGTCAGCATTGGGTCACTCTGGGCAAGCGCCTGGGCTGGCTCTGACACTGTACTTCTACCCCAATAAGCAGGCTCTGTCTTATCTCTGAGGACAGGTAACCCAGTTTGAACACTGGGTCCTGCCTCGATAAGTTTCAGGCCTCTAGGAAAAAGACCAGGCCTAACCCCCATAACTCACTTCTTATCACACCCAAAGGGGCTCTCTTCTGGATTCTCAACTTACTATTGAGGTCCTACGGTCAGCTACCCTGAATGTGCTATCACTCTACCATCCCTGACCCCTGTACTGAGCCCTCTCCTAGACAAACCATCACTCTGCTACCTCTGAAGGCATCTGCACTGCCAGGAGCTACACCTCCCACAGCCTAAACACCAGCAACTGTCTAGTACAGTAAACCTAAAATGAGCAAGTGACTTTGAAAGGTGTTTTGTTTGTTTGTTTTTAAGCCGATAATGAAAATAACACTATCAGTGGATGAGACAAATGAAAGCCTAAAAGCACGTGATCTATTATTTAGAAAATGTTGCCTTTCAGTTGTTTTCTGATGTCAGACTGTGTATCGAATCCTCTGGGTGGGGTCTGGAGGAGAGTTAAGTCCCTCCCTGGTCCTTCTGCTTTGTCCGAGCTACAGAGGATGGCAGGCAGGTGTGGAGCAGAGGTTACTTAAAAGCCTGGCAATGCGCTGCAGAAATCAATCAACTACATGAGGAATTCCTCAGGGGGAAAGCAACTAAACATGACATAATAAATCTACCATGTACACACAGTACATTTACAGGGACTTCTTTGGAAACCTGAAATTTTTACGTATACTTCAGAAACCCCAAACTTTGGTATGTACTATACCACCTCAACTTTCAAATTCTAATGGTATCACCAAATGTGTGAGATGTAAAAGGAATTTGGGATTCCATATAGCAATTTCACAAAAAAAACTGGCAATGGTTGGAGTTAGCTTCTTAGATGAAATTGATTGAATACATGAGAAATTCCTTGGGGGCAAATTGCTAAGCATAATTTAAGTTGAAACGGATAATTTAATAAACCTAAATGGCAGGAACTGGTGTGTATTACCCTGAGGAACCTAGCCCAGCACACACTGTTTTCCACACGGTTCTATGATACTCTCTTATGCTGCTCTGAGAGGACATCTTAGGTGCTCTCTCATAATACATTTTTATTAAGCACCTGGTGTGGTGGTGTGGGATAATGCACTAGACCGCAAGGTCAATTTGAGCCACCAGGTTGACAGTTCAAATTCACTAGCTCCTCGGAAACCCCATACAGGGTCGTATGAGTTGGAACAGACTCAACAGCACTTAACAACAACAACTACTTGTAGACACCATTTTAGGCACTGGTGAATCATAGGTGAAAAAAGACAGTCCTTAAAGATTTACAGCCTTGGAAACCCTGTACAGGGTTACTATGAGTCGGAACCGACGCTACGGTACTTAACAACATCAACAACAACAACAATCCTTAAGAAAGAATTAAGAAGAAAATATGTGAAGAAAAATATGCTATCAGGATTGGAGGAAGACTCATTAACAACCTGCGATACGCAGATGATACAACCTTGCTTGCTGAAAGTGAAGAGGACTTAAAACATTTACTGATGAAGATCAAAGAGCATCTCAATGTCATCTCAATGTCAAGAAAACAAAAATGCTCACCACTGGACCAAAAAACAACATTCTTATCAATGGAGAAAAGATTGAAGTTGTCAAGGACTTCATTCTTCTTAGATCAACTATCAACACTCACGGAAGCAGCAGTCAAGTATTGCATTAGGCAAATCTGCTACACAAGACCTTTTTAAAGTGTTGAAGAGCAAAGATGTCAGTTTAAGGACTAAGGTGTGCCTGACCCAAGCCATGGTATTTTCAATAACCTCATATGCATGCGAAAGCTAGACAGTGAATATAAGGAAGATAGTAGATGAATTGATGCTTTTGAGTTATGGTATTGGAGGAGAATATTAAAAGTGCCATGGGCTGCCAAAAGAACCAATAGATCCGTTTGGGAAGAAGTGCAGCCAAAATGCTCCTTGGAGGTCAAATGGCCAAACTTTGTCTCTCATACTTGGGACATATTGTCAGGAAGGACCAGTCACTGGAGAAGGATGTCATGTTTTGTAGGGTGGAACGTCACAGAGAAAAAGAGGAAGAGCCCCAACGAGATGGATTGGCCAAGTGGCAGCATCGATGGACTCAAGCGTGGCAACAGTAGTAAGGCTGGCCCGGGATTGGACAGTGTTTCGTTCTGCTGTGCATAAGGTCGCTATGAGTCGGTACTGACTCAATGGCACCTAACAACAACACATCTTTAAGAAGTTCAATGAAGAGAGAAATTTTAAGATATAAGCCTTGTAGACCTACCAAGGGATAAAGGAGAAGGCTGTGCAAAGTTGTTGTTACTTGAGTAAACTTGTGAGAGAGAAGCAGGTGGCCACCTGGTGGATGGATGGGAAGAAATGAGAGGGTGATGAAGGGGACACCCATGGACTAGTAAGAACAAAGGTATGAGGGAATCCAATGGTATAACGGGTTCAGCGAACTCCAAGTTATCTGCCCTGGCCTCAGAACTCACATGAGGCAGTGCTGAGAAGTGAGGCTGGGAGTCCTCAAGGTTAGCAAGGAGGCAGCAGAGAATCTTAGAGTTCATAGGCCTGTAGTCCTCTGTCATTAACCATGGGCTTCTTCCACGGGCCTCTTAGCTCTCTGAGAGCTCACAGCCTTGAGGTGATAACAAAGGCATCAAGGCTGAGGGTTGCATTTGAGGCTGTCCACAAGCCCTCCTGGGCCTCAGAACAGGGAGTGCGCGCCAAGATGTACAGGGGTGCAAGGGCATGACACTGGAATGTTTGGGAGAAGATTAAAGACATTCTTTATGCAAACTGTTCCTCACATGAGTGAAGAGGAGTTCCAATATCAGATATAGGCAGTTATTGCTAATAGCACTCAAATTGGGAATTCCCTCTGGTGGTTGAAAACAACATATCTCACTAAGGGAACCTGGACAATTAGGATCTGTAGAGAGCATTAACCACTCACCGCGTGCAATTTATTGGCCCAGAATATCAGGTTAGCAAGCTGAAATAATTAAACATCAGGCCAGCTGTTCTAGGCAATTAGGTAACATTTTTCATTTAAGAGACCACACAACAGAGGGGAGAGAATAGGCAGATAAGAATTGTGTTTTGATTTACTGAATCTCTGCTGTAGATAAAAAGCCCAGCCTTTTGGACTCCTTCAGGCAATTACTATTTCAGGCTTGGCAAGAACTTGAGTCTGAAAGTAACTATTGGTCTTGTCTTGGCAAGACTCAAAGTCACTGTAGTTCTAAGGTGGTCACAGGCAGCCTTAAGAGGGGAAAGTCAGTGGCAAAGAGGAGGCCAGGAACTGTCGAATCATTAGGAGGGCTGGTATAGGCCTGGTGCTTAGAAGAGGCCAAATCTGGTCCTCCCACATGTTCTTAGAGAGGGAATGTGGTCAGCTGGTGAAGGCCCAGGCCTGCTAGTTAGGGTTCTGTGGTTCCCTTCCTGGCATCTGTTTTTGTTGCTTCTGCAGGCTGATACTCCCTGCCTTAGTATCTGTTCCTGTAAAAGAAGAGGACAACTTGTGTTTGGAGGGAAAAGGAAAGAGGTGTGACTGGTAGGTTGCCAAATGGTACTGGCTTAGTCCACATTAGGGGATAGGGAATGGGCATTTAAAGAAAATCTCTCCATCCTGACACTGACAGGCAAGGTGACTTTGGTCAAGTCACTGCCTTAGTCTGAGCCTCAGTTTCCATAGCATTAAATCCGGGAGTTGGAGTAGATGAGATGCTCTCTAAGGACCCTTTCAGGTTCTGACATTCTACTATTCTGAGATGCCAAAACAAGATAAATTGCTAGGCTAAAGGAAAGCAAGATTTTCTTTGAATGGAAAAGAGAATTAGCCTATGCGCTGCCAGCTGACTTCTCCCACAAGATTCTGGAGCCAACACTAAGTATGGGGCAGAGAGAGTGGGGCCGTCTGAGGAGACAGCAGGCCCGCGTGTGGTCACTGGGTACACTGTATTGAAACATCTCTTGCTTGAGCTCTTCCACTTAATTGGGAGCTTGCTTTTCCAGTTGTATATTTTTATCCTGTGCCCTGGAACCCAAACCATTAGGTTTGTAGCCAAAGACCACTTCTTGTTTAATCGTTAACTGCCTCGGCACTGTGGAGCTCTATCCCAGCCAGAAAGTCCTCACCCAGATGCTGCACCTCTTCAGCAAGCAGTATTCGAGGGAGGACGCTGAGCTGGCCTAGTATCTAAGTTCTGTACTCCAACGTTGGAAATAAATCCCCTACGCTGTCTGGCCCACACAAATCCCCGTTCAGCCAGGCCTCTCCTATGGGGTTACTCTGCTAACAAAATGCTTAAGATCAGCAATTCTTTTCTACTCTTACCCACTCTCAGGGAGGAGCCAACAGGGCTATTCCTTAGGCTCCACTTTCCATGTCTGAAATGTGGTTGAAAACGAAGATTCCAGATGTTTCCTCATATTTTAAGTGGAACCACAGATTAAACTTCCTGTAGGAAGGCAGTATGGCACAATAGAAGGAGTACAGTTTCTGGAGTCAGACAGGCATTTGGGTTGTGGCTCCACACTTTATCTGGCCTTGAGAAAGTATTGATTCTTTGAACCTCAGTTTCCTCTTCTATCACAACAAAATCCATTTCTTTCACTTGGCTGTAACTTCCATGATTACAAAGGCTGTCTGTTTTGTTCATCGCTACATATTCTAAGCTTAACACACCATCGGTTTTCTCAATACATGTGCACTGAGTCAACGATTAAAAATCTCACAGGGTTTTTAAGGAGATAAAGAAGAGTAAAAATATGAAGTCCTTAATCCCATATCTGGCATCTGGAATTAGATTTAGTGCTTATTCACTAGTCTGTAGGACACAGTTCTACTACCTCAGTGAGAAGGATGCTCAAAGAGTGCTTTAGACCTTGGTTATGTTTTTCAGTTATGAAAAGGCTATCTCATGGGAAAACAAGATATGCACTTAGAAAGCTCTTTGATAAGGGACTATTTTCCAATATAGCCCATTCTGACTCCGATGCTATTGTTGAAGTCCACTCTTTGACAAGGGAAAAACAAGCCAATCAGATACAAAGACACTGATGTCACTGATGGTAGTAGAAGGTCCTTCAGTACTTACCCATGATTTCCAGGCCTTAGGGCCTTCCAAGGAGATTCACAAAACTAGACATAGGCTTGGAAACCAGATTCCCTAGGGCCCCTGGTACACTACGCTATTGTTCCAGGACGGAAGCAACTCAGAACAAAATGGTGAGTGGGATTTTCCTTGCATGGGCCACAATACATATGTTTGTTCAAGAAAAAAAAGTTGGAGCAAGAAGACATGAACGTCTGCTGCTAAAGAAAAGCCTGTTTGTGCCAGCCACAGTGGTGAGATTGTTCAGAGACTTCATCCTGAAAGTCCAATTACCCCAACAGCATGGCCAAGGTCAGTATCATTTTGGGTGTGCCAACTACTCCAGCCACTTGAGCACCAGATGTGAATCAGCCTCTGGGAGAACTAGCCTTCACTAGACTGGCTAGCTCTTTAGGGTTATCCAATGCTACCTTTCTCCTTGTTCTTGCTTCCGTTTCTTTGGGCAGAAGTGTCTTATCTTATGTGTATCTCCACAGATACCAAATAACCACAGCCTGCAGAATTCAGAACTGTTGCCCATGGGTGAATTACGGAGAACAGTGTGACTTGGCAAGGACTAGCAGCTCTCAAGCTTGACCCAGGGCCTACATTTGAGAAGGAAGAGATCAAACGATTTTCTGTCCCTGCTTTGTTTTTAACAGAACTCCCAGACACCACAACAATCTGGAGTAGTATTAAGTCTAAGAGGCCAAGATGCGAAGCAACCTTTTTACCTCAACACTCAGTTTAAAATGTATGTTTTAAACATAGGATGCCAAGTTCTTTTCAGCCCCATATTTCAAGGGATTTACGAACAACAATTACACCATTAACTCTTCAAGCAGCCTAGACTTGGTGGTGGTGGTTATGTGCCGTGGAGTCAGTTCCGACTCATAGTGACCCTGCATAGGGTTTCCGAGGCTGTAAATCTTTACGGGAGCAGAAAGCCTCATCTTTCTCCCGCGGAACTGCTGGTAGTTTTGAACTGCTGACCTTGCGGTTCACAGCCCGATTCGTAACCACTATGCTACCAGAGCTCATTTAGCCTAGAATCAGTCCATGCTAATTTCTCCAAACAATGTCCTTGTATGCATTTAAAAAAACAAATAGCTAAAACGTTCACATGCCAAACAGGCTGAACAGAGATTGGAAATTTAGACTTTGAAGGATATAAACTTCATCAACCATAGAAGGATCCAGTCCTGGAGAGATACCATCAGCTGGGCTCTGCAGCCTTTGCTGAGATCACAGTTAGAAATTCTCTCAAAAAAGGAGTAATTATCAATCAATGTCATAGGGCAAATCTTTATGTGCTAATATGGAAAGCAAATTAAAAATTCTGTTTAGTATGATCTTAAATGAGAAAAAAGATAGACACACAAGAGGGCTTCAAAAAGCTTACTTAAATATGGCCTGGCAAGATAATGGCATTTTTACGTGAACTTTTTGAAGCCCCCTCGTCTATCACTTATATATACATATGCAATTGTATATGTGAAAGTAATAATAAAATACTAACTAGTCATAGTTGATGCTATTTATATAGCATTAACTGCCAGACAGTATTATTTTGGGAGATTGGAGAAGCAGTATTTTAAGTGTTTTGGTATATATCAACTCACTGAATCTTTACAATAACCCTAGGATGCAGGCATATTATTTTATGGATGAAGAAACGGAGGCATAGAGAGGTTAGCAATTTGTCTAAGGTAATTAGCTAGCAAAAAGCAGAGCTGGGATTTGCAGTCAAAGTGAACTGTTTTAGAGTCTTTGTTCTTATTGACTATGCTAAACTGAACGATCCTCAAAACATCCTGAATGAATAAGCTATTTGTAACCTAGTCTTCCCTGTGTGCACTGTACCAATTGCCCAGATGCCTTCCCAAAACATACCACAGGTCAGTAGATTTGGGAGTCCTTTTTCAATCATACTACAATGACCTTTAAATTTCTAGAATGAAATTGTGAGCTCTTGGGAGGTAGGCTATAGAGGCTTAGCCCTCTATATGTCTCTCACATTTGTAATTTTTGGTTAGTTGGTTGTTGTTGTTGTTGTGTGCCGTGGAGTCGGTTCCAACTCATAGCGACCTTGCACAGGGTTTCCGAGGCTGTACATCTTTACAGGAGCAGAAAGCCTCCTCTTTCTTCTGTGGAACAGCTGGTAGTTTCGAACTGCTGACCTTGCAGTTCGCAGCCCAATTCGTAACCACTACGCTACCAGAGTTCTAGTTTGGGCTAATATCCAGCCTCATGGGAAATTCATAGTTTTTGAGAGGTTAGAGAGAGATGAGAGTTCTTTAGGATGGTCTCAATTCAGATTATTGAAAGGAATCTTCAAATGAGGTGTTTGTGGGCTAAAGGGTGGGAAGCTCATACGCAGAGTAGAAGTGGGAGAAAGAAGAGGAATGATAAACTGACCCACTGGCCAAACAAACCCATGGCAATTCCCAGTGATAAGTGAGGACCAGAACCAGGTTCTTTAACCTCTGCATTCTTCTATTCATTATAGTGACCACAGGAAAACCAAAAAACCACACCTACTGCCACGGAATCTATTCCAATTCACAGTCAGTGACTCTAGAGGACAGAGTAGAATTTCTCCACAGGGTTTCTGAGGCTGTAAATCTTTATGGAAGCAGTCAGTCTCATCTGTCTCCCACGGAGCAGCTGGTGGATTAGAACCACTGACCTTTAGGTTAGCAGGCCAGGACTCCTGGGATCATAGGAAAGGTAATGACAGGTTCCTGCCACATAGCTTGGAGGTGTCTTCCTTATTCAAGGAACTATAAACTGGTAGCCTAAATGCTTTTATAAGGAAAACTGCTTTAAGCATCATCCTTTCCCTCAACTTTATACCTTCATTTATAACCACAGACTTTCTCATCTGTTAGAGTTCATGGCGTCCTTTTACAAATTGCCACTTGATTTCACAGCTTCTTCCCACCAGGGTGTATAGGTTCACAGAAGGCTCTAGTCTATTCTCCTGCTATCCTGTCCTTTCTCTTCAAAACACAAACAGGCCACCACTTTTCCAGAAAGTTGGCTGCACAATGCAAAAGCATGGGTCACTGCTTGAGCTGCAGACATTGCTCAGGGTGCCTGTACCTGTGCATGTGCAAGCGCTTTCCTCGCAAGAAAACAAGAGGCAGCACCTATCTGAGACGGCCACTGTTCTTTCTCAGAAACAAAGCAATCCAAAAATACTTTCACTCTATGGTGAAGGTGAGAAACAGAGGGTAAGTCGCCAGGGAATGGTCAGTGAGGTCACACTGGCCATGGCATAATCAATCTGATGCCTACTTCAGACCCATAGGTCTGCCCCTCTAAATGACTCTTTGCTACCCCAGAGGAGGACAAGGCAGAATGACTACACAGGGTTTCTGAGGCTGCAAATCTTTACGGAAGTAGAATGTCTCATCTTTCTCCCACGGAGCAGCTGGTGGATTAGAACCACTGACTGTTAGTTTAGTTTAGCAGTCCAATGCTTAACTTCTCCTACAAAAGGGCAATTTGGGGCATGATGCTATAGAGTTTAGTACTTAATCATTCTCATATCTCCCCATGATTGTTACCCCCAAGATTTACAGTCTCTCCACAATCCTAGAATGAATGGGGAGGAGAAGAGGAAACTCTAGATATCTTTTCCATCTTGAAAAGTTTGAGAGAATTATCTAGTTCCCCATGAACCTCCTCACAGGTTGGGGTCCTTTTTTCCCTCATCACTAAATCTAAGAAGGTGGAAAGGAACATTACTCCTTACTTAGGTCAGAAATCGGACTTCAAAGGCAAAAGGGATTCTATGAGAAAAACACTCAGGATGGGACAATCAGGCCCATAGAGTCTCTGGTGGGGAAGTCCACACATTGGGATAGAAGGGACACATATAACATTCCCCCAACCTACTTATATCCTCTGGTGCATAAACTTTATAAGTATAATGTTGGCAGATTGTGGTGCTTAGAAAAGTAGCTGAAGAAACTCAAACCATAAATAATGCCAAGTAATAAAGGAGGTGAATGTTTCTGTTATTAGATTCTTTCATTGTATAAATCTGTTTAATAAGCTGGCTAGGAATCACTGATAGAAAACAGACTTAGTATGCTGTGACAGACCAACCAGCTTTAAAAGGCCAGTATGGGAATTTGTGCCAAGTTATATTTTTTTGTTCTTAACCAATGCAACTTAAAATGTAATTGTTGTTTCCTTGTTCAAAAATGGAAAATGTCTTATGAGGCTGTGTTTGGAGGGGGTAGAAGGCATGCTCTGTGCCACGGAGCACTCTTGCCCACCTTCCATAACCACTGCTCCCCTGCTGCTCCATACTCATTGCTTTAAAGGCAATTTATGGTGTTTGCAAACCACGCAGTCCTTGTCTTACTACCTATTGGGGGATCTATATAATTCCTGCTTTTTAGAATATTGTTTCTCAACATTTATATGTGTCTGTTAGGAAAAAAAGAAAAAGAAAAAAATCCTTCTAAATATCCTCCTTTTGACCCAAGATCCATGGCAACCCCTTTGGCTAAAGAAATTCATTCAACACCAGAAGGGATGGGGAGGGTGGGATGGTGGGATGGGAAAAGGGGACTGGAAATGGAAGTCTCTGGGTCACATTTGTCTTCCAACACTATGGTTTCTAACAGTTTGTTGATGTTTTTCTGGGGTTGGTTACTATCATCATGATGGGTTGTAAAATGAAACACTATAAACTAGCTGAAGGCTTGAGTAGAAATATTTGCCAAATGGCATAAACAACAACACTGGGAGTCCCACATACTCAGCCACACTTACAAAGCTAGGCTAACTGTACCCAAGCTATTGTTTACGACACTGAGATGCATAAACTCCACTGCCTGACCAGTTGAGATTCTGACCCTAGTTCCCAAGTCTCTTTTCAGGAGGCCCACACACAGTTCTCTTCCAAGGGTTTGTTAAACAGATAAAACAGAAAGTAATTGGATAAAACAGATTATTTATATGCACAATTTAATTAGTGTTTGGAAAATTTTAGTCTCAACAGTATAATGACACATCATTTGGAGTTGCTCATACAAGATTATTTGTGTTACATTTCTGTGTGTCAGATATCTTGCTATGCATTTTAGTACCTCATAGAAGGTGTTCTAAAAAATTAGTTTAAAGTTTGAATTAAGTATGACCCCTATGGTTATTTCCCAAGGAGCTGGGCATTAAGTCCTTAGGACTATAACCTATTCTAGAGCATTTTACACAGGAAAAAGAAAGTAACTGTTGACCTCTTTGGCATGAAAGTAATTAGAGGCTTTTCTACAATTTCTCAGATTTACACAGTTTCTTTTCTTTCTGAATACCAATTTATTTTAGAAAAATGTCATGGTAGATGATAGAAAATTATTCTCATTTTACACAGGTAGATGCCAAACACTGGGTTTCTTCCATGTTGGTTTGAGGTTAGAGAAAGTTAACACAGTCTTACAGCTGTGGTAAATGCAATGGGAGAAAGAGAGAATGGGTTAGATTATTCTTGGAGCTACTTCCAAAGAATCTGAGTAAAATCTAGTAATAGTACAGGGGAAAAAAGATGGAAAAAATTACAAGTAATGTTCTTTATTCACCAAAGGTGAACTAAAACCTGGCAGAACAGCTGCCATGGGGAAAAACAACCCCAGAGGAATCTCACAGCTGCGGTAGAACTGCCACGCACATGCCCATGACTGTAGAACTAGGGGAACCAACATTCATCCAGCAGTAACTCAAGGCTGACCCTGTGCTAGGCCCTTCACTTAGTCTCTCCTTTTCTAATTCTGTGGCTTGTAGGGGGAAAAGCAAAAGAAAACCACAGGGGCTCAGTAGGAGTGACTCCAATGACCGGTGACTGACCTTTATGAGAATTACACAAGCTGAAGAAACCAGCCCAGAGGTTCTAAAACCAAACTGGTCAGAGTACCAGACCTGTGCCTAGAAACATACAAAGGTAAGAAAAGAACTAAAAGTTAAAATTAATCATTCTATTTAAGCCTGGGGGAAAATCCAACGTTCCACTAAGCAATAGCTAGTAACTGTTAAGATCAATAGGTAATCATATCAATGGGATTATTTTCAAAGAAATATTTCAAAGAATACTTCTTGAATTATCTTAAAAAATCAATATTTAGTGAGAAGGATTATGACCCACTTATTAATGTGAATTTTGTTTGCATTTAAAAATAGAACTCAACGCTGTGGCCCAATTTTCAGCCAAGTGGTAGACAAGTATATAGAGAGACGACAACACTAGTAAGTTATGCTCACCATGGAATGGTCAATCACTGAAAATCAAAAGAGCAACATTTACTTAAGGACAGTGTTGAGAAGGGATGGGAAGGAAGGTGGAGTGGAAACAGGAAGCAGGATGACTGTTGTTACATGGAGGGGATTGCAATCACTGAGATGAAACAAGGTGTATGATTTGTTGAATGTAAAACTGATGATCTGCTCTGCAAACCTTCACTCAATTCACAATAAAACATTTCAAAACCAAAACAAAGCCTGCTAATCTCTAATAGCTATAGCTAAGGCTGAAGCTTGGCTAATAAACAGTTATAAACTAAACCACCATTATAGTGCCATACTACTTAAGTTGTAGGCAAACTTTCCATAAGGAAATAAAAACAACACACCCAACAACAGATTGTTCCGTACAAAGGTTCTGAATGAAGGTACCGAGACTCTAAGGAATACGGCCAAGAGCACAGAGCTGCCATGCGGGGCAGTGCAAGGAGGACTAGGATTCAGGTGGACTGCCTGTTTGACTTGCCACATTGCTTTTCCACATACAGGCTTTGGGGCTTTATAGTATCTTTATCATCTCTGTGTAAAGACAGGAAACACATTGAGGCCTCCTATTCAGAAGTCTCTCAGCACCCTGGTTTAGCTGTGCTGAGGTAGAGTGGTGGGGTACATTTGGGGACCAAATTTGATAAAACAAGAGTGAAGCACACAGACCTTAGGACTCACCTCTTGCTTTCAGTTCACAATGCCCTCTTTCTGGTGGGACCATGAAAGAAATCATTAATACCAACACAGTCATCATTATTGATTAACTCTGGTAGTGTAGTGGTTACAAATCGGGCTGCTAACCTCAAGATTGGCAGTTCGAAACTACCAGCAACTTCGTGGGAGAAAGTGAGACATTCTGCTCCAATAAAGATATACAGCCTCAGAAACCCTGTGCAGGGTCACTATGAGTCGGAACCGACTTCCACTGTACTTAACAACAACAACTATGTGTTAGTACCAAGTATTTCCTCATTTGATCCCTAACACAATTCAGTGAATAAGGTAGTATGCAGGTTTACAAAATAAAATGACAAACAATGGTTCTGAATCCAGGTAAGCCAATCTTTCAAAGGTCCTGCTCTTTGCAGTATGCCAGGCTTTTCTTCCAGCTGAGTTCAGTGCTGCTTCTGGCTCACTACCCCATTTTGAAGTGTGTGTGATTAGGGCTCTGTTGTGTGTGTTGTTCCTCACCCAACACTGAAGAGAAAGAAAATGGTTTCCCCAAATGAGTAGCTGAATCAGAGTTCAGTTGTTTACTGACTCTCCACTGTGGGTCACCTGACAACCCCAAAAGAGTCTTCCTATCCAATCTGTCTAGGCGGGGCTGATGAAAGGAAATGC
>NW_006408525.1:7706496-7760952 GCF_000296735.1 Chrysochloris asiatica | reverse complement strand
TGACTGCTGCTTCCGTGAGTGTTGATCGTTGATCCAAGAAGAATGAAGGCCTTGACAACTTCAATCTTTTCTCTGTTGATAAGAATGTTGTTTGTTGGTCCAGTGGTGAGCATTTTTGTTTTCTTTACATTGAGATGCAATCCATACTGAAGGCTGTGGTCTTGATCTTCATCAGCAAGTATTTTAAGTCCTCTTCACTTTCAGCAAGCAATGTTGTATCATCTGCATATCTCAGGTAGTTAAGGAGTCTTCTTCCAATCCTGATGCCACGTTTTTCTTCATATAACCCAGCTTCTCGAATTATTTGCTCAGCATTCAGGTTGAATAAGTATGGCCAAAGAATACAACCTCGTAGCACACATTTCTTAATTTTAACCCAAATATTAGCAGGCTAATTTTTAAGTGGAGTTCTGGTATGGTGTGCTGGACTGCAGTTATTTGAATCGCAAAGTCAGTGGTTTAAGCTCACCCGCCTCAGAAATCCTATACAGGGTTGCTACAAATCGCAATCAACCCTACAGCACTTAACAGCACCACCTCTGTTTTAGAGGGATCTCACTCTTACTGAGTCCGACTCACAATTGCTCTACAGGACAGAGAAGAAGTGCTCTGTTTTTTCTAGAATGCCAGGCTCCACAGGGTTTCTAAGGCTGCAAATCTTTATGGAAGCAGATGGCTTCATCTTTCTCCTGCAAAGCACCTGTAGATTCAAGCCTCTGACCTTTGGTTAACAGCCCAACATTTTATCCACTACAAGGCTCCTTTTTAGAGGAATAAAACCAAAACTAAACCACTGCCACTGAGTCGATTCTGAGCTTCTGAGACTATAAATCTGTAAGGGAACAGATAGCTTTATCTTTCTCCCAAGGAGTAGCAGGTGGGTTTGAACTGCCGACCTTATAGTTAGCAGCCCAACACTTATTCTATAGCATCACGAGGGTTCCTTTGTAGAGGAAGAGGGCCTTGTAAAAGATGGGCACCCTCCTAAAGAGAGGTCGCACTGAAGGTGTTATCTGTTATTTATATCCATATTTTAATCAGTACTTCAGAAAGTGTTAGGAAGAAAAATGGAGAGGATTTGAGGGTATTAGGAAAGGAGACGTGGCAGGGCACTGGGTAAGTGCCTGGCTACTAACTTTACCATTTAAAAGCACCCAGGCACTCCCTAGAAGAATGATGTGGAAGTCTGCTTACCTAAAGATTATGGTGGTTCTTTGTTGTTAAGTGCTGTCAAGTCGATCCCAACCCATAGCGACCCTGCACAGGGTGTCCAAGGAGTGACTGGTGAGCTTGAACTGCCACCTAGCAGTTCAAACAGACTTTGCAGTCCAGTGCATTAACCCACAGCATCAGAGCCCTGGAAACCCTGTGGGCAGTTCTATTTCATCCCACAGGGTGGATACGAGCCGGAAATGGCTTACTGGTACACAACAATAGGAAGAGACATGGTGGACTCCAATAAACAGAGGCAGTGTCGATCTATTTAAGCTACCTTTGGTGTGAATAGCATCTTGTGAGAACCCAGAGGGGACAGAACTACAATGTTAGCTTTCCTTTCCCTCCTTTCTCCTTTCCCCACTTCCTTCCTTCTGGGACATAGGATCAGCTAAGCTTCTCAGAGGAGCTAATATAAGTGCTGAGTATCACAGTATGAATGGAAATGGAAAAACAAAAGGTAAGAGGGCATTCTAGGCATCGAACCTGGTCTGAGCAGATAAGAAGAGGTATAAGGTAGCATGACTAATATGGGAAACGACAAGAGATCTGGCACTGTTGAAACATATAATTCAGGAAGGCAGGAAGTGGCTAGAGCTGTGGATGTTGCGGCAGGCAGAGCCAGACCAAGGAGCCTGGTAGACCATGCTTTATATTGTAGGGAAATGGAGAGCCTCTGAAAGGCTTTTGAACAGGGCTGTGTGACAAGTCCAGAGCAGCAGCGTCACAAGATAGCTAAGCGGAAGACAATGTGAAGGTAGGAAGACCAGATAATTACAATTAATGAAGTAGATAGGAATGGACACGAGAAAAGACAAATTCAGGAACTATTCATTGTTGTCATCAAGTGAGTCATTTCCAAACTCACACCAAGCCTGTATAGGATTTCCAAGTAGTGGCTGGTGAGTTTAAAGCACCAACCTGGAGGTTCAAACCAATCTGGTGGTCTAGTGTTTATACTATGGTGCCACACCAGGACTCCTTAGAGGGGAAAAGAGGAAGAGGAATTGGTGATTTACTGGATGGGGAGAAGTGAGGGAAAAGGAGGTAGCACTTCGTTTTATTGACAGGGTAGATGGTGGTGCTACCCGCTCAGATCAGGATTCGGAAAATGAAGACTGTGGAGTTGCTGGGAGTAGGAGTAGAGAATGGTTAAGAACATGATGACTACTGTCCATTCATCTAGGGTCACTATGAGTCAGAATCGATGGCACTGGGATTGGTTTGGTTTCATCCATCCAATGACTATTACTGAGCACCTACAAAGGCATAGAACTTGGTGCTGGGGTCACAGAGATGCCTTGTCAGTATCTGCTTTAGCCTGGTGGTGTTATGGGTAAGGCATTGGGCTGCTAACCTCAAGGTCAGTGGTTCAAACCCATCAACCTGTCTGGGGAGAAAGATAAAGTTGTCTGCTCCCAGAAAGACTGACAGTCTCAGACACCCCACAGAGGGTCGCTATGGGCCAGATTCAACTCAGTCAAAGTGATTTCTGGGGGTTATAAAGGCAACAAGAGGAACAGCCATTCCACCTTGGGCCCTGCAGACCCAGAATGAGGCAATGAAAGAGCAGATGAGCCCTGGCCTAAGACTGGACCACGTTCCTACAGACAGTGCACCACTTACTACACCATCCTCCCCTGTTAAGAAGGCAAGGGCAGTAAGGAGAAATGGCAGGAGGAGGAGAACACAACGAAGACCAATTAACAACAGGCAGTAAGGCTGTCAGTTTAAATCAGCATCCTAGGAGCCAAGCAGAAATGTTGCTGAATTGAGATCAGTATTCAAACTTTATTAAACCTAGAGCACTAATTGCTCAGTGAAGTCCATGTGTTCCTTCTCACTCACTGGATGTTTCTCTGGCAGTTCAGAAGTTCCAGGCTGCTTCTATATCCCCAAACGTCGGCGTTTGTTTACATTCTTTCCCTCTTCTTGTAGATGGAGGACTCTTGTTGTGTTTTTAGACAACTCAGAAGATACTCATGAACTGGGTATCCTACAGCAGTGTGCTTAAGGAGCTCTGGTTCCCATAAATCCCTTTCATTTTTGTCTCAGTGAGATGACATTTGAATATTATTTGAAAAATCAATAACATCTCCAGCTTTGCTGTCTCAGCAGAGCTCCTCAGCACACAGGCCAATGACTGCAGTGCTAGCTGCTGGTCCTGCTCTGAGGTCCTTCCTACTGTTGTACCCATCTGAAAGGCAGGCTAGGGAACTCAACATGAGTTTCCTTTGAATATCCTAGAACCACAGATGGCTAGCTGGTTACAGACATCTTCTCTCTCAAAACTTTTATTCCACAGATAAAAAACTTAGGAGAGTTATCGAGAGACCCCACAGAGCCTCCAAATCTATGGTCAGAACTGTCCCATCTCATTGCCTCTCTTCCACAAAATATGACCAATTACAGACTGATCACTGATAAAAATATACCCAGGGGAGCATGCCTGATCTTAGAAATGAAGGGACAAATAAAATAAGACTGTCTTTTCTCTCAATGCTGGGGCAAAACCAAACCAAAACCATGTATTCTGGAATTCTATTATTCAGTCTCTAATGTAAACTACACTCACTACATTCTTTTGTTTTCTCAGCAATAAAAATGGAACAGCGAGGATACAGACCTTGCAAGGCTTCTGTGAAGATCAAATATGGGAACCTAAGCTCTTGTGGGTGAAGAGGCTAAAACTAAAATTAATGCAAGAAAACTCTGCATTTTAATTCCCAGTTCTTAATTCATAAATCTTAAAGAGGATATTCTATTCCCCAAGTTAAAAGTCTCAAAATGGCCATGCTAAGAAAGCAGACAAATTTGCATTTCATTATTGGAATGGTGTGGTTAGTATGTTGAAGATTCTATTAGACGGGACCAATTTTCACATTAAGTGGACATGAGTTATTGCTGAATACTTGAAGCTGTCTCTGGAGAATAAGACATCATAGCCACATAAATGGCCATGTCAGATCCCGCGTTATGTCTTAATGTGACATTAAGAAACAAAATGAGGAAAGTCAAGTTATACACAAGAGAAAACAGGAGAAGCCTAGAGTGGGGGAGGGAAAAATTCCTACTGTTTCTCCTGGCAGGGCAAGAGATAATGAACTGCTTGCATGTGCAGAGAATCTCACATTTTTCACAGCACTGATTGAGAGAAGAAGCCTTTCCCAGGCATGGAACCCTTGAAGGATGGGTACTGACCCAACATGGAGGGACAACTGTCTTCTTTTTCATTTACCACTTAAAAAAAATCCTTTATATGGAGATTTGAAATTGCAGTATGGAAACTTGGGAGATGAGTATCAAGGGAGCAGATTTCTCACACTACAAAAGGATCATTTCTTTTTGCTTGAAAGGGCCTTTAAAAACTGTAATCCCATGTAAAGTTGTTGGCTGGGCATCCACAGGTCCCTAAAGGATCCATGAATAGAATTTAGGTGGTCTGTGGATTTACACCTATATTTTTATTAACCTCTAACTGAAATTTGTTGTTGTTGTTAAGTGCAGCTGAGTTGGTTCGGACTTATAGCCATTTTGTATAGGGTTTCCAAGGAGCAGCCGATAGGTTTGAACCACCAACCTTGTGGTTAGCAGTCCAGGGCTTATCCTACAGCACTACACCAGGACTCTGTTTTAGCACTTATGAATTGAGCATTTATGGATGTAGGCAACAAACAATAGCTCCACATTAGTGTGGTTGCAATTGACACGGGAAACTGACGAAGTTGTTCTATAAGGAGAGATGGCAAATAGCTTAGATTTTGTCATCCATATCATTCTAGTCTACATATAGAAGTGGGTATAGGTAATATATAAACCAATGAGTGTTGCTGTGTTCCAATAAAACTTCTTTTAAATAATAAAATGAGACATAAGCTGCAGTTGGCCAAAGAAGTTATGTAAGCATCATGACTTGGTGATCTTAAAGTGATTGGTTCTGATTACTTAATATGTCTAAAATAAGTGCAGATATTACTAAATCATAAATGTGTGGGAATTTAACTGTTCTTAATATTCCTGTTCATTTCATGTATTATAAATATTCAGAGAAGGGATCTCTAAGCCTTACCAGACACCAATGGTCAATGGCACAAAGAGATGAAGATGTCCTGCCATGGATGTATTTAAGTGCTTGTTTATGTATTGTTATCTCTCCTGGGGAGAGACTACAGAAGTAAAAGAGAAGAGGAAAGTTGGGAGAACAAAACGAGAGTGGTACAGGCATTGTTGACTGAAGCCAACCAGATAGGAAGTAAGAGCCTCTCTGAAGTTTCTATGGCATTTGATGAGAAAAAAAGAATTCTTTTCCCTATTCAGAGACTGCATAACAGGAGGTTCTCATCTTGTACATTTCTCCTCTATTTCAGACAGTCACTACTAGTCCCCGCTTGTATTCCTGCGCCATTTTTTCTTGCTACCACACATTATTCCTAAGCATTAAAAATGAAATCTGTTACTTAAGCAAACAGATTGACCTACATCAAATTCAAACCTGCCTTACTGATGATTTCCTTCCCCAAATATCACTTGGGCAGCAAAGTCTTCCTTTTGAAAGTTTCCTTTCAGAAATTTGAAGCGGAGGTGTAAAGACGTGGGGACCAGACACTTCTCTGTGTCTGATCAAGGTCAAAGCTCTATGAAGATATCGTTGTGGTATGGGGATAGTAAAACCAACTGGTAATATATGTGGTAAGCTACATCTTTGCTTTTTCATAGAAGACTGGCTGTTTTGTTCTGAAGTCTAAGCTGTATTTACTTCTTTCTAATAACGCAACAGCAAACTATAACGTGGAGAAAGCACCTTCTGCTTAGTTTTGTACTAAACAGCTCTGGGTTACATTTACAATCTTAATAAACTGATTTGTCAAAACTGTCAGAATCAAGGGAAATCATCTGGATACCAGATGAACAAAAATATCTGTAATTATAAGTTGTCCGTTTTTTTCTCTTTCATCTTCTATATATGTATCTGTGAGCAGCTACATATTTTCATGCACATACATACACATAAATTTTAAATCATTAAATAAAAAAAGAACCTGTCATAATAGAATTCATGAAAGCAGAAAATACAGTTCTCCTGGGATAACAACGGGACTTGAAATTTGCTAAACCACATTCCCCCCACCTTAGGACCAACATCCTCCTGCTGAACTATTCTGTCAGAGCCAAAACATTTCAGTCTCATTACCACCTGGATTATTCCTAATCCTTCACTGATCACTGTGACCACAGGCAACCAGCCAAATCTCTTTGGCTCTCTGATATGTATGTAAAATAAAAATTCTGATGTATACTAACTGTCTCAAATTAAGTGGCATGAGATTGCTTTGGTAAAGAACCTCAAGTCCTCTGAAGAAAAATGCACTGAAATGGCATGTTGTTAATTAATTCAAATATTTTATCTCAAGTTTCATTGTTATTGTTGTTGCTAAGTGCTGTCAAATCAGTTCCACCTAACAGTGACCCTGCATAGGATTGCCAAGTTGCAGCTGGTGAGTTTGAACCGCCAACCTTGCAGGTGGCAGTCCAGTGCTTATCCTACAGTGCCACACCATGCACTTTTTACTGTGTCAGTTGTAGATTATAATATGTAACTACTTTAATTTGGAAGGTAGCCTACATTTGAGGTGCTGACATTTCTGTTCTTATCGAAGGGGTTAGAGGGATGAGTGGAAGGATGAAGGCTGCAGCCTGAGACATAGAAATGGAATGAGCATACATCCCACTTGACAGTTTGGAGTACATGTCCTTTGGGGGCCTGGGATCTGGCTCCCTTTTGGAAGAGTTTGGAAAGGCAGCGGGCTAGTCATTAGTGACTTTTTTCATCAATATTCTCAGGGAAGAGTGTTTGAACGAGACATGCTCCTCACATGGAGAATGAAGACGCCTAAGAGAGCCAGTGCTAGTTAGCACGACAGAAGGGAGACTAGCTACAGACTGGAGCTTAACGGCATTTTCATTTCAGTTCATTTTTATTTTAAGATCAATAAGGAATGAAGTCTCTCGATGAGGCTAGCTAGGGAGCTGACTTGTTTTACAGGAGGCACGGGGAGCTGATTTTTAAACCTGACATTCTAAATGACCCCTGAGGGGGTGAGGGCTGCCGTGAGTGTCTCTGTGGCAACTTTCCAGTCTGGTTACCCACCAGGCACAAAGTGCTGGGAAGCACAGTTTACTAAAGTCTTTTTCTGCTGCCCAGGGCCTATGTCTTTAGTGAATGAGAAGAATCTGTCATTCCAAGCAAGACTGGTAGTCTTTGCAAGCCAGAAACGAAGGCAGATACTGAAAGACTGAATTGTTTGCTGTTGGGTTGGTTCCAACTCATAGTGACCCTGTCGAGGGTTTCTGAGAACAGCTGGTGGGTTTGAACTGCCGACTCTGTGGTTGGCAGTAGAGCGTTCATTTTACAGCACCATACCAGTGCTCATTTGTTGTTGTTGTTGCTATGTGCCGTTGAGTCGGTTCCAACCCAGTAAAGGGTTTCCAAGGTGAGCTCTAACTGCCGACCTTGTGGTTCAAAACAACACTGTAATCCAACAACACCACACCAGGGCTCTTAGTGACTTTAAAAATCTGCTAGGATACGTTCCCTCATTTTCTGGAAAGAAAACTGAGGGCCAGAAAAGGTAAGTGGCTTGATGAAGACCCCGCAGTGAACTAGGGATGCAGGTTACTGTACTGATTGCTAACCATACTGTGTCTCAATGCTAACTGATGACTCTTCTTAGAAACTATTCACTCTGGATGATTTGGAAAAATGCTTTCAAAACAAAACAAAAACCCACCAATGCCAACAGAACACTTGACTATAGTGAAGAATAGAATGTGTTAGTAACAATGGATGCAGTAAAACATTCTTACGAGCCTAGCCATTGATCAGAAGTTATTCTCAGAGTGAACACAAACATCTGTCTTTTCTCTGGACTCCACATTTTGCCCTCTCCATCAGGCATGGGTTGCCTCGTTTCATCTCTGCCCATCAACCACTGGGGACCTCACTGACCTCCTTTCTAGCAAGAACACCTGGGCTTGGCTTTCTCTGTAGTCTTTCTCCTTTGCCTAGCCCCATAGGGGTCTAGGGCTCTGTCGACTGCTGCTTTAATCATTTGTTAATTTGCTTAAACATCTGGTCAAATTTTGGGAAAACTCGCAACGGCGGGTTTATACTAACTTCTCTTGGAGATTGAGAGTTTCCACATGCCTCCCTTCTCCACCCCTCAAAAATAAATCACCAAGGTTAGTGAGACAGCCTAAGCCAATAATAAAGAGAACGTCAAGGAGGATGGCTTTGGCCTCAGTTCTCTTAGTTGTGCTTAAATTCAGTATGTTCCAAGGTAAAAAGTTCTCTTCTCCATCCCCACCTTCTTCCTAGATGAATGGTATTGCTTTTGACTCTGTTGCCAAGCTAGAACTTTTGTATCACCCTCAACATTTCCCTCGTTATTGCATTCTGGATCCAATTAGCCCTCATCAAGCCCCAAAGGTGCTGTCACATTCTGGCTCCTCCCCTCCATTCTTACTACCATGACATTACTCCAGGCACTTATCACTCCTCACTTAGATTAATATAGTTAGTACCTGACTGGCTTCCGGATCCTGTCTCACCTCATGTCAAGTCACTTTCTACAATGTAGCCAAAGTGGTCTTTCTGAAACACAGATTTGATATATTGCCTCGCTTAAAATTCCACAGAGATTTCCCCAAACCATAAGGATAAAATTCAAACTCTCTAGAGCATGAAGCCCAAACTCCTCATGATCAACCTTCTGTTTCTCCCACTTCATATTCTACAACTTCAAGCATCTATGTTTGATGCCTTGGCCTTCTGAACTAAATACATCTGCCTTGTGCTCTGACCAATAAGGTCTATAGACTTTCTCCATACTCTTCCATCTTACTGCTGCCGAGGTAATTCCAAGTTGTTCTTCAAGACTTGGTTGAAGCATTAATTTCTTCAGGAAACCTTCCTTGGCACACGGCTGGTGCTTAATACATTTCTGCTGAGTAAATGAATAAACAAGGCAGTAGAAACGTGTTCTAGTGAATTGATCGCCTTCCTATAGAAATTCGCTACCAAACACAGGGGAGAGGCCAAGAATGCAGGCTGAGCTATGAGTACTCTGGCTGAAGGCTGTATCAGTACTATGCTTTTGGCAGTCTTTTTCAGAATATAAAAAGAAACTGCCTTTTTTTCAAAATGTAAGGCGAAATCTAAAGAGCAGTCTCTTCACAAAGGACCAAATGTTTGGACTATAACTGCCTGCTTTGGAACCACTGTTGTTGTTTTGTATCACTGAGTGGACACAATTATAGCAATCTTACAGGATGGTAGTCAGGGGCTCTGATAGCACAGCAGTTATAAATCAGGCTGCTAATCTCACCGCCAGCAGTTCAAAACCATCCGAGGTTCTGTGGGAGAAAGATGAGGCTTTATGTTCCCGTAAAGATTTACAACCTCAGAAACCCTATATAGGGGGGCTATGAGTTAGAACTGACATCATCAAAGGATAGAGTAGAACTGCCTCTATGGGGTCTCTAAGGCTGTAAACTTTTACAGAAGCAGACGGCCACAGCTTTCTCCCTGAGAGCAGCTGGTGGATTCAAATGCCGAAGTCAAGTGCTTAATCATTGTGCCATGAGGGTTCTTGAAATAACTGTTGTTGTTAAGTGCTGTCGAGTCAATTCCAACCCATAGCGATGACCCTGTATTGGGTTTCCAAGGAGTGGCTGATGAGCTTGAACTGCTGACCTTGAGGTTCAAACCAACTTTGCAGTCAAGTGAACGATCAAATCACAGCAGCCATGTTGTTTACATTTGTTTATTGTACCAACAATTATCCCATCAAATTGTCAGTTGTTGTTGTTAAGTGCCAGAGAGTCAATTCTAACTCAGGGTGACCCTGTATAGGGTTTCCTAGGAGTGGCTGGTGGGTTTGAACCACCAACCTTGTGGTTAGCATTCCAGTGCTGATCTTACAGCGCCATACAGGGCTACCCAAGGTAACCACCAGGAATTTGGAAAATCCAAACCACCTCTGGGTAGAGGCCAACATGCTTTGCCTCACGGGATGATAATGATAGACACTTAGATTCTGTATCCTTAGGAAGAAATTTTGGGAGGAGTCTTTGGTGCGGTGCTGCAGGATAATACACTAGACCACAAGGTCGATTTGAATCACAAGGTCAGGGGTTCAAACTCACTGATGGCTGCTCCGACTCAACGGCATTTAACAACAACAATTTTACTTAATATTGTAAAACAAAACTTATTTTCAGAGAAGAAAAGTTTCCACACCCTTCATGGGTCAATGTGTAAGTTGTTTGAGCAACTACTATGGTAAAATGTTGATGGTTTACAGAAATTTAAAATGGCAACAAGACAAGTCTTTTGAACTCAGTGGAATCAGAAACAGGCTTTACCATGAACCTATAACGAACTACACCCAAAAAACTGTCATCTGAAGGCAATGACTTGGCTGTTGGTGGCAGCGATCTCACAGAAAAGGGAGGTCCCTTTATTACCTCAGAGACAGCCAGATACTGTTCTGACAAAACTGTTAGGCTGTCCTTTGTCTTGGGAATGATGCTGGGCATTGTTAGTCTCACAGATAGGGTTCTCTAACCACCTCTCTGTCTAGGAGCCAGACTGCTCTTTGCCAGAAGTCTCCATCACCAACACCTCTTTGCCGCCAGTCACCTGCTTCTTATACACCACTTTACTCAAGAACTAAGTTTAAGGAAGGAAGGAAGGGATTGCTAACTAGTCAGACTAGTAATCCAGCAAGATCATTCCAGATGTTGGGACCCACTTAAAGGCTGTTCCTTGTCTGCACTGCCCATCTCACGAGCTTATTATGAAGCGTGGCCTCCAAAGGTTTAGAGATAAGTTAACAGGAAGAAGCACATTCCCCAATCAAGACTTCATCAGCCAGAAGGGGCTATTTAGAAGGTGGGATTCTCAGCTTGTCTCCTCCATAAGGTGACACCAAGACCTTCCTGTCAGCCACAATCTTGAGTAGTGACGTCATCAAAAGCTTTGGTCATGTGGGTGAAGGCAGTCTTTGTTTTCTGAGTTGATTGAATACTTCCTTGTAAGCACCTTAGGAGCCTTAGTGGCAAAGACCTCAAAAGTAAGAAATTTCAGAGGTCTTAGGAAAAAACTGTGTTATGATGTTTGGAAAAGACTGGTGTCATCGCAAAACCCAGCTGCATCAAATTCAGGTGGAACCCCAGAGACTGGGATTGGATGGATGGAACCTGGCAGAAAGGACTAGAGTGCTTTTATTGTGTTTACATGACAACACTATGCTGAGAATCCTGACAAACTATAGGGACAGGAGAGATGGGGCTGTTGAGTATCCAATGCAATCAGGTCATTCTGTCACCTAGCCTGGGCCCAAGATTCAGCTGTGTTAGGGACCCAATGCCTTTCTGGCCCGAGCACACCTGAAATAGTATGTTAACGCAGCATTAGACAAAAACTCCCTCTTTCTTATCCCTCCGCAGACTTCCTGAACTCATACTACCAGTGTGGAATTTTTTAATAACAAAAGGAATTCCAAATACCATGCTTTGGCTAGCATGACTCTGTTTGTTCCTTCTACGGCTTAAGTCAAAAGTTTAAAGATACTTCGATGGGTGATTCTTCCCAGGCTGGTGGACAGTTCCTCGTCCCACAAACAAAGAGGTCAAGGCCCTGTGAATATGGGTCCATTACAGTGTAATGTACAGTGTTGCAGGATAATGCAGTGAACTGAAAGGTCAGTTTGAGACACGAGGTTGGCAGTTCAAACCCACCAAGTGCTCCTTGGAAACCCTATACATAGTCGCTATGAGCCGGAACCAACTCTTCAGCACTTAACAACAACAACCTTATAGGTTCAGAATAAAAACGCAACCTACTCCATCTCAAGTCTCTTTTCAAACTTACCGAGTAACTCCATTATGAATTTAATTAAGGAAGTTAAAAACTTGTTCTGTGCATTTTCTTCTTTTTATATCAATTTATTGTGGTGACTACAAGATACAAAAGTTAAGTGTTCTAATCTATGACTTAATTATACTGACCACAGACATGACAACCTATTTGCCAGCAAAATGAGCTGCTACTTCCAGTAGCTCTCTTGAATGCTGATACATGTAATGCGTTTTCAGTTTAGGACCATATGGAGTATTCATCATATCACCAGCAACGTGGTCTTTTGTTTTTGTACTTGACCATCGTTGATCCCCGTCAAATGGCAACACAAGGAGTGCTGAGATGTGATGTGTCAGAGACACATTGTTCCCTACAAGTATCACTTCAAGCAGACAGAGTAAGACCTTGTTCAGTCTTCGACTGGAGTTCTCTGATCTCTCATTTTCCTCGTCTTAAAAATGAGTCAGGAAGTTCTTAACTTGTCTCTCCATGTCAACACATCTGAAAGATAGGTATCTCTATGATTACTAAGTGAGGAAATGATTTTTACATTTAGGTCAGGGAGGTAAGAAAGGAGAGAAGAATTGAACAGTTATCTTGGATTGGAGAGGCAAGAGGATTTTCTCAAATTATAAGGGAGATTTCCAGCCTAAAGGATTTCTAATATCCGTTGGGTACAGGAGCTCTGGTAGCGTAGTGGTTACGAATCAGGCTGCGAACCTTAAGGTCAGCGGTTCGAAACTACCAGCTGCTCCGCGGGAGAAAGATGAGGCTTTCTACTCCTGTAAAGATTTACACCCTTGGAAACCCTATACAGGGTCGCTATGGGACGGAACCGACTCGATGGCACTTAACAACAACTCCACCATTGCTCTTATCAATTTCTCCGGTTCCTGTAAGGGATCTCATCTCTTTTAAGATTGCTGTTAGTTGACACTGAGTTGATTCCTAGTTTGGTGCTGTAGGACAGGCACTGGACTGCAAGATCAGTTTGAACTGCAACCATCGATTCCTCGGAAACCCTATAAGGGGCCACTATGAGTTGGAACTGACTCGATGACATCAACAACAGTAATAACATGGCGACCCCATAGCATTTTCAAGGCTGTCACTTTTATGAAGCAGCTCACTGGACCTCTCTTTCAAGCAGCCTCTGGGTAGGTTTGAATAGTTAACCTTTTTGCTAGCAGCTGAGTGCCTAGCCATTTGGGCCACCTTTAAGATCACATCAATAATAATAATATTGGTGGTGTCTGAGCTTGCTTCACAGAATGTGAGTTGACAGACGCTCATCTGGTTGCCAAATTTACATAGTAGTTGGCATTTATACTTTGAGAAATATTTTATCAAAAATCATGTAAGTAAGATAACTGTTGTTGCATGGAGGGGATTATAATCATTGGGATGAAACAAAGTGTATGATTTGTTGAATATAAAACTGATGAGCTCTGTAAACCTTCACTCAATACACAATAAAAAGTTTTTTTTTAAGTTATATACAAATACCATCTAATACCTTTGTAAGAAAAAAAAAGACCTATAAATGACTTACTGCTTAAGTTTATATACTTTAATTGGATATTTTTAATCACCAAGGGTTCAACTTTGCAAATATTCGGGATGTACTGATGAAAACCAGAGCTCCTCAGGCAGGTCTTAAACCATGACATCTGCATACTTCATTATTTACATCACGTAACTGACAGTTCACAAGGCTATGCATGGTAGCTTGTTCATCAATTACAAATACTGCACGTGAGATTAAGGGACACTATGGATTTCCCTAACCTCCCTCACCTGCCTATTCCCCAAGCATAGGGCCCCTCATTTCTTTTCAAATAGAACTAGGGGACTGCAAACATACCTGAAAAGACAGTGTGAGGGAGAAATGCAAGAAGTGGTGTTAGAAGGTTCAATGACGAAGAATAAAAAGGAGGGCAGGATGAGTTTGGTCCTCTTCTAAAGAAAACACTAAGGTGATCCTAGAATCCTCTCCCCTGCAGGGGTGGGTGGGTGCCAAGTTTTGCATTTCTCCTAAATGATCCCAGCAGCTGCACCATGTTATATGTAACAACTCTTCTAGGATCTGAAAGGGTTTTCAAAGTCATGCTGGCAGCTGCCTCCTGTCGCCCCACTCTGTAATGATTGAACCTCTTGTTCCTTTTATAGAGTTGTTCTCTCCTAATAAAACACTAAATGCTGGTCTGAGCAACTGTTTCAGCATCACTGGATGTAATACTCCCGCCCTCTTCTTCCTCACCCTAAATGCCTTTTATTTCCGAGTCACAATGGACCCCTGTGTAAATTGCGAGATCATGGAGTCACATACACAGGCATGCGCGCGCGCGCGCACACACACACACACACACACACACACACACGGCACCATCAAACCCACAGCAAGCAAACCCGAACTCCACATCCATTTCCAGCTATTTTAAGAGCTGCTAGTTCAAAACTGGGCAGCCATCCTAAACACATGAAAACACACGAAGCACAAACTGCCATAAATGAAGAACCGCAATTCATTGTGTAAGGAGCCCACAGAGGTGATACCTTCAAGCTGTTTGTCAGAATAAAAAGCTGTGACCTGTCAGCTTTTGGATGGCAAGCAGTGCAAAATAAGCCATTTTCCCCTGGTAAATATGAACCACATTTTGAAGGTGAGAACTCTTTCCATCCTTCAAGATGCAGATTGGCAACATCACCACACGGATCTAGGAGTCAGCTCAAAAAGGGTTCCTAGCTCATCTCAAATCTCCTAATCCTTCTCCTCTAAGTCACAACCTGAGAGCTAAAGAAAACTCAGTTCTGTTTCCCAACTCCAGAACAACAAAATTTAAAGACGGCTGTGCTTTCTAAGGTTTCATGTCTATGGTTAACTCATAGGCATTTCTAGAGTAGGATTGTGGGTTATTGTGTTTTTTTTAAAACTAGTAGCTACCAAAAATGGCTGGTACAACATAGTAGATAGATGCTCATGAAATGTTTGTTGATCTAAACAAATAAAACCCTAAAAACGAAACACACATGGCTTGTGGGTGTTAGGCTAACACAGACAAGCTGAAATAGTTTGCAGTATATTTGCCTTCAAGAGTTTGAAGACAAATTTCTGTTGGGCTTTTTTAATGAGGGACTCCAAACTTCTTGGAATCATGTCTGCTTAAGAAATGGCCATTGGATTCCATAAGTGAAAACAGAAAGCATTTCTAGTCTTAGTGGATGGCAAACCAGTTGGAGGCTCCCAACTTCAATTGCAGCCTTCTTTTCATCTTAAGATCACTCTGGAAGTATAAATAGAAATGTTATAATTGATGATTTTAAATTTCAGTTTATATTGTTTCAATTTTATTTTCTTCAGTACTTACTGAGTGGTTTTTAAGAAAAAGTATTTACTGGGCACTTTATTTAGATTGATTTATTCTCTTACTATTATGAAAAATCTCAAAAACTCTGTCAGGAGAAGGAATGGTATGATGAGGTTCATGTACCCATCACTATCTTTCGTAGTCATCAGTTCAGGGTCACACTCGTTTCAGCTACATACATGAGTTTTTAACTTTAGTTTTGTGACAGATTTTTGCTGAGAGCTACCCAATTAGTTTGTAATTACAACCAACTTTTTCGTTTTCAGAAACCTCCCACTCTGAAGGTAGAAGTTTGGAGCCAAAATATGACAGTTGGCATGGGGGCAGCTGCTTAAAATATGTCTTTATTAAAGTCAGATGAAGGCGATAAACTCCGGCTCCGCCCACAAGTCAAAGATTTCATTTCTCCCCTTGAAAATAAAAAAAAGTCAAAGTTTTCATTTCTCCCCTTGAAAATAAAAAAAGTCAAAGTTTTCATTTTCTCCCACCACCTTCCATTTCCATCCTCAGTCCATGCTCTTTCATATATACACACATGTACAAGTACACATGTACACACACCAATACTGTAGTTTCTGAAAAACGCTATTAGGCGTGTCTGCTAAGATCTTTCAGCCATTTGCACTCACACCTCCTGTTCCCGGTTTCTGAACTCATACACTTTGAAGAAACCTGGAGGCAAGGACACGGGGCAAAAATAAACGCTCAAACAAATTGATTTTAAGGAACAGACCTTTATATGTCTTTTCATTTTTATGGCTTAAGATGGTGCAAAAATGTTACTTACTCCCTAAACAGTTATTAGTCTCTGTAATGTAACATAGCAGATACTTTCTAAATCCTTTTAGCCTTCTCCCCCTTACTGGAAAGAACATCATTTCTTTTTTTTTTTTTTTTTAATTTCAAAGTGGATTTAATAAAGAAAAGGAGTGCTGTTAAAGTAATACGTGAGGCTTTGACATTAAGCAGCGCAACCCTGCGGAGTCGGCAAGAACAGGGTCTCTAATCTCCAGTGATTTATAGAGGCTCTTCCTTCATCTCTGTACTTGGGGAGGGCCAAAAAGTTTAGAGACAGCCTGGCGTCCCTCTTACTCCACACCACTAACTCCTGCTGGCCAGTCTGCCTGCTAAAACTTTTAACCTGTTAGCTGCCGACTGACAGCACACCCACTAAAGCCCGTAAATTTGCTTTCTGAGGACAGAGTGGTTTCATATTGCAGTAATGTAGTACGTGGACATAAACATCCAAGTCTGATGCTGGGAAATTATAAGCAAAGAGCAAAAGGGAAGTGAACAACCAAAGTGGACTCATTCGAAGCTTTTGGGAAATGGTTAGAAGAGGAGCCTTTACTTCATGAGTCAGTTTTTACTGGGTCAGCACCTCCTCGTCCTCCTACCCCAGCTACTTCTGAGTGAATCAGCTGAGTCATGGCGGGGGTTACTCTCCTAGTCAATGCTTTAGATTTGAAAATATAACTCAAGGTCAAGGTCAGACTTCCAGGATATGATTAGAAGGATCAGACTGCATTAAGAGTCTGAACATTAAGAGTGGACTAAGGGGTGGGAAGCGCTTGGCTGCTAATGCGACTGCTCTGGGGGAAAAAGCTGTGGCAGTCTGCTTCCAGAAAGATTTATAGCCTTGGAAACCTTACAGGGCCCCTCTACTCTGTTCTATAGGGTTCTAGGAGCTGGAATCAACTTGACGGGGAGCAGGCTTGGTTTGGAAGCAGGAGCGGGGGAGGAGGGAGGAAGGCATTTGTACTAAAGAAACTTAAGTGCATAGGCAGGCAATGGGGCCAGGATGGTGCTTCTGGAATGGGAAGAAGGACTTAGGGATTGGTGCCATGAAGCTGACACCAGGAAATTTAAACACATAATGGGGTGGGTGATGGAGTCCTGATGTGGCACTGTAGGATAAACACTGAACCATAAGATCAGTTTGAACTGTAAGGTTGGCAGTTCAAACACACCAGCTGCTCCTCAGAAACCCTACACAGGGCTGCTATGAGTTAGAATCGACTCGACTGCACTTAACAGTAAGAAACAGGGTGATAAATGATAATATGTGCATGCCTCCTAACCTCTATCCCCATCTTCCCAATCCACTATCTCTGGTCCAAGGTAGCCCTTAACACCAAGGGACCCTGAAAAACACCACCCACCATATGGGCCTGACCAGGATCCGGTAGTTCTGAGTACACTTCCCCCAAGGCTGTGTATAGGTGGGGAGGTAGCTTCCTTCTAGGCATGTCTGCATTAAAATTGCCATGGAAATGGCTCTGTCATCTGCTGGGCCATATGTTGTCTTCAACTTGGCTCCTTGTCTTTATCGGTCAGATAAAAAAGCACTCCTCTGAAGTTACTAGGAATGAAGGAGAACTTAACGTACTCAAGGTCTTGACTGAAAGACATCTTTACAACAATCAGAGCACCAAGATTGCCAAAAGGCCTAGCTGGGGTTGTGAACAAGAAAGCGCAAGCTGATAGAAAGCTAGGCCATTCTGCAGCAGACAGGGCCCTGGGGTAAAGTCCTTGTAATTGATAACCTTGGGACCTTACTGCTGGGATGAGGCTGACAAAGAAGACTACAGAGCCCTACTTTAAGAGGCTTTCGGGACTCAAGTACACAGGTCAACAAGTAAGACGGACAAAGATCAATTTCACTTACCTTAGGCTGACAGATGGCAAGTCACTGTCACAAAATTCACAGTGACATTAGTAATAGCAAGTAATAAAAACTTATTCTTTCTCAAGAAGCTAGGTGAGTACCCTTACTTGACTAGACTTGCTCAGGAGCACAGTTCTTTATGGTTGCTGATTGTCACTGAGTTGATATGATACGTACTCCCCCAGCCTATGATTCACTGGAATATCACAAACTGCATTTAGAATCATCTGGTTTTGGACATCTTATCATTAGAATAGGACTCCTGGTGTGGTGCTGAAGGATCAGCACTGGACTGTGAACCACAAGGTCAGCAGTTCAAATCCACCAGCTGCTCCTTAAAAACCCTATACAGGGTGGCTGCAAGTTGGAACTGAGTTGACGGTACGTAATAACAACAACAACAACAATCATTGGTAATATGAACTACATACAATGTTAAAACATATTTAAAGAGTCCTGGTGTGGCGCTGTAGGATAAGCACTGGACTGCAAAGCATGAGGTCAGTGGTTCAAATCAGCCCCTCTTTTAAAACCCTATATGGGATCGCTATGAGTCAGAACAGACTCAATGGCACCTAACAGAACAAGAAGTTCATATATAACACATTTCTAACCTCCAAAGACATATAAAGATCAGATTTGTAAAAATACTGATAATAAAAAGCAATAATGAAAACTAAGATAAAAGAGAGAGAGATTTGACTTATGTTGGAATCAACTCATGCCCAGATTGTAACCCTGGGCATGTAATATAAACTGGGAACTACCTGTACACCGTGATTACTAGTAATAGCAGATATGAACTAGAGTATTAGAGTCAGTTATTAGTGCCCAGTTCTACTCCAGGGTCCTCTACATTTTTGAAGTCTGGTAATTTCCTTAATTTCTTCAAGCTTCTGTTTATTCTTCTAAAAACAGGCAGTATCATTATACCTATTCAATAAAAATGTTCACAACCTGAATGTTCCGTAGAAGCAAGAATGGTACTTTGGACACGTCATGGCGAAAGACTAATTGTTAGAAAAAGCCATCCTGTTTGCTAAAGTAGAAGGTCAGCAAATTGAAGAGGAACTTTCAGTGACCTGACTGACACAGTGGCTGCATTACTGGACTGGAACATCTCAAAGACCATGAAGATGGTGCAGGACTGGGTGGGCTCTGCTGCACATGACATAAGGTCGCCATGAATCAGCGAAGATGCCACAGCAACGAACAACAGCAACAGAGAAGTTATGAAGTTTAAGTGAAAGACTGTGCAAAAGCTCTCAGAACAGCCTGGCATATGGTAAGTCATCAACCAACGTTAATAATTATTATATTGTTGCTGTTGCTATTACAAGTCTTTTATCTTCAGGAATCCATGTGTTGGTTGCTACTCAGGTGAAAGAAATGACAAGTGCACATTTTTGGCGCAGCACAAGGCCTCCAAGCACAATCCAAGCTGCCCGAAACCAGTGCAGTATGGTAGACAATTCCCCCATGACAACCCAACACTGTACACTGCCTTATTCTTGCCACAGCACATACCACATTTCGTTGTCATTTATCTACGTACAGGTCTGTTTCCTAACTCGATACAGCTCTTTACGCTAGAGACCATGGTTTATTCCTAGCCACATCTCCAGTGCCTGTCTCAGGAGGCGGCCCACAAACTTTTCCTGAATGAATAAATGAACAGAGTTTAAAGGGCTTGGGAAGCAATCTCTGTCTTTCTGGCTCTGGCCAAGATTTCTCTAGTGTAACGTGTCTACATGTATGCCTTCTCACTCTGGTAGGCCCAGGGCAGAGTTTAGAAACCAAATACGTTTACAGTCCAACCTCTCTAAAGGTGACAGGCTCAAGGAGACCTTCTGTGATGCCCGGGAAGACTCTTTCACTGGAGTGGGAAATGAGTATTTAACTCCCATAGATTTGGGCACACTGGTAAGAGCTCTGTTAGTGTGAAAATCCTTGTTTTGTCCTTTTTTTTTTTTCTTTTCTTGCCCCAGCACTGAGCAGCAGCATGCTAATGTGAGAAAATCTGGAGAACTTCTATTAGGTTGAATTGCTGATGGCATACAGGGTGAGAAATACCATGTCACTTTCTTCCTCCTGCGGCCCCTTTACCAGGCTCCCACTAACCCTGCCACATGCCAGACTTCGCCAGCCCAGCAGTAGGAACTGACATCAATACAAACCCAGCCACTGGTGTTTCATCTGCTTGAGGCAACTTTCAGCTACAGTTTCAGAGAATTTATGAGCAAGAGGAAATATGTCCTATTCCCTTTCATGCAGACTCACCACCGGCCAGTCCCAAAGACCTACCCTTTGAATATTGCAAAGCAACCCTGGAGGAAGTTGTGTGTAGAATTAAAAAGCTACATTGAAACAGTCTGTGTTGACTCACCTCCACACACTGGGAACTCTTTAAAACTTTCCACCAGTTGTTTCCTTAATAAAATGTTTCTAATCAACAAGTAACAAAAAGAAAAGAAAGGAAGGAAGAAAGAAAAAAGAACACCACTGCCTTTGAGTGCATTTCCAGTAGCTCTATGTAGGGTTTTCCTGGCGGCAAATATTTACAGGAACAGAAAGCCTCATCTTTCTCCTGTGGAGCAGTTAGTAGCCCAACTCGTCACCCACTATGCCAGCAGGGCTCCTACAAGTGACAAAGATGGCGTGACATTCTCATAGCTAAGGCCTGGTGCGGGTTTTCACTTTGAGATTCTACAAGGCAAACCTGTTGTTTTTAGATAAGCCTCCCAAGTCTTGAAAATCAAAGAAATAAAAAAATCAGTAGGGCTCTAGAATATAGAGGACTACTGTGGATTTGTCAAAAGTCGGGATCAGAACAGGGAAGGAAAATGTCAGGAAAACAGCAGACTCCCACCCAGCCTCTAGCTGTCCCCCCATTCTCGATAAACAGGGCTTAGAGGCCACCCACAGCACTTCAGTTAGTAAAAGGGTTTAGGAATGTAAATCACACTGGAGTGAAGTGTGATCCCAATTTGCACTTAATCAAAGCCAATTAGAGGTACATTATTTACACAAAGCCCATGCATCTCAATTATGCCTAGTGCATTCCAAGATGGTTTGAGTCCAGACCTTAATTCTGCTTAATTAGAGAAATAAACATTTTCACTGAGTCAATCCACCAGTCTCTTGTTTACAGCCTATGGGTAAACGGAATCAAACACACACAGTCTTATTACAGTAGGGCCAAAAAAGTGTAACTGATACCTGTTGGAAATCAGCCGAAATTAAAGATAAGTATTCCGACCTGGAGCTACTCTGGGCAGGGCAAGTAACAGTTCTCTCTTTTACACCCATTTATTAGCACCTATTCTGTCAGGCACTAAATATTATATCCGTTTCCTGTTCTTTTAAAAAATTATTTTGGCATTTTAGCAAGAAAAACCACAACCTAGGAGGGCAGGCAAAGTAAAGAATTCAGCTCTCAGGTGATACTTTTCAATACTCTGGTGGTTCATACTCTCAAGTCCTTGGATCTCTTGAGTTGGAAGCAGTTTCAGGGTGGCTGGTCTTAGTAGGAGGCAGACGAGGCCCCACAGCCAAGCAGGAGGCCCAAAGAGAGTATCACAGTTTGACCAGAAACTGAGGTCAGGAATTAAAAGTAGCAAGGCTTCAGAAGCCTGCAGCCCAGACCATCAGGAGAGGAGCTTGGGAAGTGCTGGAGAATGGCTTTCACGCATCCATTCGACAAATAAGGCGAGGCATAAAGTGAGGTGTTGGAAAAGCTTTTGTTGCCCTTTCTGAGCAGGCTTCCAGCAATTCGCTTCAGTTTACTGGCGTCCCAGGGTCCCTCTGCTTCAAGGTTACAAGCCACATGGCCTTAGGAGAAAGAGCTCTAAGCACCTAGGCAGACTGAAATCCAGTTAGAGGGAAGCCTAATCAGGATCCTCCAAATTTTATCAAGAGAAGGAGAAATGAGCAGAGAAATCACATGGAGCCATGGAGTCTGCTGCTCATGAGGCTGTATTTCTGCAGCCCAGAAACAGCAGCCAAGCACAGCGCAGCTGGAGGGCCTAACCCCCAAGCCAGCTTTCAAGCTGTACAAGTGTGACTTGGTTCAAGTTCTAATCAGTCAAAATTGACTCTTTAAACCTCATTTAGCACATCAAACCCACAGTCACTGAGTCAGCTCCAACTTGTACTGACCCTGTAGAGCAAAGGAGAACTGCCCCATAGGGTTTCCAAGGCTGCAATCTTTATAAATGCAGACTAGCACATCTGCTGGTAGGTTTGAACCACGGGTCTTTCAGTTAGCAGCAGGTGCTTAAGCCACTGCACCACAGGGCTTCTTCATTTTGGTACAAATCCCTTCTAAATTCACTTGGCCATTCTGCTGTCAGGAACGCCTCCCTCCTACATAGGAAGTTGTTGTTGTTGTTGTTGCAAAGTGCCACTGAGTCAGGTACGACTCATAGCGAACGATGCTGTATAGGTTTCTGAGAAGCAGATTATTTTTGTTTCTGCCGACCTTGCAGTTCAAACCGACCTTGAGGTCGAGTTTATTCTTCAACTTCACACGAGGACTAGTAGTGTGAGAAGAACACACGTACAGCAAAGTGTAGGAAATCGAACCTAAATTAGGTTCCTTGATCCTTTTATGGTACATGTGTTCACATTTATATTAAAAAAATAAAGAAAATCTCTGAAGGAGTTAAGCGACACCTCTGATCAACTTCTGGATGCCAACCTGTGTTCATCTCATAGGGAGCAAGGTGACCACCATAACTTCTATAATATACTATCATTAATAACATCGGTTTTTCTTTAGAGACAAAATATCCTGGAATGCTTTATTTTTAATTTTAGAGAGAGAGAATGCAAAGGCAAAAGTATTTCCATTTGTTTAAAATTCATTGAATTATGCAATTAAAATCTGTACATTTTACGGGATGAAAATCTTACCTCAATAAAACAATATTAAAAAGAATCACATTCTGGGGAGATAAAGAATGACAGAATTTGGCCACCTCCTGAAAACATGATGGAAACAAAAATAATAATGGACAGTTCTTTTCTAAAGGTGGTATACAGGAGTCTGATCCACAGTGTCCTGGGTTTACTGGTTCCCTTCTATTTCATCCATCGCAAGGCTCCATAGAAGCAGCACTGGACTATGAACCACACAGAGAAAGATGAGCCTTTCTTCTCCTGCAAAGATTCTACAGCCTCAGAAACCCTATACAGGGTTGCTATGAGTTGGAACCAACAAGATGACACTTAACAAGCTCCTCTTATTAACACGTACCAGGCCAAGTATGACTTCTATAACCCACTGGGTAGTCAACATGCCCTTGGAGACTTCATAGGTCAAGCTAGGGAATTTTCCCTCACTGACACAGGAAGTTGGATTTGTCTAAGAGTAAACCAACTTTGGTTCCCAAAAGATTCTGCTTTTCAACTCTTTCAGTACAACCCAAATGAACTGGGTTCTTTGTCCTTTAATATCAACCAAAATATTCTGTGCACTTTTCTAACCATCCAGCTAGTATGGACACTTGAGAAGCCCAATTCTCTTCTACCTTTTCAGCTCAGTTCCCAAATGGAGGAATCAGCAAACTTCACAATGGTAAAGTACCCCCAAAGATGCAAGAAAGGAAATTTCACATGTATAATGTTGACTTTTTCCTGGAGACAAATCTTATCAAACCTGAGACCAACAAAAGCATATACAAATGGGGTAACTATTGCCAACGAAGTACAACTGTTGTTAAATGCTTTCAACTCATAGTGATCCTGTATAGAGTTACTGAGGAGCAGCTGGTGGCTTTGAACTGCCGACCTTGTGGTTAGCAGTCCAGTGCTTATTCTGCAGAGCCACACCAAGAACCATTAGGAAAAAACAACAGGAAAGCACCCCATTAGTAATTTTAAATTAATTATTGCAAATTTTTAAAAGGCATTTTTTCAAAACTTTTTACAGCAACGTATTACACAGGGCACTAATTCCTTCCAACTCATAGAGACCGTCATCCTTGTGGTTCAAACTGACCTTGCAGTCTAGTGCTTTATCCAGCATACCACAGATGCAAATCAAAACAACAATGAGATATTATCAGCATTAACAAAAAAGTTCAAAATATCAGAAAACAACAAATGCTGGAGAGGGTGTGGTAAGACTATGACCTTCTTACCATTCTGGTGGGACTGTAAAATGGTTCATCCATTCTGGAAAATGGTATGGCTCTTGGAAAAAGAAATATCTCAATACTAAGCAATCCCTCTTTGGGGTATATATCCACAAGAAATACGAGCCAGGACACGAGTAGATATTTGCACAGCAATGTTCATTGCAGCACTATCCACAATAGCAAAAAGATGGAGACAACCTAAGTGTACATCAATGAAAGAGTGGATAAACCAACTTTGGTACAGATACACAATGGAATACTATGCAACCTTGAAGAATAATGATGAATCCACGAAACACCTCATTAACGTGGATGGACGTTATGCTGAGTGAAAATAGCCAATCACAAAAGGGCAAATATATGGCACTGTTATTGTAAAACCTTAAGAAAAGGCTTCCATGCTAAAAGAAACATTTTTTGATGGTTACCAGGGGTAGGATGGAAGAACAAGTAATTCACTGGCTAGAGGGTAGACACATTTTAGCTCGGATGACAGGGAGGGCAATATACAATTAGAGGGAGGGTGGCAGAAGAATAATGAAAACAGGTGAAGACACAGAGAGGTATGCATAGAAGTAAACAGTGATATATACACAATCTTGAACAACATAGTTCTATGTATAGATACATGGATTGAGACATAGGCTGAATGGGTAAGATATATAAAAATATATTCAGTGTTTGAAACAGCATTTGTTGTTTTCTGTTGTTTTGAACTTTTCTGGTAATGCTGAGAATCCAAACACAGCTATGAATGCAGTGGAGCATACAGCAAGTAAAATGATGAAAACTTCCTAGATATCATCAAATATCTTAAGGCAATGAGTTGCTGGGCCTGGGGGGCTCATGACCATAGTTTCAGGGGCCACTATGGTCAACTGGCATAACATAGTCCACAAAGACAATGTTCTACATCCTGCTTGGGTGAGCTGCATCTGGGATCCTGAAAGCTCATGAGCAGCCATCTAAGGTGCAGTTATTGGTCTCCTCGTGTGCAGAAGAAAGAAGTGTGATAAGAGCTGAAGAGGCTTGGAATCAATTAGTCCAAAGGACTAACGGAACATGTCAACACCAATGTCCATGACTCTGAGACCAGAAAAACTAGATGGTGCCTAGCTGCCACTAACAACCACTCTGAGAAGGTCACATTAGAACATCCGGATAGAGTACGAAAAAATGTAGAACAAAACTCAAAATTATTTTTAAAAAGGCAGAAAAAAAAAAAAAAAGGTTGGATTTACAGGTCAGAAAGAGACCAGAGGAATTTGAGACTATGGCTCTCGACCATCCTTTAGGTCTGGAAAGGAACTCACCCAATTTTCAGCCAAGCAGTAGATAGGTTTATTGGGGGGGGGGGGGAAGGGGCGACAACAACACTAGCAAGGTGTGCTCACATGAAATGGTCAATCATTCAAAACCAAAGGGCAACATATGCCTAAGGACAAAGTTGAGAAGGGATAAGAAGACAGGTAGACTGCACATAGGAACCACAGGGAGAAGCTGGATAACTTGTTGCATTGTAGTCACTGAGATGAAACAAAGTATATGATTGGCTGAATGTAAAGCTGATAATCTTGTTTGTAAACCTTCACTCAATTCCCAATAAAAAAGTTTTGTTTTTACAGGCATGTTCTCTCATTTAATCCTATTAGAAATTCACAAAGTCCCAGATGTAGGAACACAGCAGCTAACCAGCTTGTGAATGTTAAAGTTAGCAAATGAAGTTTCCTGAAGCCAAATTCAGCATTTCTTCCACTATGAGAAGCAGTCTAAATTGAAATAGTGATTTAGGAGAATAGTTCTTGAATATCTACTATGTATGTAACGTTCTTGTTTAAAGGAAGTAATATACCACAAATGTGAAAATATATTGATTGATAAACTGGAAAAAAATTCATAATGCATAAAAGAGCACTAATTTTGCTTAGTATGATGAACAATCATCCAAATAAATATGAATAAAACCAATAAGCTAATAAAAAATTGTCAAAGAACATGAGCAGAGAATAAAATAGGCAGGACATTTAAATATGGGAAAAGAGAATTGCAAATTGAAACTACAATGAAATGTTGGCAAAGTTTTAAAAAAATGACAATACTGTATTGGTAAAGTGTGCAAAAAGAAGAATTTACATATTGTTGGTTAGAGTATAGGTAGATATAATGATTATGAAGTAATATTTACAAATATATAATAAAATTCCAAATCAACATACCCTTTGATCTGGGAATTTTACTTCTACGAACTAATAGTATAGTTGGTGTTAAGTGCCATCGAGTCAGTTCCAACTTATATTGACCCTGTATAGAATTCCCAAGGAGAGAATGGTGCATTTGAACCACCAACCTTGCAGTAAGCAGTCCAGTGTTTATCCTACAGCGCCATGAAAGCTTCCGGAAGTATATATAAGGATATTTGCCTTGGCACTGTTTATGATAACAAAAGATTGAAAATAGAGCTTTCACTGGTTTATTCCATTCCAGTTGGACTCCCTGCTGAGAATTTGCCTTTCCACCCGAGATACTGAATCAGAATCTACATTTTAACAAAATCCCTGGGAAACTTGCATCTGGGGTGGACAGGCAATTTCCTAGGGGTTGAACTGGAAGGAACATCCAGATTGAAAATCATCTACAAGGGGGCTTCAAAAAGCTGATGGAGAAATCACATTATCTTTTAATTTCATTTTTCCATGAACTTTTGAAGCCCACTCATATATAACCAACAACAGCAGGTTGTTAAAGAATTAGAATAAATCTATGTATGCAAAACTAAGTTTTCTGTAAAAACAAGAATAATTTCATAAATACTACAGAAAAACACTCCAATACATATAATAAAACTAAGGTACAAAAGAGTGTGCATAGTAGAGTATCCTTTGGTTATAGAGGTAAAAGGATCTTCACCTACACACAGAACATCTTTGAAATGGTACTCTAGGGAAAACGAGGGGTAGGGCTGGAGAGAAAGGATGTATGAAGACTCTCTGTACTAGCTGCTCAATTTTCTGTAAACCTAAAATTGTTCTAAGAAATGAAAATAAAAGACATTTTTTTCAGACAAAAACAGAAATAATTTTAACCAGCATACTAATATTTCAAGAAACTATAAAAGATGTTCTTCAAGCTGAAGGAACGTGATAAGCAGACTGAAGCTCAGATTTATACAAATAGCACTGGAAATGAAGGTACTACAGGATGCACTCCATCAACATGATGACGTAAGCCATGAAACAAGAAGACCTGGGATATAGGAAGACGTGACATTGTTACGTGGTATCTAGTTGATTCCAACTCATAGCAAACCTGTATAGGGTTTCCGAGGAGCAGCTGGTGGATTTAAACTGCTGACCTCGTGGTCCGAATATGAGTGCCGATCCTACATTGCCACACCAGGAGTCCACAGAAACATATGTTGTTACTGTTAAGTACCACTGAGTCAGTTATAGAGTCTAATAGCGACTCTGTATAGGGTTTCCAAGGAGTGGCTGATGAGTTTGAACCACCAACCTTGTGGTTCAAACCGACATTGTGGTCCAGTGCATTAATCCACAGTGCTACATCAGGACTCCTGGTGTGGTACAGCAGGATAAGCACTGGACCACAGTGTCAATGTGAACCACAGGGTCGCTGTTTCAAACTCACCAGTTGCTCTTCGGAAACCCTATATAGGAAACACTATGGGTCTGAACGGTCTAGACAGCACTTTAACAACAATAACAACAAGAAATATTTTAGGAAGGCAAAACAGTCACCAAACCGAATGCATATGTACAGTGGTGGTGGTGGTGGTGGTGGTGTGCCGCGGAGTCGGCTCCGACTCATAGCGACCCTGTGTAGGGTTTGTTTCCAAGGCTGCAAATCTTTATGGGAGCAGAAAGCCTCATCTTTCTCCCATAGAACCCTTGGTAGTAATATATCTAATTTTGTTGAATCAGAAACCAAAGAGAGAGAGTCTGAGTTCATGTATCCCTAATATAACTTTTTATAAACCCTTCCAATTAGGTGTAGAAGGGGTACTGGTGGCACAGTGGGTTAAGTGTTATACTACTGTTTTTGGGTCGCTGAGAAAAAGAATACAAAATTAAGGTACAAATTAGGTGTGAGAATCTGTCTTAGAATGTGAGGAGATCATAACAAATTACACGTTTTAAAATGCTGATAAAAACCACAACTATCATAAAATACAGAAAAGTAATCTAATATATAGATTTGTATTAATTAACTGCCCACCCATAGCATTAATAATTTTTGTTTTCCTATACCTTTGGCTGTATAGTGCTTGATTATCTCTGCATAAAAGGATTTGTAGCAATTTTCTACAGAAAAAGAAGATATTTTAGTGTTCCCTTGAAAACAATGATTTAAATCTGGAAAAGGAAAAGAAAAAAAACAACAAAAAACCTAAACTATAACACATGGCACTGGTTAAAGTTGGTGGTGGAGAGATAGAAAACATTATTTACTGTATATTTCTGTCTTCCCAACTGCACTCAGGATATATCTTGAAGACAGAGTCTGTCTTATTCGTTTTCATGTTCGAGTAAAGACTAGGATCCTTAGTTAATAGAAAGTATGAAATAAATGCATGTGACGCAGGCTGGGAAGCAACAATTAAGAGGTGCAAATTGTTCCCAACATTATGTCTTGTTGCTAAGTGCCATTAAGACGGTTCTCACTCATCGCAACCCTGTATGGGGTTTCCAAGAAGCAACTGGTGAGCTTGAACCGCCAACCTTAAGAGTTCAAACAGCTTTGCAGTCTGGCACATTAACCCACAGCGCCACACCAGGACTCCCTGTATATGATTAGGGATACTGAATCTCCAGTTCACAGCAGTGTACTTGTGACCTGAGCAGTTAGTAACAGTTTCTCTGCAGGCATAAAATGTAGGACATGGTTTTAAATATTCAGGAGCTACATGAACTCCATTCTTTTATGGGGGTGTGGTAGGGGTGGGGGTAGGGAAGGAGGGTAAATGGCTGTTAGCTCCCATAAAGATTACAGCCTTCAAATCCCTATGTGACAGTTCTACTCTGCCTTACAGGGGTGCTATGAATCAGAACCAACTCAATGGCAATGGTTTGGGTTTTCTGAATGGATTTTCAGACACCTCTCAGTGCTCACAAACCTATTAGGGCAGAAGAAAAAACAAAGAACAGAGTCACGGTCATGTTTCAGGTCAGACAGTCCTTTCTTACACAGCCCCTCCTGGTTTTGTTTTGGAAAATTCCATGTTTTGCCTCCTCACCACTTCCCTGCTTGAGTTCCGAATCAAATGTAAGCCTGTGAGAATCCCCTGCTTCCTGCTGACGGTCACACTTTTTGGCAATATGGCATTCATTAATCTATTTCCTCACGTACTCAAAAACCATGGCTAAGTGTCAGGAATTTAAAGATCAACAAGACAAGGTCCTACTAAGGCTGCTTGCTGTCGGTATTAGCTGAGGCCAAGTCAGCCCCCAATTCATGATGACCCATGCACAATGGAACGAAATGTTATCCTGTTGTATGTCGTCCCCATGATCAGATATCACCATTGTGATTCATAACGGTTGGGGTGATTTTCAGATGCAGATTGCCAGTTTGGAGGCTCTGTTGAAACCTGCTGAGCAGCACAGAACATGCAAGTTGCCTCTCCACACGGAAGGTAGTGCTGCCCATGAAGTGCACTGCTTGGGAACTGAACTTGGGCCTTCTCTATGGAAGGTAAAAATTCTACCACTGAGCCATCACTGATCCCCAATTGTTGGTAAGGGGGCTGGATGTTTCTGCATCAACCTCGGTATCATGACTTATTATCACTTAGTATACTCACCACTGTGGCACAACTAACTATTGTAGTAGAGAAAGGACAGGAGGAAAATCATGTTTTAGGAATTCTGGATCTAGAAGGAGCTCTGATAGCAGAGTGGTTACGAGTCGGGCTACCAACCTCAAGGTCAGCAGTTTGAAACTAGCAGTGGTTCTGTGGGAGAGAGATGAGGCTTTCTGCTCCTGTAAAGATTTACCGCCTCAGAAACCCTCCGCAGGCTCACTGTGAGTCTGAACCAACTCCACAGCACACAACCACCACCCACCAAAGAAAACATGGAGGGTCTCCCTTTGAATGTGTCTCAGGCTGGAGATAGTTCATCTCTGGCAACAGATGAGTGTGCGTGTGTGAGGACACTGTTTATTCTAGCCTTTGTGCAATTTACAAATTGAAACAAATAATGGTGGAGACATTTGCAACTATGGAAAAGGGTGTTTACAAGTGGGAGAAAACAGACTAAATACGCTTACATTACAGAAACTCTCCAACACGGCATGGGATGGACTGTGCAGCAACAGAAGGTGCAAAGACCTATGAGTCAGACTTATTGCAGCAATTCGATCTTTATAAAAACTCCCGAAATAGGTCTGCTTGAGAAAACAGGGCCATCCTGGTGAACCATGGGGACACCAGACAGGAACATTTTCCTAGGCCTCTTGTTTCATCTCTCCACCCTCAGATAGAGCTTCTCAGGTACCAGGTCCCAGTCCAGTGTTAAATCATTCAAGCCCAATACACTTCTCATACTTACCTTTGGAAATGAATTCTCTTTTCCCAAACCTATCCTCAGAAGGAATTGCTCAGGGTCACTTTCTTTGTGAGAAGCATGCAAAAGAAGTTGGCTATCCTTTTAAAATCTATACATCCGTCATTTTCTTTGTTCACAGTGGCCTGAATCTCTTTTGACTTTAATTGTCTCTCTCTCTTAAAACCATCTGTCTCTCTTTTACCTATGCAAAAGCCCTGAAAAACACCAAATGAATGAAGTAAAACTGTGGTCAAATCCCAAACAAAAACCTTATTAACTTGGTTGTTATAGAAGTGTTCATTTGAAATGCACCCAACAGCCTATATATTTCCTAAAGGAAAGGAGTTTTCCTAGAATTGACCTCATTTTAATGAAACCAAGAATAAGTATGCCCCATGTAGGACATGATGACCAAGGCTTTGGCATCTTTATAAAAACAACAATCCAACAATAATCCTTAGTAGAGAGATAAAGGGAACTAGTTTAGAGTCCACAAAAGCGGATGCTGGATTTTTACATGATAGACATGTTATCTCTTAGAGGTTTGGAATGGCAGAGGGATAATGGTTTCCTAGCTCAGTTAGCAAGACAAGGTGCAAATTCGTAAGTGCTTATTATAAAAACAGTTTGGCCAAAGATTGTTTTAGGATAAAGGTTGTTGTTAAGGGACACCAGGTTGGTTCCGACCCACAGGAACTGCCGGTGTGGTGCAAACTGACTTCACAGTTTAGTGCATTAACCTACAGCATTACACCAGGACTCCTGGATCCCGGTAGTGGTCATACTCATTTAATCTTTCCTACAAAGATTCCAGGTTACTACTGCAAGCATAAAGACTCGGAAATAAACTGCTTGATGGAAAAATGATGGGTTTGTACAGTGAGATCCTAAAGTTCATTTCTCTATCAAGTGAGTTTGTTTTACACACCACCAAGTTTGAGCATGAATTGGCAATCTGCACTTAAAGTCAACAGGAATTGTATCCAAGACAAGATTGTAGGCCCATAGAAGCAGAGATTTGGTTGAGAATATTTTCCAAGTGAAATGTTGAACACTGACTAGTCTTGTTTCTTCTGTGGGAATAAGCACTCATCTTTAAAGGAGAAAGCTAGAAATGATGGGCATTTCCACAAGTCACCTGGAACATTTTTCTGCACCTGTTCAGCTGAGAAAGACCGATTCTAAGTTTGTAATCAATTTAAAAAATGAGGGGTTCTATAAACTAATTTAGGAATAAACTCTATTATTCCCTACACTCAGAAACCAAACATTAATTCTGATATGTAGTAAGTTCCTATTGGTAAATTCAACTATATTTTTGTAGATCAAGTAGAAGAGATGAGAGGAAAAGAGAGAAAAAACCAAAACACTAAAGCATAAAAAGGGTGACCAAGGCTCAAAGAGGTTAAGTAATTTATATAAGGTCACACTGCTAATAAGTGTGAAAACAATTGAATTTAATCCAGGGCTGGCTGTCTCCAAAAACCACATTCTTTCCTCTACAAGGCAATTTCTTCCTATCATATTTCAATATCCCGTTTATATTTTTAAACCCTGGCCATAACTCACTGCTTGGTTCCACTTCTCTCTCTCTTTTTGGTTGAAAGTTTAAAGTCTGTTTTAAAAAAATATATAGCCTTACAGATGAAGGTGAAATTTCTGTGTAACCTCCCCCATCCCATTTCTTCTTCCTGCCCAGTATCATGTTGTTGTTGTCAGGTGCCATCGAGTCGGAACCGACTCATAGCGACCCCATGCACAGCAGAATGAAACAATGTCTGATCCTGGGCCAACCTCACTACCACTGCCACACTTGACGCCATCAATGATGTCACCTGGCTGATGCATCTCGTTGGGGGTCTTCCTCTTTTTCTCTGACCCTCCACCTTACCCAGCATGACATCCTTCTCCAGCGACTGTTCTCTCCGGACAATGTGTCCAAAGTAGGAGAGATGAAGCTTAGCCATCTTGGCCTCCAAGGAGCACTCTGGTTGCACTTCTTCCAAAATAGATCTATTGGTTCTTTTGGCAGTCCACGGCACTTTCAGTATTCTCCTCCAACACCGCAACTCAAAGGCATCAATTCTTCTACGATCTTCCTTATTCACTGTCTAGCTTTCGCATCCATATGAGGTTATTGAAAATACCATGGCTTGGGTCAGGCGCACCTTAGTCCTCAAGCTGACATCTCTGCTCTTCAATACTTTAAAAAGTTCCTGTGCAGCAGATTTGCCCAGTGCAATACGTCGTCTGATCTCTTGACTGCTGCTTCCGCGAGTGTTGATAGTTGATCCAAGAAGAATGAAGTCCTTGACAACCTCAATCTCTTCTCCTAGTATCATACTATTTGTAATCCTCAATAAACAATATTTTTTCTTTTCCAATGTTTTAAAATTTTACCTGTGTGTTACATATAGCTCCAATTCATTCATTTTTCACTGTTATACAATGAAAATATCACGAGTTTTAATCCGTTCTTTTGTCCATCTACAATGAACATTGTTACTGTTGTTGTTGGTAAATACTGTGAGTTCGGTTCCAACTCATAGTGACCCTGCACAGGGTTTCCGAGGCTGTAAATCTTTACGGGAGCAGAACACCTCATCTTTCTCCCGCGGAACTGCTGGTAGTTTCGAACTGCTGACCTTGAGGTTGGCAGCCTGACTCGTAACCACTACACTACCAGAGCTCCTTTTCAATGAACATTAGTATATGAGTTTTCTTTTAAACGCAAGACAGAAGTTTTCAGCAACACAAGAGTAAGTCAAAAGTATTGCTACAAAATCATAGAATGAAAATAAACAATAGGAAGCTACAGATTGTCAATATATTCTGGCATCAACGTCTGAAAGCAGTATTTCCATCTCTCTACCCCCTCCCCCTCAAATTCTGTGTACTTCAATTTACATCATGTTAAAATGGCAATCTGAGCAGCCTTGAGGGACTCAATTCATGTTTCTTTTAAATGTTCTTTGTATCTTTGGAACAAAAAAATTCTGAAGGGGCAGGATCAGGGCTGTAAGGTGGATGGAATAAAATTTCCCAATGAAATTCTTGTAGGATAACCCTTGCTACCATCAAAGAATGAGCCGATACATTGGCGTAATGGAAAAAATGCCTTGTCCTTTTCTTACTAATTCTGTTTTCCCATTTTCTTAAAACTTATTCCTAATAACCCTCCATCATTGTCCTCTGTCCTTCATATATATATAGAGAGAGAGATAGATATATAGATAGATACAGACATAGATATCTATATAGATATATAGATATAGACATAGATGTATCAAGATGACCTCTTGGGAATTCCAAAACACAATTGTCATAACTTCTAAGCCAGTCTCTATGCTTTGAATTTAATTGCTCAAGTGGATTCTGTTGGAAGCCACTGTTTTGACTGGACCTGTTCTTTCAAGGTGCTCTAGTGAGACTAACCCAAGATATTACTGAGCGAACTAGTCTGCAGCCATCCAATGATTGCAGAGACAATTTTTAACACATTTTGTTGGGAATAAACCCATGGATGTATAATTGGAACCTTAGTAACAATATTTTCTTACTTAACTTAGTATATACCTAGTAGCAGGGACCCAATTGATGAATGTTGCTCATCAACATATCAGTCAAGATCAATTTGATAATAGAAAAAAACAGAACCAGACCCTCTCTGCTCCTTCACATCCACTTTTCAGTTCTCCACCTTGCCCTCTGCCCCATGAGATTGAGGCTATCCTTATAGAACCTCACCAACTGGGTCTTTCCATCTTGGATTCAGCGAATGAGAGCCCATGGCAGGAAAGATAACATAAATCAAGGTATTGCTCCCCTCAGCTGGGCCTAGATTTGTTGTGATTGCTCTTCTATTGAGGTTTGTCAGGTGGGCGTCTCCTAAAGTCACAGCTACAGCCACAGCATTCTGGGTTCTGATAACTGATGTACTCTCTTTGGCCCTTCGGGTCCAGTGGTGGCTAAAGGCGTCTTGCTTTTGCTACCTTACAGTGTTCTGCCTCTCCCTGTTTCCCTAAACTTTGTCCTTCATTAATTCTCTTCAGTAAACTTTCTCAGGACATGGACTGATTCAACCCCATTATGATTTTGAATAGAATTTCATTTAATTTTTAGATTAATTTGGCTAGAACAGGTAACTTTAAAATATTGAGATTTTCTATCTATGAACATGCTATATCCATTTATTTTTATCTTTTTTCAACCCTTCAAGTTTGTTTTATACATTTTCCTGTAAAGGTTTTATACATCTTTTTAAGGAATGTATATTCCTAGCTTCCTTGGGCTCTTTATTGTTACTGCAAACAGGGTCTTTTTTTGTTGTTGTTGTAATTGTTTATTATTGGCATGTACAGAAATCAATTTCTGTACCCCAAACCCTTGTTAAACTGTTTAAAATTAATACTAATTAATGAGTTCTCTTGAATTCTCTCTGTAGTGCATCAAATCACCTGCTTCCTTCATTCCAGTTCTTGTTATCTCTTCTCACTTGGTCTTGTTTCATTGCGTGGGCTAAAACTTCTCCCACGATGATGACTAGAAGTGGCGGTGTTTGCCACCTTCGCCTTATTTCTCTGTTTTCTTTTTACTAAGTAAAGCAGCCACCTTAAGTCCTGAAGTGACACCTCCAAGTTTCCATTTGCCTTTAAAGAATTACAGTTGACTCTTATTATTCACTGTAGTTATAGTCTATCAAGTCACCCGCAAAGACCAATTTAACAAATACTGAACCAGCCTTGTTTCCACTTCAGCTAGGATCGAGCATGCTGGGTGAGTAACTCTTCACTGCCCTATGAATGTCTGTAAATGATTGTGGAAGTGCCACCCACCAGTTCTTGATTTTAGGGCTACAAATGAACTTCAGGGAGTAAGCAAGTTCACAAATATACAATCTGGGAATGATGAGGACTGACTATATATTCAAAAGAAAGTACTCGGGAATCACATTAGCCAAAAAGTTTACTATTATGTGCCCTGGAGAGTATGACATAACAGAGATTTGGGAAGTCTTGGAAATTACAGTCTCAACTATGAGTTGTAAGTCTTGGCTAAGGTATACCTAACTTAAAACAGTAAGGTTCATCCAACTCCATCAATTAAGATGATTTTGTATTGTAGCTTTTGAAATGAGGGGAAGAGACATGTATAAAAGAATAAAAGAAATAAACAACTCCTTTTTTTTTTTTTTTTAAATGGATGTAATAACAGGAGAGTAATGAGGTTGAAAAACAGATGTGGACAAAGGAAAAGCTCAGGCTACAATGTAGCCCACATAATCTGGGAAGGAATGATAAAATAAATAAATAAATAAATAAAGACAGAGAAAGAAAGAAAAGCAACTTTACAAGCTGTTTTGAGTCTCAAATTAAAAGGAGTAATCAAGCAAGACTGACTTATAAAGGGTCAAGGTGTAGCATCCTGCAGCAGAGAATAAACAGAACTCCTTTTCCTTAACTGTCCCCTGCCCAGCACGGTCTGGGAAGGAGGGTTTTCCTGGGTAGCAGCCTCACTGAACAGATCCTTGATTCAATGTTTAATAATTGCCATCAAATCCCAGCTTCCCTAGGGAGGTACTTCCCTAATGGGTTGGCCCTTTTTAGTCTGGTTTTAGTCTCTAGCTCTTTCTATTCTGACATGCTCACCTCAGTCTCTTTCTATGACTTCCAGGCAAAATGTGTCAAATTTGATACATGTGTTCAATGCTGGTATGGGAGAGCTCTCATTCTCTAAGTAATTTCTTCCCCATTCCTTTTGCACATATTTGTCTCCTAGAGTCTGTTAGAATGTGTAAAATAAAAGAAGTCGTTGAGAATCCTGAGAATATCTAAATCCTCTGATCAAGGTCAGTCTGTGTGTGTGTACGTATTTCACTTCAACAGGACACATGTAGGAGAGCAGATTGGTTAAAGAGAGATAAAGCCTGATGCTGTGTTTATGGAGATTAAACACACAGCAATCATGTCCCTCTGCTCCTATGGCATTGTTATTAATGGGGTTTTAGAGCACAATGGTCAGATACTCATCAGTTCACCAAACTACGCTCATCTATGGAGTGTCTCAGAGTGGTACTGTGAGAAAGCAGTCGCTGGAGTTGTCTGACTCGGCCTCTGAAAGCTTTCAAACTCAACTCTGAAGTCCAGCCAGCATCTAATTTTACCCGTGAGTTCTAGGAGAGAGTAAAGCTGGTGGGAAGATTACAGAGTTTCTTGAAGCTCTGACCTACAACAGGAAGAGAATTGTCAGCCTTCATGTCTCTCACCCTAAATCCCAAGGAAAACAACAGTGGCAGGGCATTTTATGACACGTTCCCATTGTAAAATTGCATATTTCAGAAACATGATCCTGGCTCCCTCATTTTCCAAAGCCCTCGTGTTAGTATAAACAGTTGACCTTAAAATGAGTATTTTTACTTAAGTTTTTCAATTCTAATTTGTTGAATGTACTCAGACTTCCCTGGTTTTCTTATAAAAATGTGGCAATATACTGTTTTCAAATTGGCTAATGCCTCTGACACATTTAACTCAGACGCCTGCATTAATGTCCTGGGAACTCTGGTAATGTTAGTGTAAAATACCACAGTGATTTCAGAGTTTTAGGGGTATTTTGAGCTTTCTGTAAACAGTGAAAACTGGGCTTTGAAGTGAAGGCTTGGCTTTGGCATTAGTAACTGTTTAAACCTTGGGTTAGATCTTAACTTCTCTCATACTCATCTGTAAAATGGGTGTAATAATACCTCTCATAAAGGTTTGCTCTGAAGAATGAGAGCAAACTATTTTAAGCAGCCGCCATGGTACTGAGCTCACGTAGCAACTCAACAAATTGTAGCTGTTGTTATTAGTATTACTGTTACTTATTACCACCAACAAGCTGGTCCAAAGCGATAGAAAAGTGTATCCACAATCTGATTCATCTTATTCAGAAGCCACAGAGCAACAGCATCCAGGAAAATGATGACCTCAGGTGTACCTAAAGGAATAGGAGGCTTAGCCAACAGCAGAGCAGCAGTTATAACAAGTGTCCAGTGTCCAGGGAGATCTCCAACATGATTGTCTCAGGCCAGTAATGGACAGCTGCCCACTGTAAGGCCGGTGCCCTGGGAAAGAACATGAGCCTCTTTTTGGAGGGAGGCTGATGGAAGGGGTAAAAGGAGAACTCCAACTCCCATGGCTGGAAAACTGAGATGGCTTCACTAAAATGCTTATGCTGACTAACTTGCTTTCTGAGTAGTACCTGTAACCTAAGACTATGGAGCATGGCTTGGGCAACGTCAACTTCTTCAATGTTACACAGATCAACTGATGTTCTCAACCCTGATGGAGAGGAACTGGCAGGTGTTGACCATAACTGTAGGTCATTTGTCTGCCTGAATTTCCATGTTCTCAAAATACTGTTCTGTCCTCAAGTAGAAGTAAGCCACACAAATCAGTTGATTGAACTCTGCTTACTTTTCCCAGACTCTGCCAAAATAAATAAAAGTAAATCATACTTCTTTGTTGCTGTTACAGTGCCGTTGAGTCGGTTCTGACTCATAGCAACCCTGTATAGGGGTCCCAAGGAGCGGCTGGTGGATTTGAACTGCAGACCTTGAGGCTTACTATCCAGTGCTGATCCTACAGTGCCACACCATGAGTTCAAAGATCACACTAGCTACCATTTACTAAGCATCTACAAAGTACCAGGTACTACTGCTAACCCACACTCACATGACTATTGTCTCTGCGAGAAAAACACACTTTAGAAGGCACTCAGATACTGGGAAGTTTCTTTAATATTCAGTGGAGATTAAAGAGTTTACTTCTGGCAGGACAACAGGCTATGTAGGAGAGAAGGACAGTGTATACTTAGATCCTCAGGTTTAGGAAGAAAACTCATCTCTTAATGAGAAATGAAGCAAGCATCGCCAAACACTCAAAGCTCATTATATTTGTCAATTTTGAATGGATTAATAAAATTAAGATAGATGGTAAAGTCTTATCTTGGGTGAATTACAAACCCAAATCCATATGCAAGAGGTAAGATGGAGTAGTCAATTGTCAACATTTAGCTAGTCGTTTAAAATGCATAAGTGTTACTTGCTTATTTTACCAAATAAACTACAAAGGCTATATACCAGTCCATACTACACTGGATGAGAGGCATGTAGGAGACCCAGATTCGATTTCTGGCCAATGTATCTCATGCACGGCCAGAACTTATCTATCAATAATAGATGGCATATTGCTGTGATTCTGAACAGGCTTCATCTGAGCTTCCAGACTAAGACAGATTAGGAAGAAAGTCCTGGCAATGGGTTTTTTAAAAATCTGCCACTGAAAATTCCACATCACAACAGTCATATCCACAACCAAGCATGGAGATGATGCAGGACCAGGCAGTGTTTCATTCTGCTGTGTACGAGTCAGAACCAACTTGGTGGCAGTTAACAACAGCAACATTGTATTAGATAAGTCAACCAAAAAGTACCATCAATGTACCATTTAGGGAAGGATAGCAGAATGGGTGAACATCATAAAGCATTATAGGGGTTTTTTCCCTACACAATTCCACAAGTTCTACTTTTTATTATGACCAAGAGAGAGAATCTTAACTCTATCAAGCACTTATTCTGTGCTAGGAATTCTACATGTTGTCACATTTCATTCACACAAAAATACAATGAAGTGGATATGGCTAGCAACATGTTACAAAGACTCAAAAGGTGAAGTCATGTGTTTAAGGCAAACAGCTAGTAAGGAAGGGACAGGCCCAGGAGTCAAACCCAGATAAGCCTGCCTATAAAATTTTTTGTTTAGTTTTTTCATTTTAACCAGACCACACTGCCTCCCAGGAAATATACTAGACATCATGGAGGATATGTAGCGGCAAGAAATTCTGACCGCTTTTCCATAATGAGTTCAAAATCTGAAAAGACAATAAAGATATGAGTACTTAAATAAAAACAATCAAAGAGGTCATTAAGAAGACAAAAAAAGAAGGAAAAGACCAAAAGGAATGTCAGAAGAGACTTTGAAACTTGCTTTCCAGTGTAGAGATGCTAGAGCAAATGGAAGAAATGAGGAGGTAAAAGAGCTAAGCAGAAAATTTCAAGAGGTAGCTCGAGAAGACAAAGTAAGATATGATAATGAAATGTGCAAAGACCTTGAGTCAGAAAACCAAAAGGGAAGAACAGGTTCAGCACTCCTCAAGCTGAAAGAACTGAAGAAGAAATCCAAGCCTCAACTTGCAATACTGAAGCATTCTATGGACAAAATATTGAATGATGCAGAAACCACCAAAAAAAGATGGATGGAAATGGATGGAGTACACAGAGTCACTGTATCAAAAAGAAATGGTCAATGTTCAACCATTTCAAGAGGCAGCATATGATCAAAAGCCAATGGTACTGAAGGAAAAAGTCCAGGGTGCAGTGAAGGCATTGGCAAAGAACAAAGGCTGCAGGGATTGATGGAAAACAAATTGAAATCTTTCAACAAATTGATGCAGCACGGGAGGCACTCACTCATTTCATGTCAAAAAATCTGAAAGACACATACATGGAAGAGATCCATATTTGTACCCGTTTCAAAGAGAAAAGACTCAATGGAATGTGGAAATTATCTGACAATATAATTAATATCCATGCAAGTAAAATTTTTCTAAAGAATAATTTAATAATGAGTGCAGCACTACATTGACAGGAAACTGCCAGAGGTTCAGGCCAGATTTAAACAGGGATATAGAACCAGGAATATCATTGCTGCCAAGATGGATCTTGACTAAAAACAGAGAATACCAGAAAGATATTTACCTGTGCTTTACTGACTACGTAAAGGATTTTGGTGTGTTGATCATGAAAATCTATGGACCACATTGTGAAGAATGAGTACTCTAGAACACTTAATTGAGCTCATGAGGAACCTGTACACAGACCAAGAGGCACTTGTTCAAACAGAACAAGAGGACACCGAATGGTTTAAAATCAGGAACGGTGTGCACCAGGGTGTAGTTTTCACCATATTTATTCAATCTGCTAAGCAAAAAGTCTGAGAAGCTGGATTATATGAAGAAGAACATGGCATCAGAATTGGAAGAAGAATCAATAACCTGTGATATACAGATGATACAACCTTGCTTGCTGAAAGCAAAGAGGGCTTAAAATACTTACTGATGAAGATCAAAGACCACAGCCTTTGGTATGGTTTGCACCTCAATGTAAAGAAAACAAAAGTCCTTAACACTGAAGCAATAAATGATATCAAATACATGGAGAAAAGATTGAAGTTGCCAAAGACTTCAATCAACTATCAACACTCATGGAAGCAGCAGCCAAGAAATGAAACCACATGTTTCACTAGGCAAATCTACTACACTTCTCTTTTAAGTGTTCAAGAAGAAAAATGTCAATCCCATCTAGTGTCTTCTGAGGTGGGCAATTTCTACTTGAAAGGACAAGCTGACCAGCCTGGAGTGGCTAAAAGAACAGAAGATATTTCTTTTTTTCTTTCTCTCTTTTTTTTTTTAAATGTTTTATTGTGAATTATATGATAGTTTACATGGGAGCAAATCTGCATAGAGTAGCTTGGTGAGAAATCTATCGAGGCTCCAAATTCCCTTATAAGTCAGACCTCATCCACTTACTGTTTTATTAGGTGTTATTCACTCAACATCTGAACAAACTGCCAAGATTTTACCACAAAATAGCTCAGGGAGAAGGAAACTATTGTAAGGTTTTCCACGTGAGCAGCTATATCAGGAATACTTTAGTCTCAAAGCTCTCTATATACTATGGCCAAGTGAAAACGGGCTTAAAAAACTTCCAAAGAATGGACGTACTGATGGACCAGGGTTCATTCAATACAGACACAGCTATAAAGCCAAGTCTCATCTGATATCAGGGCTCACACAGCTAACACTGAGTGTAAGGATATGTTTGTCCAGAAGAATGGGAAGACTTGCAAATACTACCCTTCACCAGTTTCCACAATGCTTTCCAGAAATGGTCAAACTAAGTAAGGAGCAATGTAGGAAAGTGGAGTGTAGAAACTGAAGAAGGTAGATTCTGGAAGTCTTCCATATGCTGTAAGGTAAGAAACTTGGGAGCATCCATCCAAGTGCTCATCTGATTTTATCAGGTGACCTCTTGAGCTTCAGTTCTGCTCTTTAGAAAACCAGGAATGAGATTAACTGGGAATGGAATTTTTGACAAGCACTGTCCTTATTGTTATTAAGTGCTGTTGAGTCGGTTCCGACCCATAGTAACCCTGTATAGGGTTTCCAAGGAGCAGCTGGTGAGCTTAAACCACTGACCTTGCAGTTCTAACTGACCTGGCAGTACAGCGCATTAACCCGCAGTGCTACACCACTAGAGAAGGGGAAAGTGACCATTTCTTCCAACTCTCAGGTACAGATGGGGATTGAGAATCTGTTCCAATCTCTGGTGGCTTCAACAAGAGCAAAATTTGAAACTTCAATAAGTCATTGTGTTCTTTCTGCATCAATTAAAGTTCTTAGAAAATTTGCCTTAGTACCTTCAGGGCAGATTAGATGAACGAAATCACAAATAGTCCCAAACAGCAAAGTACCAGATAAAAGACACTGCATGACACAATTTAGGTGACTAAGATTGTTTCAATGAAACCAGAAAATAATCAGAATTATAATTTTACAAGAGAAAAGCTAAAATAAAGTTTGGGTAAATTTAAAGCTAATTGTTTTCTAGGTAAACGTAGGTTTCTGTCATTGTTGTAGTATTACTGTTCAAGTCCAGCAGCCAAACACTAATTTTTCTAATCGTATCAATTACTTGGTCAAACATTTTAGAAACACAGGGAAATTGATCTGACATGAAGGCAGAGGGGAATATGAACTCAGGAAGAGCCAACTGAGGTAGCAACAAAGAAATCTTTTTACCTTCTAAACCTTACATTAAGCAAAGAAATACTCTTGTCATCGCTGTTTAAGCAAACTAAAAGTTGTCATCTTAGACTGAGACTTCTAAGCACATATCTATGGGTAAAGCAGTAACAGGCCAGCAGAGTTAAGTATCTTCAAGGTTTTAAATTAAAAAAAAAAAAAAAAATCCACTTAATTTTTATAAGGGATTGTTTTCTAGTAACATAAAAGGAAGGTTTTCTGAAAATTATTTTAAAAACAAACAAAACCCACATATACTGATCAGAAAGAGATTGGAGGAACCGAAGACTATGGCCCTGGGCCACCCCTTCAGGTCTGGAATGGTGGGTCAATTTTCAACCAAATGGTAGATAGGTATAAAGGGAAGACAACTACTCTACCCTAAGCTTACCATGGAATGGTCAATGATTCAAGATCAAAAGGGTAACTTTTACCTAAGGAGAAGGCTGAGAAGGGATGGGAAGGTGAGAGAGGAATGGAAGTAGGAACCATTGGGAGGAAGCAGGAGAGTTGTTGTGGCAGGGAGGATACTGCAATCATTGAGATGAAATCCAAGAGTGCGATTATAGAAAATAAATGAGCTTCTCTGTAAACCTTAACTCAATTCCCAATAAAAAGGTTTTTTTTTTTTAAAAAAAAGAAGGTTCTCTTGAATTGAATTCTCTTCAAAGTTGTCTCTAGCTTGATCAAGGTCTCAGTGGGCCTGCTGTAGAAGAAAGAAAGGCTAAAGGATTTAGGTCTTAAGGGTATTATCCTAAGGCTTTTTCTCCTGACATTTTCATTTTATATATAAATTAGACATAAGTATGCTATTAAATTGCCAAATTAGGCTAGCAAAACAGAAGGCAAGTCACTTGACCTTTCTAAGTCTCAGTTTCCCCAACATATAAACTGAAGAGACAGCACTTAAAACTGCAAACCACAAAGTCGACGGTTCAAACCCACCAGGTGTTCCTTGGAAATCCTATACAGGGTTGCTATCAGTTGGAACTGACACAATGGTACTTTGTAACAATAATAGCAGAGTTCCTTTTAACTAAAATTCTGTGACATGAAAAGCAAAACAAACAAACAAACGAACAAAATGCCTCTATACCTCTTGCTCCTCAGCTGGCATCTGAGGCGAGGACTTTGTGACGCACTGGCCCAGAGCTCTCCGTGATTCATCACCCCCTTTGCCCTGTCCCTTCAGTCCTGGGTCTGACAGTCTACTAGTGATGGACCTGAGGCAACATGCTCCCTACAGTCCGATTAATGAAGGTGACTGCTAAAATGCTAGTACTAGTCCTATTAATGAGAACTACTAATACATATTATGTGTCCGGCACTGTAGTTGTGACATAGTCAATTAATCCTTACAACAACTCACTGATATAATTTCCATTTTTCAGACAAGGAAACTGAGGCTGACATACAAAACAGCTAGTTCTGTCCTCCCTCAACCGCCCCCCCCACCCTCCCAAAACTATCCTGTGTCTAATCCCTGCCCTGTGCTCCACCTTCCCCTCCCCCTCAACCGCCCCCCCCCACCCTCCCAAAAGCCCCTTCACTGCTATCGAGTCCATTCCAACTCACAGTGACCATCTAGAACAGAGTACAGCAGTTACATAGGTTTTCTGAAACTGTAAATCATGACGGGAGCAGATAGCCTCATCTTTCACCCTCTGAGCAGCTGGTGGGTTTGAATTGCTGACCTTGAGGTTCATAATCCAATACCTGACCCACTGTGCCACCGGAGATCCTTTTTAGGCAAGTAAGTAAGAGCAAATGGTCTAGCAACAGATCACTGAACAGATTCCTGGAACCAAAATTCAAAGGGAGGATGGAGGTGAGTGGGGGGCAGAAAGGTTCCCTGGGTTCCCAAGCAATGTAACAAGCTCCTAAGCACAGGTTGGAGCTGTTGGGAAAGGCTTTTAGTCCAGTGCAGTAGAAGCTAGGAGGTTGCACAGACTGAGAGCTGAGAGTTGAGATATATGGATTCCACTAGTGACTGCCGCCACTGACTCAGGCAGGTCAACTTCCTTGTTTCTAACCAGATAACCGTTAAGGCCTCCTTCAGCTCTGACACTCTCCATGATGGACCATGTTCCATAAGGACTCAGCAAATGTTTGATTCCCAGGCTTTTTTTTTGGTAAGTTCTTCAATTCTATTTTAAAAAATTGCATGTTCCCGTGGCCCTGGAATGCCTGCCTCCGGCCCCTCTGGAGCCCTGGGTTATGTGAAAGCAGTCATGCCAAGCTGGCCCATGGGCGGGGCTGAGTCTTCCTGGCTGGCTTGTGACATGTTCCTGACGTACTGTGTGGTCAAGGAGCTGGAACTAGGGGGGCTGAACAAGGGCCAAGCCTTGCACTTCAGCTTCCTGACCTGGCAGCCATTCAGAGAGACCCTGCTAAGTGCTATTTCCTAAATACACTCTCTTTTCATAACAATCTTACCACACTGCTTTCCTTTACAAGCGCTCTTAAAAAAGGGGACTGGACTCCTTCTGGTTAATCTACACAGACTACATTTGGAAACCATCAGAAACTGAACTCTAAACAAAACGTTATTAATGTGTTGTAATCTGCCCTCTATGTTGCAGATGAAAAGAAAATGTTTTATAGTTTTGGAGCATACATTTTAATTGCCTTTTAAGAGTGCATATACTTTTAGTACTTAGTGTTATAAAACTGTAGTATCTGTTTCTTGATAACTGTTGAGTGATCTCAGCTATTTTTATTAGTTTTTTTTTTCTCTTATCCTTTTCTCTCTCTTTCTCCTAAATTGCCACCCATGTAAAGTTCCTTAGATCAAGCTTGATATAAGGCTCCTATATTTGGGATCTTCATTATAAACAGCTTCTTTACAACCTCTACCTTACTATAAAACACTTGTTCCTGAAAATGAGTTCAATAAACAAAGACGGAGTGGGTAGCTTTGTCTAATCGTCCAGTATAGCTAAAGTCTAAGCAATCTAGCCTTTTCCGAGTTGCTATTGCTTTTTTATGGGGGCCAGATGACCTACAGAGATCTGATGCTCTTGCTACTTTTCTCAACTGTACAGCATGTCCCAAGAGACTAACATATCAGTCATCAACCCAGAGGTCTCAAGGGCAGAGTCTTCAACCCATCAGGATTCAGAATTTTCAGCAGGAACTCCCACATTCATTAGACTCAGGTCTGGAGTTAACGGATGGATTGGACTCCCAACCAGTTTGTCAAGCGGTGACAGATCCCTAAAATGCCAGGTCACTTGACAAAAGCTGCAGGGGCTGAGGCCTCCAGGGTCTCACCTTCCAATTGAGCAAACAGTGTCCATTCTTATACCAATGATAAAACAGAGAATCACACACAACCTTGGAGGAAATGAAACAACCTTTCTGAGATAAGGGTTTCTTGGGGGTAGGACTGGGGAGATGAGGGTGTGATTGGCCACCTGAATTACTGGCTAAGACGAAACACAATTGGTATTGGTCTCCTGAGTTGTCCAAAGTAGTCAACGCTTTCACTGGAATGAGCACCACAAACGCAGATATAAATGGTAATGCATTTCCAGTATGAAAAATGTAGGATAATGTCAACAAGACCCATAATCATTGACTTTTTGGATGAGATGAGGCCCAAAGAATGTACTGAGTTCATCACTCATTTTTAGTGAGGAAATTGAAGCTGAGATGGGCAGTGACTTACTCATGGTCTCACTATTTTAAGTGTCCACATCTGAGCTTCACTTGGTTTCTGGTTCTCCATACTACCTCTTCACCACACCTATTCCACATATATACATAAGTAAAGGTAATATCACTGAAAGGAATTCCTTTTGTTGTCTGTTGTTAAATACTGTCAAGTCAGTTCCAACGCATAGCAACCCTGTATAAGGTTTTCAAGGATCAGCTAGTGGGCTTGAACCACTGACCTTGTGGTTCAAACTGACCTTGTAGTCCAGTGCATTATCCTGTAGCACCACACCCAAACTACTTTAGTTATCTAAAAATGGCAACCTGTGCAGATTAATTTTAATTCTTTTTTATCTTAAGCACTGACTCAAACACTTCTTACGATGTTTACAGTGCTTCTCTCATGACAGTGCTTCATGACTCACTTGATATTTGGGCTTGACACAGTACAGTGCAGTGCTCACGATAACCGTAGTTTCTAAAGCCATTTTTCATAAACAAGCCAGCCAAACAGACACAACATATTTAGAATTCTTCCAATGACTATTGTTGTTGTTGTTATTAAGTGTCATTGAGTCAGTTTCCACTCATAGCGACCCTATATATGGTTTCTGAAGAGCAGGTGATGGGTTTGAACCACTGACCTTGTGGTTAGCAGTCCAGTGCTTATTCTATGGCACCACAGCAGGACTCCCAGTGAACCCTATTTTCACACTATGTCAGAATTCATACTGTGCCAAGAAGCAGTTGTTTATAACTCTCCTTCATACCTTTAAAATTATCAGAGACTATATATTTTAATCTAAACCGGACTATACGAAGAAAAACATGGCATCAGGATTGGAGGAAGGCTCATTAACAACCTGTGATATATGCATATGACACAACCTTGCTTGCTGAAAACAAAGAGGACTTGAAACATTTACCGATGGAGATCAAAGACTACAGCCTTCAATATGGATTGCACCTCAGTATAAAGAAAACGAAAAGCCCCACAACTGAACCAACAGAAAATATCATGATAAATGGAGAAAAGATTAAGTTGTCAAAGATTTCATTTTACTTAGATCCACAATCAATGCTCATGAAAGCAGCAGTCAAGAAATCAAATGATGTATTGCATTGGGCAAATCTGCTGCACACAACCTCTTTAAAGTGTCAAAGAGCAATGACGTCACACTTTGAGGACTAAAGTGCTCCTGATTCAAGCCATGACATTTTCAATCGCCTCATATGTATGTGAAAATGTTTTATTTATTGTCCAACTTTCAATCACCTCATATGTATGTGAAAGTTGGACAATAAATAAAACATTTTCAATCACCTCATATGTATGTGAACGTAGAAGAATTGGTGCATTTGAATTATGGTGTTTGCAAAGAATATTGAAAGTACCATGGACTTCCAGAAAAATAAATGAATCTGCGTTGGAAGAAGTACAGCCAGATTTCTTCTTAGAAGCAAGGATGGTGAGACTTGTCTTACATACTTTGGACATGTTATCAGGAGGGACCAGTCCCTAGAGAAGGAAATTATGCTTAGTGAAAAAAGAGGAAGACCCTCAACAAGATGGACTGACACAGTGGCTGCAAAAGTGAGCTCAAATATTACAACGGTTGTGAGGATGGTGTGTCGTTGTTTAGTGCTGTCGAGTCGGTTCTGACTCATAGTGACCCTGTCTAGGGTTTCCAAGGAGTGATTGGTGAGTTTGAACCGCCAAGCTTCAGGTCCAGTGCTTATCCTACAGCGCCACACCAGGACTCCGAGGATGGTGTAGGACCAGGCAATGTTTCATTCTGTTGTACACAGAATTGAATTGAAACTGACTCGACAGCACCTAGCAAGAACAAAAACATATTTGAATGTAGGTTTAACTCTCCTTTAATAACCTGTTAGTTCATATGTGTTCTTAGATGGATAAATGAGCTAGAAACATTGAGATCTTGTTTGTCACACTACCTACAGGCAATTATGAGGCAAAGCTCTCCAATGGGATCCTAGTGTATTAATTTGCCTAAAACTTCCACCAAACAAACCCAAGAAAGGGGCCGTTGTATCTTAGAACTTCCTTATAGAGAAAAAGGCCATTTCATAACCTGTTCTATTTCCACTGTGACTGCTGTGACTCACGACCTTGCTTTTTCATCCCCTTCAAGCCAGCTTCATTCCAAGTATGATTCTTAATCTTAGGGGCAGGTGGTATTTTAATAACCTAAGAAATCAACTCAAAAGAAAGGTTTAAAAATTAGGTCATCACATTTTCATATTCCGCTGGTCTATCACTAGATAGAGCAAGCCTTTTGCTTTTTTCACAGATCACAGGTTAAAGGGTAGCAATTATAAAAATGGCTTGGGTCAGGCACACCTTAGTCCTCAAATTGACATCTTTGCTCTTGAACATTTTAAAGAGGTCTTGGGCAGCAGATTTGACTAACACAATCCATTGTTTGATTTCTTGACTGTGGCTTCCATGAGTGTGGATGGTTGATCTGAGCAAAATAGTTTTTGACAACTTCAATCTTTTCTCTGTTATCTTGATGTTATTTACTGTTCCAGTGGTGAGGATTTTTGTTTTCCTTACCTTACAGTACAATTCATACCAAAGGCTGTGGTCTTTGATCTCTATCAGTAAGTATTTTAAGTCCTCTTTGGTTTCAGCAACCAAGGTTGTATCATTTGTATATCACAGACTGTTAATGAATTTTCCTCCAATCCTGATGACACGTTTTTCCTCATGTAATCCAGTTTTTCGAATTGCTTGCTCAGCATGCAGATTGAGTAAGTATGGTAAGAGAAGACAACTCCAGTACGCACTTTTAAACCACTCAGTATTCCTTTCTTCAGTTCAAACAACTGCATGTTGGTCTATGTACAAGTTCCTCATGAGTACAATCAAGTGTTCTGGAATACTCATTCTTCATAATGCGGTCCCATAGATTGTCATGATCCACAAAATCAAAAGCCTTTGTTTAGTCAACAAAGCACGGCCAAGATCTATCTGATGTCAGCAATTATATCCCTCGTTCCACATCTTCATCTGAATCCAACTTGAACCTCTGGCAGTTCCCCTGAGTTATGGTATTTTCAATAACCTCATATGAATGTGAAAGTTGGATAATGAATAAAGAAGGCTATAGAAGAATTGGTGCATTTGAGTTATGCAGTTGGAGGAGAATATTAAAAATACCATGGACTGCCAAAAGAACAAATCTGTGTTGGAAGAAGTACAGCCAGAGTGCTTGTTAGAAGCCAGCATGGCCAGACTTCATGTCCCATACTTTGGACATATTATCAGGAGGGAACAGTCCCTGGAGAAGGATATCATGCTTGGTAAACTTGGAAGGTCAATGAAAAAGAGGAAGACCCCAAAAGAGATGGACTGTACAGTGTAACAGCAATAAGCTCAATTGTGAGGTTGGGACAGGACTGGGCACTGTTTTGCTCTGTTGTGCATAAGGTCACTATGACTTGATGGCACCTAACAACAAATTATAAAAATATAATGCAGACAGCAGCCAGTTAAATATCCTTGGCAATAATTCCCATTGCCACCATTTGACACACACTTCTAAAACACTAAAATTCTCTAATGAGATTCCTAAAACAACATGGAAAAAATCGGTTTCCCCTAGACCATGTAAGAGAAAGCCCTTAGATCCTGTAGCTTTTATATTCATTTGGGCTTCTAAAACAAACCACATCTTTAGCCAAGGACACAGTGCTGTTGGAATATGAGAGTCTCTCTCTACTGCTGAGACATCTCTCCTGAAGATTTCAGCAATACAGTGTTTGAATGTGTTTCATGACCTTTTGTGCTAGCAAATAAGCCTTTGGAGGATTAAAATGAACTTTTCTCATCCTAGTGCTCTGCTCTGGGAACATAAAAAAAAAGTCATAGACCTGAGCCAAATACTCACTCTAGCAGTGTGCTATTGCTTTCAAGGACCTTTACTTTAAAAATGATATTTTTCTAGGATAGTAGAGGAAGTAGGGAATTTAACTATCTCTATCTGTCTGTCTCTCTATCTATCCATCTATCTATCAATCTTGTTGTCAAGTGCCATCAAGTTGGTTCACACTCAAAGTGATCCTGTATAGGGTTTTTGAGGAGCAGCCGGTAGATTTGAACCACTGACCATGTGGTGAGCAGTCCAGTGCTAATCCTACAGTGCCATACTTGGAACCCATATATATATTTACATCTATTAACTATAAACAAGAGCCTGTGTTTAAGATCGAAGGAGAAGAAAATTTTTTGTTACCCGTCTTTGAGAGTATATTCCTTTAAACTACCCCAAGTGAATCTACTGCTTCAAATGCCATGCCTGATGGGGCTTTGTCCAATGTCCCCTAATGAACTAATAAATGTCAACTCTGGCTATATTTATTTATAACTTATCATTTAACTGCAAAAAAGAGTTTATGCCCTTTCAAATTAAGTTAATTTCAGTACCTTGGATGCTACTGGATAGAACTAAGCAATTTCTGTTCCACTTTTAGTTGAAATTACTAAGTAAACATACAAACAGGAGATCTAGAAAAGAAGCAAACTTTTAATAGTGATAATCACTGCCAATTCTATGTAATGGGATGATGGAGGATTTTTACTTTTCTCTTTAAGCATTCTTTCGGTCTACATATAGTTGTTGTGAAGCGCTGTCATGTTGGTTCCGACCCATAGAGACCCTGTATAGTGTTTCCGAGGAGCAGCTGGTGAGCTTGAACTACTGACCTTGCACACTTGTATAAATATAAGGGTACCACAAACAACATTGTTAAAAGAAAAAAAAAAAAGGAAAAGGCTGTGAAGACCAATATGGATTAAACAGAATATTCAATGAAGTCCTAGTATGATAAATGTTAGGAGCATTAGAACCAAGCTATTAGGAATGGTTATCTGCCACAAAGCTAGCTAGATAAATTCCCACAATGACATACTCCACAAATGACCATTCAGGGACTCAGGTCTCTGCTACTTCCTCCTTCTTAAGGAAGCAAAAGCCAGTCAAACTCTCACCATATGGCCTTTGCCTCTGATCTTACATCTTACTATTCCTCCCTAGGCATTAGGTTCTGTGGGAATTCATGCCAGGCTAGAGCTTACAATCTCAACTGCCAGTATGTTTATGAGCTATTTTCTTTTGAAAGGTCCTGGGAAATAGATGGCATTCATTCTAAGTGTGGTCCCACACATTTCCCTTTTTATCCCCCCCCCTCCCCCCAAAAAAAGGAGTATCAGCTACATCTCACAAGTCTACTCTTTTCCCAAGGAGAGGGAAAATAGAGAGATACTGAATTAAATCATCCAATCCAACAAAGAAGCAAAAACAAGCCTTCAGTGCTTCAGTTTTCAGAAGGACTCAAATAGGTCATCAGCCATGGTAGATACAAAAGATTGGGATCAGAAGAAGTTCCCTTGGCTACCTTGATGGAGAAAAGATTCAAGAAGTGCTAATAAAGGCAGAACGTTCTCCAGAAGAACTAATTCAAAAGAGCTCTCCAAGTCAACAGCCAAACCAACGAGATGTGGAAAAATTCAACAAAGCATCCTAACAAAACATCCCAGTACAGTACCCTAACTCCTTTTTACAAACCCACAACTAGTAAGAGCAAAGTTCCAATGTGACAGCCTTTTAAAGCAGCAAGTTGCAACCACAAGTGTGGTTGCTTTTCCAACACTATTTTCTTTGGGAAAATTACATGGGTGGGTAGGGAAGCAAACCCAAGAGCACTACAGTTTACAAGTTCTGAGGCCTGGGAGAAAAGATGCATGGAATCTTGGAGGCAGGATGCCTCACAGTAGATAGGCGAAATCAAGTCGTATTTGCACACGTGGCTAAGATCTCCAGTCACTCCTCAGGTAGAGTATGCTGCTCTCTATTTGCAAAACTGCTCAATAAAATTTTACTGGCAAGGCAAAAGGAGAAACATCTGCTCTAGTCAAGAGCAGCTGTGGTCAGCAATAAGGCAGCTGGCACATGGTCAATGCTGCTCTTGCTGGTAGGTGGTATTGTGGTCACCAGTAATTACTTTGGAGAATTTCATGGAGTCAAGGATAACTAAATGGACAAAGAACATTTTATTTTACTTTCTATCTTTAGCCCATGAGCAGAAATCGTGACATGTTGTACAGAATTCAGAAGCCCAATGCAATCCATATTTTTCATGGCAGAACTTTTTACCTCAAAGACTGGAAACCTTTAAATATAAGTATTTCAAACAATATATGCTTGACAAGTGACCTCTCCACTCATTATTTCTGATTGAACAGTTCCTGTAGATTACATTAGTCTTTAAGTGTTTCCTTCTGAAAGATACATTACAGAATACGCTAAAGAAAATGTGACAATTATATTTAGCAAATCAATAAGTGGTGCAGTTTTTAAAAAACCTCATCTTTATCAAATTTGCATGTTATCTTCAAAGTTAAACAGCTCTACACTGAGTGGAAATTGGAGTGTAAATAACAATCTGTTCAATGTATGCAGTTGTGATGCTTTTTCATGGAATGATGAATGTCAGAAAGTAGCAGTTAAATTAAAATACACTGTACTTAAAAAATTAAACACTTGGGAAATAACCTTTTTAGCCACTGGAAAATGACAAAGTCCAAGACATTTCAATCAAGTTAATTTCAGTATTAAAGCAATGCATTTTTCCCACCAGAAACAATATGAAAAAACAAATTAACCAAAATGGGTCTCCGAATGATGGGATAACATCAGGCAGAAAGAGTGCTTTATGATTGCTTGTCAGTTCGGTTATTCCATACACACACAGTCCAAGACAAAACTAGCCATTCTAAATCATGTCAAGGTTGACTGGTTGAAACTGTATTAAAATGAAAGCATAACTTGCATCTACAAATGAAAAGGAAATTTAAATTAACAACCAAGACAGCTGACCTGCAGAAACTGACACAAATTCAGGTATGCAGGCTCCAGAGAGGTAATGCCAGTGGGCCTTGTCTGAAATGTTATTTGATGATATGCTTTCTCTAGTCTACTAGGGACCATGGGGACCAACTTCAACAATTTTTTTTTTTTCCAAAAGTAAACAAAAAATTTTATACAATTGATTTTATAAAATCATGTGAGCTCTCTTAATTCCCTTTCCTTTTCTGGAAGTAGATAGAAAGAGGTGCATTTAGATCAGGGAAATGCCTATTCACAATGTCTCCCTGATATGCCAATTACGCTTAGAGGCAATTTCCTTCAGATTATAAAATATAGTATAACCTCATTTTGGCAACAAAGGAAACAGCAACAACAAAAAAGAGTGGTTTATGTCCATTAAAATATCTGAAAGAGACACAATGTGTCATCATCTCTGGATGGGAGAACATGGGGTGACTCATTCTTGATTTGCAATTATCGCTTTAATACACGCAAAGAGGCTTCAAAAAGTTCAGCGAACCAACATCAGTCTCCATAATGCGGAAAGCAAAAGAACTAGATGGTGCCTGGTTACCCACCACCAACTGCTCTGAAAGGGATCACATTATATCAACCTATTTTTAAACCTTGTCGTGATTCGACTATATCCAGAATGCCACCTGAGACAGATCAGTGCTGGGCTCGTGATGAGTATGGGGTTCTCTTAGGACAAAAAGTAATCCCTGGTCTGCATGAGAAGAAGCAGATCAAATCTGGGTATTGGGAGGCCAAGGTTCTAAGTCTCAGCCCTGTTTCTCAATTACTATGGGACTTGAACCCTCAGGACTGCAGTTTTGTTTTGTTTTTCAAATACCAGGTGAGGAGGTCTTCCAGCTATCCCATTATGCTGAGTTCACAAAGAATGGAACATTAGACCCCAAATTTAGAGCTGCCCCATCAATGCCACTGTCCTCTTGACTTTGCACTAAGCAGTAAGAAGGTACTTTTTTTGGTTTTATTCCCAATGAAACCTTCACAACCATGGAACAAGAAGTACATACTAAATTTCCATGTTCTTCTAGGAAGTGCCTTTTATGATAGCCAAATATTTCATACTTGTTATGTTACAGCCTACCAAGGCATTCCACTGA
>NW_006408525.1:7671347-7706396 GCF_000296735.1 Chrysochloris asiatica | reverse complement strand
CCGTAAAGATTTACACCCTCGGAAACCCTGTACAGGGTCGCTATGGGTCGGAACCGACTCGACGGCACTTAACAACAACAACAACAACAAATGTTGTCTAAAATTATGCACTACATTGCATTTAGAAAGATAAACAAGTGAAGTCACAAGTAACTATGTAATTATAGCTAAATTAAAAAAAAAAAACAAAAAAAAAAACAAAACAATTTCTCCTTACCTGTATATCCTATTTTGCAAAACTGTAGATAGACAAAATGAAGCCTTTGTGCATTAGGCAATGATATTAAAGTAAAATAATCTTCTGAATTGTACCCACTATTCTTATGACACATTTTTGTGATAACTTCATTATCCTATTTCTAAGGAGGTTTTTGATCATTTCTTCAAACTGAAAACTTTCCTTAGTTTTTGACCTACTCAAAGACACTCCCTTCTATACGACTGACAAAATAAATCCTGGTTATGTTCAATGATGAAATAGTATGAACTCAGTAAGAACGATACTGTAAAATTATATGTATTGATATTAAAGATGCCCATAATATAGTGCTAAAAAAATAAAAGAAATGCAATCATGGTGGTGGGAAGACTTATTGCTCAACAGTAAATAAACCCAGTGTGAGTTTATTTTATACATTTGTTATTGTTGTTAAGTGTTGTCGAGTCGGTTTGGACTCATGGCGATTCTGTGTAGGGTTTTCAAGGAGCGGCTGGTGAATTTGAACGGCTGACCTTGTGGTTCAAACCGACCTTGCGGTCCAGTGCATTATCCCATAGCACCACACTAGGACTTCTATGTATACACAGACACAATGCATAGAGAATTTTATAGAACACACACCATGATGTCAATAGTGCAAACTCCAGGCAATAAAATTATGGGTGATTTTAATTTCTTTCTTTTGTATTTTTTCTTACTTTTCTGTATTTTTTTCTCACTTTCCTATAATAAATCTATAGAACTTGAGTTAAAAAAAAAATTAATTTTTTCATGGCAGAACTTTTTACCTCAAATATAATTTTTTTAAAGCTTGAAGTGAGTTTACCAGTGAAATCTCCAACAGCACAACTTTTCAGGTTTAGACTTACCTATTAGAACACAAATGCTTCTGGAAAGAGAGATTAGACAATAAAGTAAGCATCAAATACCAAGGAAGACAGGCATGGTGCAAAAAGCATAAGCATGTTTAGGGCAGTCCACAACACCTGGGTTTGAATTCAGGTATGGGTATTTCTTAGCTGTGAGTCTTGAGCCAATTACTTACCCTACCTAAGCATTAGTTCCTTTTCTTTAAAGTTGTTGTTGATCTTAAGTACCGTGGAGTCAGTTCCGACTCATAGTGACCCTGCACAGGGTTTCTGAGGCTGTGAATCTTTACCGAAACAGAACGCTTCATCTTTCTCCCGCAGAACAGCTGGTAATTTTGAACTGCCGACCTTGAGGTTAGCAGCCTGGTTTGTAACTACTGCGCTACCAGAGCTTCTTTAAAGTAAAGGGAACAAATTGTCTTATAAAGCATTTGTGACTAATTTAAAAGATTACATCTGATGGGGGGACAACAGATGAGATATCTCACCATGGAATGGTCCACCATTCAAGATCAAAAGTGTAACATTTACCTGGGGACAAAGTTCAGAGGGATTGGGAAGGAGCTGGAAGAGAAATAGGAACCACAGGAAGGAAATGGGATAACTGTTGTTACATGGAGGCGATTGCAGTCAGTGAGATGAAACAAAGTGTGTGACTTGTTGGATGTGAAACTGATGATCTGCTCTGTAAACCTTCACTGAAGTCACACACACACACACACACACACCCACAAAAGTTTCAAGGGAAAAACATTACATCTGTAGTATGTTCAGGCAACTGCTAAATCCTCAATAAAATGGTCGCAGCTAATACTTAATTGTACTCATGAGGAATCTGTATGACAGATTCATGAGAGACAGCCTTTACAATAGAACAAAGGGATACTGAATGGTTCATAATCAGGAAAGATTGTCACAGTGGTAGCCTTCCACCATATTGACTCAGTCTGCATGTTGAGCAAATAATCCAAAAAGTTGGATTATATGAAGAAGAATGTGCATCAGTTTTGGAGGAAGACTCATTGACAACCTATGATATGCAAATGACACAATCTTGCTGCTGGAAATGAAGAGGATTTGAAATACTACTACAGGTGAAGGTAAAAATACACAGTCTTCAGTATAGATTGTACCTCAATGTAAAGAAAATGAACATCCTCACAACTGGACCAGTAATTAACACCATGATAAACAGAAAGCATCGAAGTTGTCAATGACTTCATTGGTTCTACAATCAAAGCTTATGGAAGCAGCAGCAAGGAATCAAATGGTGTGTTGCGTTAGGCAAATCTGCAAATGACTCCTTTAAAGCATTAAACAGCAAAGTCCATTTTGAAGACTAAGGTGTGTCTGATGTAAACCAGGGTACTGTCAAAGCTGAACAATGATTAAGTAAGAACTTAGAAGAATTGATACATTTAAATTATGGAATTGTCAAAGAATACCGAAAGTACCAAGAACTGTTAGAAAAAAAAAAAAATGTCATGGAATAAGTACAGTCAGAATGCTCATTAGAATTGAGGATGGAAAGACTTTTCTCATGTACTTCGGACATGTTATAGGAAGGACCAGTCCCTGGAGAAGGACATCATGCTTGGTAAAGCAGAGGGTCAGCAAAAAAAGAAAACCCTCAGCGAGATGGACTGACACGATGGCAGCAGCAACGGGGTGGGCAGTGCTTCATTCTACCCTGCTTAGGGTGAATCGGAACTGACTCAACAGCACCTAACAACAAGAATGTTGTTGTTGTTGTCAGGTGCCATCGAGTCGGAACCGACTCATAGCGACCCCATGCACACAGCAGAACGAAACAATGTCCGATCCTGGGCCAACCTCACTACCGCCGCCACACTTGATGCCATCAATGATGCCACCTGGCTGTTCCATCTCGTTGGGGGTCTTCCTCTTTTTTTCTGACCCTCCATCTTACCCAGCATGACATCCTTCTCCAGCGACTGTTCCCTCCTGACAATATGTCCAAAAACAACACGAATATTACTATTTAATGGCTACTAAGAACTTGCACTCTCACCTCTTCCAATACTACTCCTTCTAAATTGTTGTTGTTGTTAAGTGCTGTCGAGTCGTTCCAACTCATAGCAACCCTGTATAGGATTTCTAAGGAGTGGCTGGTGAGTTTCAACTACAGACCTTGAGGTTCAAACAGACCTTGCGGTCCAGTGAAGGGGATTAACACATGATTTTCAGGGTCCAAATTGGACAAAGAACCCTAAGGAAGCAAAATGAAGACAGAAAAGGAGACAAGAAAGATATGAAAAAACAACTATAGAAAATCTTTATTCTCCCTTTTAGAGAAAGGACACAAAGTCTCTTCCTCTGAAAGAAGACACTTTCAGAAACTACAGTTAACTGTTCAATAACAAACTGCAAATAGTTCTCTGCCTCAAATTTAGCGTATGAATGAAGGTCCTGAAGATCAGATAACAGCACATACCAGTACTTTGGATTTAGTCAGACATCAGTCAACTCTAAGTTTTTGTGAATTATCTTTATATTTCCTTGAGATACACTTATGGAAAAATCCTACTCACCCTGACTAAATGAATGAAATCCAGAATTTATGGATCTTTGAATTTGGGTCTGGGACTCCCATTCCTGATGGTCTTCCATGGAAAATACTTCCTTGTATACATAGAAGTTTATTAAGGTTATAATACAAATAACTTATGGTAGAAAAAATGAGTTTATAAAGGAATTTCTCAAGAATATGTTTGGAGGAAAATGAGTCTAGCTCATAAAAGTATTAAGGGAAGAAATAATTTTTAGAGTATGTTGATTAAGACTAGTCCTTCGACTCAACATTGGAGAAAATGGGATAAACCTATCTAAGCAACAACAGGCTGACTGGGAAAACAGATGCTGTGACTGTGAATTTTTCCTTCCGTTTCCTGAATTTCATTCTCTGTAAAGTTTGGTGGAGGTGGTCATGTGCTGGGGAGTCAGTTCCAACACATAACGACCCTGTGTAGGGTTTCTGAGGCTGTAAAAGTCTTTACAAGAGCAGAAAGCCTCATCTTTCTCCTGTGGCAGGACTCATAGTTTCAAACTGCTGACCTTGAAGTTAACAGCCTGACTCATAACCACTATGCTACCAGAGCTCCTTGTACAGTTAAGGTGATAGTAACAATTGGCTCTTTACAAAAATTTGCTTTCAGTGATATCCTCAGATTGGAGGAAGGAGCTATGCATCACAGGCTAATCAGTAAGGAAGTTCTTATCATGGCTAAAGCATTTAATATGGCGAGAAAAGGGCTAGATTCTGGCCCCGGCAACATTAACCAGATATGGATTAGGTCTAAAATAGACTTGAAAATGACTAAAACATCACTTTAAATGTATTCACATGCTTTAAGATATAGTTGTTTTTCAAAGGATTAACCAGAAAATATTTAAAGGACCTGACAGTTTTGCTTCTTTCTCTTGGTTAACTGTCATTTCTGGTCCTTAATAGACTTGGTGGTGGCGGTTATGTGCCGTGGAGTCAGTTCCGACACATAGCGACCCTGTACAGGGTTTCCGAGGCTGTAAATCTTTACAGGAGCAGAAAGCCTTATCTTTCTCCCATGGAACAGCTGGTAGTTTCAAACCGCTGACCTTAAGGTTCGCAGCCTGATTCATAACCACTACGCTACCAGAGCTCCTTATTCCATTGGCAGTCCATGGTATAGTCAATATTCTTCACCAATACCATGATTAAAATGCACCATTTCTTCAGCTGTCCATATTCACTGTTCAGCTTTCACATACACATCAGGTAACAGAAAATACTATAGCTTGGGTCAGGTGCACCTTAGTCCTCAAAGCGACATCTTTGCTTTTTTAACACTTTAAAGACATTTTCTTACTTTCTTCCTAGCAGACTTGCCCAATGCAATACAACCTTTGATTTCTTGACTGTACTTTGAGAAGCATTGATTGTGGATCCAAGTAAAATGAAATCCTTGACAAAGTCAATATTTTCTCCATTTATCATGATGTTTATTGGTCCAATTGTGAGGACTTTTATTACTGTTTTACACTTAAATGTAATCCTTTTCACTTTCAGAATGCAAGATTGTGTCATCTGTTTTTCACAGGTTGTTAGTGAGTCTCCGTTCAGTTCTGATGCTGCATTCTTCATATAGTCCAACTTCTTGATTATTTGTTCAGCATGCAAGGTGAATAGTCTGGTTAAAAAAAACACAGCCCAGATGCATACCTTTCCTAATTTTAAACCCAGCAGTAGCCCTTTGTTTTGTTTGAAGCACTGCCTCTTGGTCTATATATAGTTTCCACATAATTACAATTAAGTGTTCTGGAATTCCCATTCTCTGTAAGATTATCCATAATTTGTTATGATCCACCCAGTGGATGCTGCCCCCCCACACACACTTAAGATGCTTTTATCTGCATCAAAATACCTGTCACCAGGAAAAAATTAACAGCTCTTAGAGAAATCCCCAATCAAACTATTTTCATCACACACATATTTAAAATTCAAACAAAAGACTTTTAGAGCTGTAAATTCCCAACACAACAGTTATGGCTTCACTTACTTGAGTGTTGTTTTAAAAACTATATTCATGTTTAAAAGGTCAAGTTGTCAAGCCATTTGATTAAAATACTAGTAAAAAAGTAAACATTAACTCACAATTTCTCTTTTGGTCTTTACTATTCCAAGTGGTATCACCTCCAGAATTAGTTGCACCTTAAGACATTTTAGGATTATCTTGATTAAAATCTTCAAGTTCTTAATTTTAAGTAGGAAAAACCTAATCTCCAAAAGCCAAGTTTAATACTTTTAGCATGATCAAGATCTTAACAGTTGCATGTTATCCTCTGTTACTCCTGAAACATTAACACACTGAAACATGATCACCCAGAGTAAATGAAATTCCCTTTTTATATTAATCTTGAAGCCACTGATAATACAACTAATTAACATTAGAAAAGAAGAATTGTTCACCATTGGGTCATCCTAATTTGCAAAAGCATTATGAGTTACAGAAAACTTATCTTCAAAATTTCAATAGCCTGCTCAAGTTTTCATAGCTATCTGCTAGAGGCCTTGTAAACTGAATCCCCAAACAAACCAAAAATCTGTACAGCCATAGCCAGTATTTCAAACTCAGGCTTTCTTCTTCAGGATCTAACTATCTTTGATGGTACTGTCATTCAAGCTAAAATCCACTCTCCAAATTCAACAAGCAAAGAGTTTGTCTTCCCAAAATGGGGGGATACAAAGGCAAGAAGTGACTGGTTTACAAGTTTTCAAGAGGGCGCCTAGATCCAGAGGTGTGGAGGAAGGTAGAATCTCCACTGAGTAGTATCCAATCTGTCTGGGAGGGACTGATGAAAGGAGATGCGGATACGTCTTTTGTGATACAACAGTGAATAATTGTTATCAGGACTAATTGAGAAGGTTGGAAATGTAAAGGTAGACATCTTGTAGCAAAAGGAGGAGAGTGATTGACTTTGCAGTCTAGGAGCAGAGGTCCCTGGGACCATCAAGGGAGAAGAGTGGAGAGCGGGACCCTACCCAGAAAAGCAGTGACGGTAGAGATGGAGGCAGAGACAATGACATGGAGAGATAGAGTGGCTGGGGACTCCAGACCCAGAGAGGGAGAGGGGCTGTGTGCTGACGACTGGGGGGGCAGGCTTGCAGGGTATACCCTTTGCTTGGTTGATGATGCATGGAGGGGATTGTAACCATGGCAATGAAACGATATACGATAGGATGAATGTAAAACTAATGTTCTCTCATGTAAACTATCACATAATTCACAATAAAACATTAAAAAAAATTTTTTGTCTTAACCCATGTAACCATGATGATGTTGGTGCCAATTAACTCTCATTTTCTATACTCTGGGGATTTGCTGTTTTATTCACTTTTGTTATAAAAATGAGTTCCCCAAATAATTCATCAGTTTTCCCCCTAAGAAGTGTAAACTTCAATCCAACTGCTATATATAGGAAGGGCTGGTACACAAAGATATATTATGTTGCTTCTATTGTTTAAAAGTATCAGCCAATATACAAAAACCTTATGTATCCAAGCATTTGGACTTCTTATGTGTTTGTCTGGACTATCTGCAATATCCATTTCGATTTTTGCTATTTCTAGCCACGAAGTTATCACAGGAGTTGGCCTCAGGGCCCTGAGAGGAAATCTGGCTTCCACCTCTGGGACACACGTTTCAGTGCTTATGTCTGACTGACCCTGCCAATCACCACTCCCAGAAGCCACAAGCCAGGCTTACAATAACAGAGTATATCAAAGAGGACAGGAAAGAAAACAAGACAGTGGCAGGGTCAGCAGAGGATAAGAATATGGTGAAGATGCCCTGTGGAAGCTGAGAAATGGAGATCCATAGACTAAAGGTATCCTGTGTTTCAGAAAAGGCAACACCATAAATGCATCAGACCTTAACTACCAGCCATCAGCGCTCTACTCCCATAAAACCACTGTCAGAAGTAAGTAGAAGAACAGATTGTCTTGTTATGTCAGAAACTGGACAAAAAGAAACACTCATGTTCACACAAACTTGTTACAAGCCACATGTTTAAACCAATTTAGTGTGGTGATCATTATAACTTTTTTTCTCCAATATGAAGGTCATTTAAGTAATTCTCTTCACTATAGCCATGCAATTAAGGAATAGGTGCTTCATTTGGGTTAAGCTTCTTGCCTCCGCATAAAAACATGCCAAATACATTCTGCATTATAAGAACAAAAAGGCAGCAAATTTATATGGACCTACACAGAAAACTGGACTCCTGGTATGGCGCTGTGGGTTTATGCACCAGACTGCAAAGCTGTTTGAACTACAAGGTTGTCGGTTCAAGCTCAGCAGCTGCTCCTCAGAAACCCTATACAGGGTTGCTATGGGTCAGAACTGACTCAACGGCACTTCACAACAACAAACATAGAAAACTAAGAGTTGAGGCTCTAGTCTGTCTAGGTTTGAATCTGGGCTCTGCCACTTCAGGGCTGTGGGATCTTAGACAAGCAACTTATGATTCTGAGTCTCAGTTTTACTGTTGTTGTTGTTGGTAGGTGCTCTCAAGTTGATTCTGACTTGTAGTGTGACCTTATGGCACAACAAAACAAAACACTGCCTGGCCTGCACCATTCTCACTGTACCAATCCATCTAGCTGGAGGTCTTCCTGTTTTTCCTTGACCCTCCACTTTACCTAGCATGATGTCCTTCTCCAGGGACAATATGTCTCTAGTATGAGAGATGAAGTCTCACTATGCTGGCTTCACACAAGCCTTCTGGCTATATTTCTTCTGACACAGATTTGTTTGTTCTTCTAGCAATCCATAGTATTTTAAATTTTGTTCTCCAATGCCATATCTCCAATACATTAATTCTTCTATGGTCTTCCTTATTCACTCTCCAACTTCCACATGCATATGAGACTATTGGCTTGGATCAGGCACACCTTAGTCTTCAAACTGTTATCTTTTGCTTTTGAACACTTTAAAAAGGTCTTGTGCAGGTTTGTATAATGCAATATGTTGTTTGAATTTTTGACTGCTGTTTCCATAAGCGTTAATGGTGGATCCAAGCAAAATGAAGTCTTTGACAACTTCAATCTTTTCTCCACTTATCATGATGTTACTTAGTGGTACAGTGGTGAGGATTTTTATTTTCTTTGCATTGAGGTACAACTACTGAGGGCTGTGGTCTTTGATCTTCATCAGTAAATATTTCAAGTCCTCATCGTTTTCAGCAAGCAAGGTTTTATCATCTGCATATTTCAGGTTGTTAATCAGTCTTCCTCCAATTCTGATGCCACTTTCTTCTTCTTATAATCTACCATCTTGGATTATTTGCTCATCATACAGATTGAGTGAATATGGTGAAAGAACACAATCCTGGTGGCGCACCTTTCCTGATACTAAATGAGTCAGTGTCTCCTTGCTCTGTTCGAATGACTGCCTCTTGGACTATGTACAGGTTCTTAGCACAATTAAGTGTTCCGGAATACTCATTTTCTGCAATGTAGCCCATAGATTTTCACGATCCACACAGTCGAAATCCTTTGCATAGTTCTTTTCTTAGAGAAGTGTAATGAGGATTCACTGCCCTGGCCAGCACTTGATAAACTTTCAATGCTTGTTAACAGCTACGTTTTTTGTGTTTTGTTTTTTTTTTAAGATAATTTCCAGGGCTTTTTCTTGCTTTACAAAGTAAAGCCCACACTCTTAGATCTAGCACTCAAAGTTTGCTATACACAATTCTCAATCTACTTTTTCAGCTTTCCCTCTTGCAACTTTTTCATAACCACGATCCAACTTTCCTGCCTCTTTTAGTCTGCTATAAAAATCACCTTGAGAACTGCCTTGCATGTCAGACCTGCCTTTGAACGATGTTCCCTTCTTTAAACAAACAAACAGCCTTTAAAACTTTTCTCCCCTCCCCCTGCACTGAATTACAATGTTTTGCAATCTTCGAACAGCTGACTGTTTATACCACATAGGACAGTCATTTGTAGGTAGATAGAGCATCTAGCACAGGACTTTGTCCATAGTTGCTGTTGTTGTTACGTGCAGTCCAGTCGATTTCAACCCATAGTGACCCTGTATAGGGTTTCTGAGGAGTAGCTGGTGAGCTTGAACTGCCAACCTTGCAGTTCAAATGGCTTTACAGTCTGGCGCATTAACCCACAATGCCCTAGTTGTTGTTGTTGTGAAGTGCCGTTGAGTCAATTCTGACCCATAGCAACCCTGTATAGGGTTTCCAAGGAGCAGCTGGTGAGCTTGAACCACCAACCTTGCAGTTCAAACAGCTTTGCAGTCAGGCACATTAACCCACAGCGCCACCCCAGGACATACCACAGAGCCCTAGTAGCACTCCATAGATGTTGGTTAAAAGAATGAGTAACAATGATTATCTCCATAATATGATTTAAGAAAACCAGCAACTCGTCTTCACCCTCCCGCTTTCCTACATAACATCACAAAAATGCCGCTGCCTCATTAACTCTGGCAGGATGGGAGATGGGCGCTGCCAGGAGTCGTAGCTGGGATAGTTGGCACTTCAGCTTTGCATGACTCCTGAACCACGGAGTTAAGCTGAGTCCTGGGGAGATAAAAATCTCTGGTTTTATTGTTTAGTAAGGCTGCCTGACAAACGAAGATCCAGCTGCAACAGTAACATTCCAAGTTCTCAAGGCGCCAAGTTTCACTAACTATAATTTAACTGGACCAACTGTTGCAGTCCAAATTTTTGTTTGGATAATCAGCCTTTGTTTGAGTATGTTCAAAAACAGCACAGGCCAGCATTAGCCTCTGGGTATGTCATGTGAGTTGATTACCCTGTGGCTCCCAGTAGCAGAAACTCATATACAAGAGGAGGATTATTTTCCTAGTATTACTGTTACGCTAACATGTAATCAGTCTTTTTCCTCCAGTCTCCACATCTCTTCCACAGCTTCACCCAAATTCTTAACCCTTCTCTCTTTCTCTTTTTTTTCTTTCTCCCTTTACCCTATTTTTTTTTTTTTAACAATTCAAATGTCTCCTTTCCAAGTTCAAACCAAGTTTAAAGGTGAAAAGGTCAAGAAAGTTTCATGGCTGTGGCTGTTTAGAAAAGGGTAGGACGAACAGGGATCTCTAGCTCAGCATCTCCCAACACTGAGCAGCTCAGATTTCACTGTGCTTCTGCAATGCACAGTCGCCTTGACTCACTCTGTTTGGAATGAAATTAAACCCTTGTTAATAAATTTTAACATAATAGAATAATAATAATTTCACCTGTCAAACAATCATAATTCATACAGAGGCAACTCAAGTGGCTCATTGGTTTGTTAAGAAATGCAAAGTCTTAAAATAAGAGGCTTTAACTGAAAGACACTCTTTTGGGATCTGCCCAGTCAGCCTGACTACCTGCAAGTCATCTGGCAATCATTGGCCAAGAAGGATTCTGGAACTTCTGTTCCTTTCTGTTCCTTTGGCACCCTAGCCATTCTCAAAGAGCTTAAATAAACTACCACAGCGTAAAGACAATGCTGGCTGAGAGAAAGTGCTAAGCAGTATTTGCTAAACTTTTTATTGTTCTTCAGTGCTATCAAGTCGGTTCAGACACACAGTGATCCTGTATAGGTTTTCCAAAGAGTAGCTGATGGATTTGAGTTCACTGTCCAGTGCTGCTACTGTACCATACCAGGAATCCACTTGCTATACATATATTGCTGTGGCTCTATCTAATAAGCACTGGATTGGGAACCACAAGGTTGATGGCTCAAGTCCACCAGTTACTCTGCAGAAGATAGATAAGACTTTCAGCTCCCACAACAATGGACAGCCTCAGAAATCCTATATAGGGTCGCTATGAATCAGAATCAACTTGATGGCACTTACCAACAATAACAACTTAGGTGCGTGTGTGTATGTTATATATGTTGTATCTTTTTTTTTTTGAGAAATCTAAATTCAGAGTACAAAGTTCTGGGTGGGAAAGGCTAGAATTTGGGAAACATTGGGATGATGTGGGCAGTGAAAGCTGCAAATGGTAAACTGAGATGAAGACTTTAAACTGGCGTGGAACTGCAGGTGTAAAGCTGGTACCAGTAACTCCGCAACTGCTATAGGGAAGTCCACCAAATGAGAAGGAAAACCCTCTCCCTGGGAGGGAGATCTGTTTATTTTACAATTCACAGTGGCAAAGGAACACTTAGGGAAATTTTTCCTGGAAGGCCCAGAATTCAATCCTATACAACAGCTTGGTACTGACTTTGCAAGGTTTTAGCTGAGATGACAGGCAGAAATCAGAGAGCTTCAGACCTGGCTCCCCATCAGAAAGATAAACTGGAGGAATGAGAAAAACTCACCCAGGCTAAAACTCCAAACAGCTTAGTCAAAAAACACACCAACCACACCTAACCCACTGCCATGGAGGCCAATACAGAGTGAACCTTTAGGACAAGGTAGTGACAGGCCCCAGAGAGGTTTCCAGGCTATAATCTTTACAGAAGCAGATTGCTACACCTTTCTCCAAAGGAGCAGCTGGTAAGTTTAAACAGCCAATCTTTGAGTTAGCAACAGAGTACTTTAACCAGTGCACCACCAAGGCTCCCGAAATGCTCAACAGTGGTACAGCAATTAGGATTTGAAAGAGGAGAATAAGCCAATAGCCGAAAGGTGGAAACAGCCTAAATATTCATCAATAGATGAATGGGTAAACAAAATTGGATATACACATGTTGTTGCTGTTGTTCGGTGCCACCGAATCGGTTCTGACCCATAATGACCTTGCCTAGGATCCCGAGGAGCAGCTGGTGAGCTTGAACCACCAACCTTACAGTTCAAATGGCTTTGCAGTCTGGCGAATTAACCCACAGTGCAACATGAGGACTCCATATACATACAATGGAACACTTCTCAGACACACAGAGAAATGAAGCCTTTGACACACGATACAACATGGATGAACAGTGAAAACATTATACTAAGTGAAATACATGAGTCATTAAAGAACAAATATTATATGACCTCACTTATATGAAATAAGCAGTAGTTACCAGAGGTGCAAGGGAGGGAAGGAGGGAGAGGAGTCATTTCTCAGGAGGCCCTGAGCTTCTGTTGATGGTGGTGGAAAAACTTAGAAAGGGCAGATGTCATGGGTGCAAAACATGATGCACAGAATGGATGCTACCTAACTGCATATGTAAATTGGCAAATGTTTCAATTGGCAAATGTTTTGTGACACATAATTTTACCATAGTAAGTAATTTTTTTTTTTTTTTTTTTAGAAAAAGAGAGAAAGCTATACATCAACCTCATGTAGCTCACCGAGGTGAGGTCTATGGGCTGAGGTTTATTATTATCTATTCCTCTGCACTCTTGCTCCAGGCATTCTGGAACAGAATAATAGCGTTGCTACTATACAATGACTAGTTGTCATATGCTTAGATCTAGGATCAGAAGCTCTGGTAGCGTAGTGGTTACAAGTCGGGCTGCTAACCTCAAGATCAGCAGTTCAAAACCACCAGCTGTTCGGTGGGAGAAAAATGAGGCTTTCTGCTCCCATAAAGAGTTACAGCCTTTGAAACCCTATGCAGGGTCGCTAGGAGTTGGAACCGACTCCACAGTACACCACCAGTTTCTAGGATCCATGAATTTTTCCTTTTACTAATTTAAGTCTCTCATGCTGCAACTTAATTTGTTTCTCCTGGATGTGAGTATGGTATGATGAGGAAGTTAAAAAACAAAAACTACCGAAAAACCACTGATCTTAATAATTCTCCATTCACATTAGTTAGAATTATGGAATGACCCAGGGGGAAGAGCTCTCGGAGAAAGATCAAATAAACTAGAAGATGGAAGTGTCTCAGGGGCAAGAACTGGGGCCAGACAGGAATTTCACCCCACCCCCATCCATTTAAAAAACATCACTTGTATCTGTTTTATATATTGGGGTTCTGCAGAAAATTTCATTTGAAAAAATGGTTCTGTTGTTAGGGGTGAGGGTTAGGAGGGAGATGTGAAAACCAAAGAGCCAGTCCAATCCTTTCATTTTAAAGTTAACGAAACATGGAACAGGGAAATTGGAGTGGTCCACGCTCTTCAGGAAGTTGGGGACAGAGGTAGGACCTCTCCAGACTCTAAATCTGTCTGCTCTACTTTCATCTAGTGTTTTGGGAACAGAATACTGCAACCCACAAAGAAATTCTTCTTAGAACTATTTAACTGGCAGAGATGACATTAGTAATCAGTTTTAGATCTGGACAATGAACTACAAGGCAAGTATGGTTGATGGCCATCTTAAATTATTAAAATCATTTCTGTGAAAGTCATTAGTCACAAAGTGTTCTGGGCAGCTCAGATTTTACAATGAAACCTATAAAAACCTGGGCTCAAAACTTTTCCTGGGGTTGAAAGTTGTGACAGTCCCAAAATGAAACTTGGACATTCAGGACCTCCCGAATCAGCCCTAATCTTTAATTCCTCAGAATGTTGCTAGATAGGAGGAGATGGGGGGAAAAAGTATTTTTAGCCCTTTTATAAGTGGTAACCAAGTTTATCACATTCCTACTCAAATTAGTCACACAGGTTAGGCCCAGGGGAGCGCAGTCTGGCTACAGATCATTGGAAAGAACGAGTTCTGGGAGGCCTAAAACAAACTCTTAGGCACATGCTTCCATCTGGAAATACAGTCAAATTGAAGCAAATTCCATGAAATTCCCAACTGATGCAGGCAAGATAATTTTATGTCTTCCAATAACCATTTCTGGCTAGCTGCAGTGATCTGCAAAATAGATAGTAATATTCCAAAATAATAATAATGATAAAATTTGTTATTATTTCTAACCCAGTCATAAGGGCAGAAGATGCTAATAATACAGCACAGAAGAGAGAATAATCAAGACTAAAATAGGACCTATAGACAATTTTCTACCCTTTTGAGTCTTTTTCCTATGAAGAAAGAGAACACACTGGTCCTATGTCCTCAGGTCGAGAAGGGAGGAGGTGGGGTGGGGGTGGAGAAGGAAGGCTGTTCTTCCAACTATTGTTTTTAAAGATTTTCCTCAGGGTGGGATTAGCACAAGGCCCTTGAAGCTGGTTCTATTCTATGGGTTAATACCAAACTGCCTTGAGTACTACAAAGGTTCCTAACAAAAATTCTTCTCTTTCTGTCCATAAAAGGAAACCAGCTCCCCATGCCTTCACTACCACCACACATCACCACTGTTGTTGTCAAGTGCCGTCGAGGCCCATAGCGACCCTGTATAGGGTTCCCAAGGAGCAGCTGGTGACCTTGAACCGCCGACCTTGCAGTTCAAACGGCTTTGCAATAAGTCTGGTGCATTAACCCACAGCGCCACACCAGGGCTGTCACACATCACAACAGATACTGATTTTAAGGAAAATTAATCCTTCCTCCCCCCCGCCCCCTTTTTTTTTGGCTAAAATTTATTTGAATGTATTTAGTATTGCTGTCACTGAACTTCTATGCAAATTCAACTGCTTGTAAGCTATCATAAAAATCTATGTATATGAATACATACATCATTCTGTTAACATGGTGGGGTTATGAGTTGGGCTGTTAGCCTCAAGGTCAGCAGTTCGAATCTAGCAGCCACTCCATGGGAGAAAGATTTACAGCCTTGGAAACCCTACTGAAGGTCACTATGAGTCAGAATCGACTCCATGACAAATAACTACCATCACCAACTTTGTAGAATGTTTTAAAACTTGTCATGTCTTTTCTTTTGAAGGTAGGACTTATTTGAGCCTAGCATGGTTTTACACCATGAATTTGGGATTCAAGAAGGATGTGGGACAGAAATAGCTTCACCACTTGTCAGTTGTATGACCCTTGAGCAAATGCCCGAACTTTTCAAAACCAGTTGCTAATCTTTGAAATGAGGATAAAAGAGAGTAGTAATAATTTTTAAATGTTGCTGTTAGGTGCTGTTGAGTCCGTTCCAACACATAGCGACCGACAGCGGCCCTACGTACAACAGAATGAAACACGGTCTGGTCCTGTGCCATCCTTATAACTGCTGTTAATAAAAATATTTATTGTTGTTAGCATAACATATATATTTTAGAGGAAGCTGTCCTGATCCGAATAACTGTATCCTAAGTCATTTCTAATGCTGATTTGTAACCTATACTTCCCTAATGAAATACTTAACTGTGTGTGTGTGTGTGTGTGTGTGTGTGTATTGTTGTTAAGTGCCGTCAAGTCAGTTCTGACCCATAGGGATCCTGCATAGGGTTTCCAAGGAGCTACTGGGGAACTTGAACTGTTTACCTTGTGGCTCAAACTGAGTGTGCAGTTCAGTGCATTAGCCCACAGTGCCACAAATATATAACCTATATCTCTGTTTTTTGTGCTACCGAGGTGTTTCAGGGGTACGTATTAGTGGACCAGAGAGAGCTGTTTTACTTGAAAATTCTAGGAAAAAAACTTAAGTTATTTAAAAAAACACACATAGTCAAACAAACACATGAGGGTGAGTCAAAAATTAGCTGCACTCTGGCTGTAGAATTCATTTTAATCAACTTTTAGAAAAGGCAAATACATCATTTTTCGACACAATCTCCTTAATTTTCAACATACTTTTCCATCTGTCAACAAAGTTTTGTACTCCCTTATAACAATGTTTTAGGCTGAGCTGTGAGACATGAATGAAATGCACCATTGTCTTCACTTCTTCATCAGAGGTGAATCTTCACTCTCAAAGGTCTGCTTTCAGGGGACCAAACAGGTGAAAATTCAATGGAGCAAGGTCAGAACTTTAACACCAAAAAACAAAGTTTTTGCACAGTGTCAACAGTGTGGGCAGAGGTGTGTGGATGTGCATTCTCATGCAAGATCACAATGACCTTGGGTAGCAGTCCTTTGCATTTAATCTGAAGTTTAGGCTTCAGCTTGCCAGTGAGCATCTCACTGTAAGGAACACTGCTGACTCCTGAACCTTTTTCCTGATCGTGTTCCAATACTGGCCATTAAGAATCCCAGAAAACTGTAAGCGTCAATTTTCCAGCTGATGGTTGACTTCTGAACCTTTTCTTGGTTGACAATTGAGAATGTTTCCATTTCATACTCTGCTGTTTACTCTCAGGCTTGTAGCGATGCATCCATCTCTCATCACCAGTAACGATTTTTTTTTTTAAAAGAAACTTTTACCTTCCTTTGAGTATTGGTCAAACAAAATTTTGTTTGGAGATGTCTGAATGCTTCTGTTTATGCTCTTGTGTGAGTTGTCTCCGTACCCACCTCAAGTACAAACTTCTCAAAACTCAAGTCTGTTGTGGATTATTACATAGGTAGAGCCATAGCTGATTTGCGAATGATTTGCCACATAATGCCCCGTCACTCATCTATTCAACACAATCATTTCATGTGTGCATTCAATGTTGTCATCAGCAGTGGATGTGGACAGGTGTTTTAATAATAACCAGAGTGTGGATAATATTTGACTCACCCTCATATAGTATGAAAGAGAATTACTTGAAAATTCTAGGAAAAAATTTTAAAGTTACTTAAAAAATGACACATACTTAAATAAACATAGATTCTGAAAGAAATCCCTAGTTTCAAAGAAATTCCAAAATGATACCTGGCGAAGTTGTGGCTCCCTATCACTGACCTTTCAGTTAGCAGTCAAGCGACTGACCACTGTGTTACCAGAGTTCCTCCTCTGATGTCGTGTGTCATTGAGTTAATTAGAACTCATAGAAACCCCTCTATGACAGAGTAGAACTGTCCCGTAGGTTTCTAGGCTGTAGTCTTTCCAGAAACCAATTGCCTAGTCTTTTCTTCCACAGAACTGCTTATGAGTTCGAACCGTTGACCTCTTAGCTAGCAACCGAACGGCCAATCATTCCTCTGCTATTAGTACTACTTAAATGGAAGTTTTTGGAGTACAAGAATGTGGTTTGCTAATTTGGACTGGGGCTGCCTAGAAGAAAAATTACCGTATTCAGACACAGAAAATTGGTCTGAGACGTTTGTTCCTTAGGACAACATTCAATGATTTGGGGAAATACTTTGCTTTAAATTGCATTAGTGCTTTTAAATCCTTCTAAAATACATTATAAATTATGGTTTCCTGTTAAAGCAACTTCTCTAGTAAAAGATTCCAATGTGTCTACTTAGGAGTTTCCCTCATAATATTTCAACACAACTGGGTCTTAAAAGAATTTCAATGCAAAATAATCAAGGAGATATATATATTTAAGTCTCTGACATTGTGGAGGGTTCCATTAGCAATCAGGAGACTAGTCCTTTAAATACGAGTCACACTTGTCAAAATGAGGAAGGTGCCAGTTTCATACTGGCCATTGGGGGTGAAGTTAGGGTTTGTGATCATGTATAAACAAAGAAGCTTTCTTGCTAAAACAAGATGCAAAATCCTTCAGGGTTGGAAACTGGAGATTCTCCAGGTTGGAAGGAATTCTATGGCTATCCCTATGGCTAAGGCTTTGAACTTTATTTTCTGGGGGTCTCTACTCATAAGAAAGGAGTCCTGGTGTGACACTGTAGGATAAAGCACTGGACCACAAGATTGGTTTGAACATAAGGTCAGTGGTTCAAATTCACCAGTTGCTCCTTGGAAACCCTATACAGGGTCACTATGAGTTGGAACCAATGCAATGGCACTTAACAACAACAACTCTTAAGAACAAGGGGGCAGCAGGATCCCAAATTAGTGCTTCAGAGTAGAACTGCTCCAAAGGGTTTTCACAGCTGTGACCTTTTGGTAAGCAGAGTTGTTGTTGTTATGTGCCAGGGAGTCGGTTCCGACTCATAGCAACCCTACACAGAGTTTCCGAGGCTGTAAATCTTTACGGGAGCAGAAAGCCTCATCTTTCTCCTACAGAACAGCTGATAGTTTCGAACTGCCGACTCTGAGGTTAGCAGCCCGATTCATAACCACTACGCTATCAGAGCAGCTTGTCAGACCTTAATTCCAAGGTGTGTCTGGGCAGCCCGGTGTAGCACACATGAACTCCAATGTAACATGGAAGTGCTGTTTATAGAAAAGCATCAGCTGGTCATTCCTTTATAGCGGCTCAAGTATTTGTAAAACTCCCTTTCTTTGTTTGACTGTAGTGAAAATTTTAAATAAAAACTAACAGGAAGAAAAAAAAATTAGTATTTTGTTGTTGTTAAGTGCTGTTGAGTTGGTTCTAACTCATACTGGCTCTGTATACAGTTTTTGAGGCTTTACATCTTCACAGAAGCAGAAAGCCTCTTCTTTTTCCTGTAAAGCAACTGATGGGCTTGAACCATGGACCTTGTGATTTGCAGTTCAGGGCTTATCATATGAACTTTAGTGTAAATTTAAAATAAAACCAAGGAGAAAGAAAAAATAAATATTATAGCAAATTTACAAAGTTAAGCTTCCAAATGGTGGTGGTGGTGGTGGTGTGCCGTGGAGTTGGTTCCAACTCATAGCGACCCCGCATCAGGTTTCTGAGACTGTAAATCTTTATGGTAGCAGAAAGCCTCATTTTTCTCCCGCTGAACAGCTGGTAGTTTTTTTTTTAACACTTCCAAATACAGGTTTCTAATTCCTCAATTCCTTCCTCAGAGAACAGGTTTATTGAGCACAGGCCAGTGTGTTCTAAACCTGATCAGCTGACTTAACTTGCCAAGTCCTGTGCCTGGTTTCTTCTATTTTGGTCAGGGCCCTTCTTCTAAGTCATGTGGCCTTTGGCTCTGCAAGGTCTCTCCAGTATACAGTACAGGGTCTACTGTCTGTTTACAAGTTCATCTCACTCTTTTTAAGGGAAAATATGTACTAATTCCTCCCCACAGTCTTTTTCTGTTTCAAACCTCCCATCATCCCCAGGGTTCCTCTGTCCTCAATTTTATAGTTTCTAGTCTGAGGGGACTGTGTAAGTTACAAGAGCATTAGTGACTGGTACCTACTCATGGAGGCCAAATGAAAGATCTTATTCTGGAATTCAAGAATGGATTTCAGAAAAGTATAAGAACAAAGATGTCAGTTTGAGGACTAAGGTGGGCCTGACCCAAGCCGTGGTATTTTCAATAACCTCCTATGCATGTGAAACTTGGGCAATGAATAAAGAAGGCCATAGAAGAACTGAAGCATTTGAGTTACAACGTTGGAAAAGAACAAACAAATCTTTCTTTGAAGAGTTACAGCCAAAATACTCCTTAGAAGTCAGGATTGTTAGATTTTGTCTCTCATGCTTTGGACATGTGATCAAGAGAGACTAGTCCCTGCAGAAGGACATCATGCTTAGTAAAGTAGAGGGTCAATGAAAAAGAAGACCCCCAGTGAGATGGATTGGCACAGTGGCAGGGGTGATAGGCTCAAGCATTAACAGTGATAAGGACGGGGCGGGACCTGGACAGTGTTTTTGTTCTGTTGTGCATAGCTAACGATGAGTTGGAACCAACTCAACAGCACCTAACAACAACATAAGGAACATTGTGTAAATATGAGCACTAACACATCTTCTCTGGAGAGGACTTGGAAATTTCACTAGTTTCTCAAAGAAGTCTGTGATCCCCCCAAAGGTTAAATAAGCTGATTCAGCCTTTCCAAGTGTAGATGATAAAATATGCACCTCTCTTGAATTTATGAGTCCTGGTGTGGTGGCATACTGACCTGCTAACTAAGAGGAGGGTCAGTGGTTCAAACCCTCCTTGGAAACTGTATACAGGATCACTACTGATTTGGAGTAGACTCAACGGCACCTAACAGCAACAACTGATAGCAATAATGTAAGTCTCAGTTGCCTCATATGTAAAATAGATACAGATAGTCCCCCACTTACAATGGGGTTTCATTATGAAGACTCCATTGTAAGATGGTTCTGATAGAGATCAAATATCTTTTTTCCTCCCTCATTATTATAGCCTTTTATTAGCAGTATCTTCATAAATCTGATCTCTATCTTTAAAAGTTGGAAACATTACATATAAACTTACAAATACGTGCTGCCACATTGTATGTAGTATATATTACTAAAGACAAGACTGAAGCAACAGAGGGTGGTTAGAAGTCAGGGACTATCTGCAAAATACCAGCTATTTCACAGAGCTGCTGTGGTGATTAAATGAGGTGTCCCCTGTAATGTGATGTGCATATCAGGTAGACAAAAGAAGTAAATAATTATTCTCTTTCAAATAACAGTTGTTGGCCTGCTGGCAAAACAAACAAACAGAAAATATAAAAATATAAGAGCTATTTGGCATTTGAATAAATATTATTACATTACAAACCACCCCCCAAAAAACATCAGCCTTAAAGATCCAAGTCCTAATGGAGCTCATAATGATGGGCTGTTCAACACAATTCATTAAATAATAGCTGCAATGGATATTATAAATTAGACTGTCCTAGATCAAAATGTATTCAATACAATGTTTTTTTAAGAAATGAGCAAGAAGTCAAAATACTACCTGAATCGAACACATTCTTCTCCAACTATGCCCAAACAACCAGCATCAATATAATCTAAATGCCTTTTTCTGACACAAGTTTTCAGAACACTTAGTATCAGTGGACAAATATTTCCTGAATTCTCAAGGGAGGATTTTGGACCTAACAGTCAGAAAGTGAAAATATATTATGAGCGACACTATTGTGGTAAGCAGCCATTTTAGAAACCATGCTGCCTTTTTTGAGCTTAGAAGACGTTTCAAATTAGAATTAGTATGGGATAGAGAAAAAATAAACATTAACTTGCTAAAGTACATTCATATGTTCTTTGTCTGAAAATATATGGGTTGTCTTCACTTTCCATGTAAAGAAAATAGGTTTTTTTAATAATCGCAAGTAATTAGTTTTAGAACCTACTTTGATTCTACCCATTTAAAATAGGAATGAATACCTACCGTCTTCATCACAGTACTGGATAATACTAAGGTCTTAAGGAGAAAGAAAAACCAAGGGAGCCAACTGGCTGCACAAACATCAAGTATAAGCACATTTAAGTGTTTCTGGATTGTAAGGACAGGATGCTCTGCGCTTGTTACCACTCCTTAATCCAAAGTGATGTAAGAATCTGGTTTCAATTAGATACTTTAAGCTAGTAAAACTACATCCAGAAAGACATACTTACAGAAGAACTTAAACCTAGAATAATTAAGAAGCTAAGGAAACTGATAAATTCCATTCCTTCCTCTTCTTTTTGTCCCACAATTATTTGCTGTCCATTTGAAAGAAGAAGGCAGCCTCATGATTTTAGGAGTTAGCCAATAAAGACAAAATTAAGTAAACTAATCTAGAAGAGTTCTGAAAAACTGGGCACCCAGATTGTGACTCTTTGGGAAGTTCATGACCTCTGACACACTGGCCACCGTCTAAAACCAACACAGGCGCAAAATGTAAACTTCAGAAGTAGTTGGAACAAGATCCAACTGCTGGGATTTCAGACCAATAAGGTAACTATTATAGGGAACACATAATCTGTGTTTTTCAAAGGTTGTTAGTTCTGAATAGAAAGGCATGTTCAGAAAAGCAAAAAGAAAAGAGGAGTCTTATTCTGGGGGCGGGGGGTGGGGTGGGAGTGGCAGAGAGGGAGTCAGAACAAAACTCACATGTCCACCAGAACTCACAGTGACCCTGTTCAGGGTTTCCGAGGCTGTAAATCTTTACGGGAACAGAAAGCCTCATCTTTCTTCCATGGAACAGCTGGTAGTTTAGAACTGCTGACCTTGTGGTTCACAGCCCGATTCGTAACCACTACGCTACCAGAGCTCTTTACTGCAAGTACTACGGACTACCAAAAGAGTAAACAAATCTGTCTTGGATTAAGTACAGCTAGAATGCTCCTAAGAAATGAAGATGACAGGACTTCATCTCTTGTACTTCAGACATGTTATCAGGAGGGATCAGTCCTTGGAAAAGGATATCATGCTTGGTAAACTGGAAGGTCAACGAAAAAGAAGAAGATCCCCAACAAGATGAACTGACAGTGTCAGTAACAACAGGTTCAAATATCACAACAATTGTGAGGATGGGCAGTGTTTGGTTCTGTTTTGCAGAGGGTCACTATTGTCGTTGTTGTTGTTAAGTGCCGTCGAGTCGGTTCCGACCCATAGCGACCCTGTACAGGGTTTCCGAGGGTGTAAATCTTTACGGGAGTAGAAAGCCTCATCTTTCTCCCGCGGAGCGACTGGTAGTTTCGAACCGCTGACCTTAAGGTTTGCAGCCCGATTCGTAACCACTATGCTACTATAGCACCTAACAAAAACAATATACTTGTATCTATATCCGTATGATTGTTAAAAAATTCCCTGAACACTAGTACTTTATATGCCTAGAGGAGTTATACATACAAGGGTAAGTAAAAAAAGTACTACTGTGAAATATGTTTTAGATATAGTGCCATTGAGTCAATGCTGACTAATAGCATTCTGAGACTGTAAATCTTTATGCGAACAGACAACTTCATCTTTCTTCTGCAGAGTGGTTGGTGGCTTTGAATCTCCCACCTCGTGATTAGCAGGCCAATACATACAAAGGCATAGAAACCTTTCTGTTTCTCAGCATATCATCCATCTAGATCTAGACACTTTTTAAAAACTTTTTATTGTGAATTGGGTGACAATTTATAGAGCTAATCAATTTTCCATTCAACAAGTCATAATATTTAATTTCATCTCACTGATTGCAATCCTCTCATTGAAACATCACTTGTCCCACTTCTGCCTTATGTTTCCCACTTCCATTCCTCCTTCTTTCCTAACCCTTCTGAACTTGGTCTTCAGGTAACTGCTGTCCTTCTGATTTCAAATGGGTGATTGTTCTAAGGAGTGTGTACCTCCCTAATGTAATTGTTCCCCCTTATGGTCTGTGTATTTCTGAAGATGAAACTTCCATCTCTCTTAACCCTTCCCCTAAGAATTCTGCACTCTTTGATTTATACCATGTCAAAACTTCAGTTTTGGCATCCCTGAGGGATTCAAATCATGTTCCTTGAAAATGCGCTTTTGAGTTTGGGGAGCTAAAAGAAGTCTGAAGGACAAGGTGAGGACTAGAAGGTAGATGGGATAGGGTTTCCTAACAGAATTCTCTCATGACAGCCCTTGCTAGCCCTGAAGAATGACTTGGTGCATTGGCATAATGTTTTACAAAATAAACAAACATATCTCAGTGAAACTTTCCTGGCCTTTTTCTCACCAATGCAGTTTTTCAATTTCCTTACAATGTCCTCCTAATAAGCACTGATTGTCCTGTGTCCTCTGAGAAAATTTATCACGATTACACCATTGAAGCCCCCACCAAAACAGTCACCATAAGCTTTTATGTTGACTTTCTTACCCTGAATTTATCTTTGAAGTCTTCCTGATCCTCCTTAAAATTTTTGATCCATCTAAAAACTGTTGTTTTCTGTGGGCAACATTCCCATAAACTTGTATAAAAGCTTCAATGATTTAGGTAGGTGTCCAGTTGAGTTTTGTTAAAAAATTTAGTATTAGGCCTGATCGCACATGCATTTCTCATGGCACAATATGTAACCTTTTTTTTTTTTTTTTTGAAGGCATCTTAATGAGACTAAGACAAGTATATTCCTGAGAGAATTTGTCTGCAGCCATCCACTAACTGCAGAGACATATACTGTAGTGCAGTGAATTAGTTAATGTCTCTTTTAGTAAACTTTGTAGACATAGTCTTTGTAAACTCCCACAAAATGATTTTTACCTGATGGGTCTGAGTAAGAGAAGGTGGAGGAAGATGCTGATGGGTTACAAAGGTTCAGTTGTGACTGACTGTTAACAGGGCTAACTGTGATTGGTTGATTTTTGCCATCTTTCTGGGCAAAAATGAGCCATTTCAGAAGCAGGAGAGGGGATTTCACTACCCTCAAAGAACAACAGCCAGGAGTAAAGCATGCCCTTTGTACCCTGAGACCCTGGTCAGTGATACCTGAGGAGTGATAGAGGAACACCAGCAGCAGAACCAAGAACAAAAGGATGTGACAGAGCAGTGGGAGTCCCTGTCCACAGAGCAAGTAGAGTAGCTTGAGACAGGAAGCTTGCTTGTAAAGCAGGTGCTTAATTGAGGAGTTAGGTTTGCTGTCCCACATAGCTGGAGTCAGGCACCTTTGGACTGAGGCGTATAGTGGAGTGGTGGGCCCTGTGAGCATTTATCAGCAGCCCTAAAAGAGCTTTAGAACCTTCAGCCGAGAGAGGTCTGCCTGTGGGCAGGGCTGAGGAGAAGCTGTCTTGACCAGAAGAACCGTGCCCTGAACATTTTTGACCCTGAATTTCATCACCTATTATCTTCTCTAATAAACCTCAGAACTATGCAAGTGGTGTCTGAGTTCTGTGTGACCACTGCAAATGAATTCCTGAACTCAGCTGAGTAGAGTGTTGTGGGAGGGATGGTGGTTATCTTCCTCCCCACCCTCTGCTTTTTCACGTTTCAATATGTTTTGTTTGGAATAAACCTGTGTGTGTACAGACTGGAACCCCCAGTAGCAATATTTTTTGTATATTTTGTATAACCTTATACAAAATAAAATTTGCCACTTTAACTACTTTTAAGTATAAAATTAAGTAGTGTCACCACTATTTCCAAACATTTCATCACCCCAAATAGAATGTCTGTACCCATTAAGCAATAACTTCTCATCACTTTTGCTGCCAGCATCTGGTAACAACTAATTAATCTACTTTCTGATTCTACGATTTCAGGCATGTGTAGTCTTTTTTTTTTTTAATGGCTAAAAATATATACAACAAAATATTTGCCATTTCAACATAGTTTATGTGTACAATTCACTGACATGAATTATGGTCATGTTTTGTATCCATCTGTTTCCAAATGTTTTCATCACACTTAACAGAAACTCAGCGCCCTTCAGGTACTCCCCCTTGCCCTCTTCCTCTTGTCTCCAGTCTCTATACAGTTAGGCATGTATATTCTTAACAGGTGTATCCTTTATCTTATGCACACTCCTGCAGTTTTCTTGGTTCAGTAGTACCTTGCAAAATATCCCCAACATAAGCTTTAATAAAGTCTTTTTATAGTCTTAGTTGGGGTAACAGTCCCAGACTGCAGCAGTAGCAGGAGTGGCAGGTTTGAGAAAGGTACCCAGCTGTAAGAAAGCAAGGCTGAACAGGTGTGGACCTTTTCCAGAATCTGTTTCATGTGTCCCAGAGGTGTGCTGACACTTTTCCTTCCAACCTCAATAATCAAATTTTCCCCTGAACAGCTAAAGTCATGCCTCTGCTGGTGACATGAAGTTAACAATCTTAAATCTCTGAAGGCCAAATGATAATCCACTAGTATCAATTAGGTTTGGGAAAAGGAGGCTGTGAAATGGCTTTAAGTGTCTGATAGGAGATTTTCCTCCAGCAGCCTGAGAAACTGTGAAGGATGAGCATGATAAGAACCCATTCTTAAGTAGGCAGAGCATCAACTGAAGGGAATCTGTAACTTTAGGAGGTATTACTCTTAGACCTCTGGTAGCGTCATGGTTACGAATCGGGCTGCGAATCTCAGGGTCAGTAGTTCAAAACTACCAAGCTGTTACGCGGGAGAAAAATGAGGCTTTCTGCTCCCGTAAAGATTTACAGCCTCGGAAACCCTGTACAGGGTCACTATGAGTCGGAACCTACTCCACGGTACATAACAACAACAACAACATTCTTAGATCTTCTTTACAAAGAGCCAAGCAGACTACAGTTTTAATGTGCCTGTGAAGGGAAACTAATAGAGAAAAAATTATAGCCACTGATATCTGCACTACTAACATTCCAAACACTGGGATTCTACTCTAAACTTGAGATGGAACACAGCCATTTTTGCCTCAGAAAGTCCCTCCTGATTAATAATACCTTACTATTGCAGCCACTATTTTAACATCACCTTAACACCAGTTCCCTATGACCCTGGGGCACAGGTGTCAAGAACTTTCTCTGGCACAACAAGCTGGGAGTAAATGTCATTACAAGAGTAAATGTCATTTCTTCATGGCATCTCACTATGACCTCACCGTCTAAGAGTAAATGTCATTTCTTCATCGCATCTCACTATGACCTCATTGTCTCAGTAAAGGAAGAGCAGACGTGCATCCCCTTCGATTCTAAGATTTGAGGACTTAGTTTGTTGGCTACCCTCAAGTCGACCCCTGACTCATGATAATCCCATGTACAAAGGCACAAAACTGCCTAACCCTGAACCATACCCATGATCAGTTGTGCAGTGCACCTTCTAAACCAAACCTACTGCTATTGTGTTGAGATTCCGACTCATAGCAACCTTGTAGGATATAGAACGGCTCCACAGGGTTTCTGCTACTGGATTAGCAGCTGGACACCAACCCCAATGAACCACCAGGGCCCCTTGACTCAGACCTTTGTTGTTGTTGTTGTTGTTGTTAAGTGCCATCCAGTCAGTTCTAACTCACAGCAGCCCATTGTAGGGTTTCCGAGGAGCAGCTGGTGAGTTTGAACCACTGACCTTACAGTTCAAACCAACCTTGCAGTCGAGCGCATTAGCCCACAACACTCCACCAGGACCGTAATTCAGTTGTGTTGCTACATCTGACAATCAAGTAATGGAAAAGCTGACAAACTAGCAAGAATTCACTGTGCTTTTAACTCTGGAAACATATTTAATAGTATAAAAAAGCTCAGGGTATCATGAAGGAGTCAAGAATGTTCTGCATATGTGGAAAGGTGTTTTCCTTTTTTATGTGTCTCCCAGCCATTAAATAAAACTTTGAAATATGGGTAAACTAGAATTCTGGGCTTTTGGCCTGATATTCTCTAGACAGATTTTGTGACTCCGTCAAATGATAATTTAATGGCACAGTAGGATTTTTCTCAGGAAGGTTCTGGGAATGGCAGATTTATTACTGGTTAGCTCCTCTATCTTGCCCTATAACCTATTCTCCCTCCCCCTAACTCGCCTTACCCCAGCAGGATGGGAAGAAAGTGTCCTTAGGAGACCTTTCCTTTTTTATATTACACAATCTCATCTCTGGAATTCAAGTCCTAGTACTGCTCAGCCCAAATAAGAAGTGCCTGTCACCAGGAAGGCGGCCATCTACACGAGCAGCAGCTGGATGAGAAAAGAGGGCATGTCAGCCCGGAGCAGAGAGGGTTTCTCATGGCAGCTATTTGCAACCCTCCAAGGAGCTACAGAGGCTGCCCATTAAAACCCTGTTAAAACACTCCTGATGTTGTCAGTAGCAGAGAGCTGGAATAGCCCAGGATGGCTCAGATGCTATCTGCCTCAAGCAATTCAGTGGTGCTGTCAATACAATGAGCAAGAAGGTACTAGATAAGTAACAACCTAATTTCTACATCAAAATTACATAAACTCCCCAAGCTGGCAGCACTAGTAATGTGGGCACACAGAGACCAAGCTCACAGACCACCTTCAGGCTGAGATAGATGTGCTTCCAATGTCCTGAACCTACACTCAGCTGGACTCTCACAACTTTCTGAGAAATATGCCCAGAAAAGATATAGTGGAATGTTTCTTCTCTCCAGGGTATGTTTGAGTACCACATGAGGTATGAGATTCCTGGATGAAGTTCTCTTCTTAGGGGTCTTATGTTCAGAAGCCAACTTGTTCCACCCTCGTCTCCCTACCTTCATCCCCCATGAGAAGAGCCAAAGCCTATTGAAAAAGCTAGTGACCCTGTTTGATTTCACACAGTAAGTGTGAACAGTAAGTGTGAACCAGGAACAGTAAGTTCCTGGTCTGCTACAGATTTCTTAAGAGAATAGATTGTAGAGACCAGTCAGAACTCTAATTCTAGAAAGCCTCTCTTTGCTATTAAACATACAGAGTGGAAGAAGGTATCTTACAAATTTTGGGATTCAAGTGACACTATTTATGTTGGGCACAATAGCCTACCCAGGCTGATTCTAATGTTTTAGAAGCACCTAAAGCAGTGCCCTTCCATTTTGTAGCTCTGTGTTTTGATTCTCCTATGACTGACAGTGGGCGAGATAACTAGGGTGAGCACACAATGTAGTATCTAAACCATGAACCATTAAACTGGACAACAAGTGAAACTTGTTGTTGTAGTGTGCCATGGAGTCAGTTCTGACTCACAGCGACCCTGTACAGGGTTTCCGAGGATGTAAATCTTTACGGGAGCAGAAAGCCTCATCATTCTCCTACAGAACAGCTGGTACTTTCAAACTGCTGACCCTGAGGTTTGCAGCCCGATTTGTAACCATTACACTACCAGAGGTCCTTAACCTGAGCAAATGAAAGCTTATGGCCACACTAGCTATATATATCCCTGTTCTCACAGAAAACTGAGACCTAAAAAGTTAATGTGATGAGACAGGAAGAGAATAAGTAGCTATTTCCTTACAAAACTACCCAGCTAGGTGGACTGTTCAGCCCATCTGTCAGATGTCTTGCTTGGCTATTTGAACCACAGTTTTCATACAGACAAATGTGCAGACCTAGCCCCAACTCTCCTCAGAGAGAGAAGGGAGGCAAGCTCCAAGTAGTTGTAGTTTAGTCTCAAGTGTACATTAACTTTATATGCAGGATCCTAAGGCCAGCAACATTATTTCCATGATATTGAACTTTAAACCAGGAGCATGCTGATCTCTGGGTCTTTACTCTGGCTCTAACAAGTAGACAGGGACTTGGGCACTTTCCTACGAAAGACAAAATTAACGTTATCCCAAGGTCAACAGTTCAAAACTACCAGCTGTTCTGTGGGAGAAAGATGAGACTTTCTGCTCCCGTAAAGATTTACAGCCTTGGAAACCCTATGCAGGGTCATTACGAGTCCACAGCACATAACTGACTCCACAGCACATAACACCCACCACCACCAAACAATCTACAGAAAATTCAGCCTTCAGTCAGGCAGCCAGGCAAAGCCTCAATACCTAACTTTCTGTATGGTACTAATTACTATGGAGTCCTGGTGTGGCGCTGTCAGATAATTCGCTGGACCACAAAGTTGGTTTGAATCACAAGGTTGGTAGTTCACATTCACCAGCTTCTCCTTGGAAACCCTATACAGGGTCTCTATGAGTCAGAACCAACTCTATGGCGCTTAACAATAACAGCAACAACTAGTCACTATGTCAATGGGTTCACAGCAGCCCAGGGAGGGACACTTCAGACTGAGAAAGTAAAGGCAGCAAGCCCTGTGAGGAATGAGTTAAGGGTTGTTTAAGTAAGTCTCTCACAACTCAACATTAAGCACTCTTTCTTCATCCATCTCAGTTGTCTGGTTCTGGCTCGTTCAAGACTGTGATACCATAGACTGTAAGCAATAGGGGCAAAGCAATATTAAATGGGGACTTATTTGTACTTCTCTTGTATACCTTATTTAAGCCTTTCAAAAAAATAATTTTCAGGAAGGGAGGAGGAAAAAGCTTAAATAAGTCAAGTCAATGAAGCATAGGATACTATATATTCAGAAATAATATTTCTCAAGTAAATCAAGACTGAGGAACCTGCCTAATGGCATCAGTTCTATAAAACCTAACTCGATATAAATGTGACCTTCTGGAGTATGGAAGGTTCTGGGAATGCCTCCATTTATCTTGCCCAGTCCTTCAGTAGCTGTGAAGAGTCTCCATTGAGGAAGCAGCACTTCTGCCCTTCAGTCCTGTTTATCTTTTTCCAGAAATGTTTCCTATAATTTATATCACTGGGGCAGGCCAAACGAAGCCACAATGTTTTCTGGGTCACAATATGCCTACCAAAAGTGCTTCCAAATCGTTCTAAGAACTGGAAATCGTCCAGGTGGGAAAAGAATTTGTTCTTTTTAGGAATCCGGATTTCCACTATCACAATAGGCTGGCAGACATTTCCAAACAAGTGCTGACTTTAATCCAGACATGGTGAGTAAACAGCTTTGGAGACTGGGGACCTGGAATTTAGATAAAGGAAAACGTATAGGAAAGTGTACATACTTACTGCTAACAAATTGCACATTTAAATTCCGTGTCTTAAAACAGATGAAAAAAAATATTTTTAAAAGAAAGTTAATTTTATAAAAAAAAAAAAAAATCAAGATCTTTTGAATTACCTACTTCATAGGTGCTCTGATACATGCTGTACTCCTATATGTGTCTTAATTTAATATCGCCTTTCTGACTTGTTAATATTTTACCTCTAAACTATGATCTGGGCAGAGCCAGTTCCTGATAAAAAAGAAGTTCCCCTCTTCCATACCTTATAAAGTTGTGTTAAGGCAAATCTGACAGAAAAAAATCATGATCTAAATCCCAATGGGAGCACTTTCTGTTGTAAATAAAAACCACCTAGATCCACTCATGTGTCTCAAGCCATGTTCAGTATTTGAACATCCCATGCTACCCTAAGGACTCTCCCTGCTAGCTTAGATTTCATTCACTGGAAGTGGAAAGACAAGTTTCATACTGTGCTGCCTAGTCTGAAGTGCTGCTATACTCCAGAGAAAAGGAATTGGCTATCAAATTAAACAACAGTCATTAAAATATTCAGCAAATTACTATAGATTTTAAGAAATCTACTACTGAAGGAGTCAGAAACCCTACACAGGGTCACTGTGAGTCAGAACTGACTCAACGGCTCTTAACAACTATAACTACTGGAGGAACCACTTAAAATATGCATTTCAAAATATTAGAAGGGTAGACTTACATATTATGCTTTGAAAAGCCAAGGGAGTCCACTGAGAAAAATTAGATCAAACCAAGGAATTGATTAGGGAAAAAAAAATAATAATGGATAATATGTGGCACTTATGCTGGCTATTTATATCTCTCCTGCTTACCTGCCCTGGCTATCAAAACAAAAGTCTGATCAATTCTTTAAAGTTTTATCTGATGAATATAAGGGGCACACAGGCTGTGTTTCTGACTCTCTGCAGGTAAGCATTAAATATGTGCAAGTGGTAAATTTCCTGAGATTAAAATCAACAACAAATTTATTATTACTGGGTACTTCTTGGCGCATGTTATCAACCTGTGAAAGTCAGAACCTATCAGAGACTGAAAAGTCAAATCTTTTTAACTAAAAGAAGTAATATCGAAGCGGTGGGACTGACTGCACCCTGGCAAAGGCCAAAAACAGTCCTTGGAGTTCTTGCTCTTACAGGTTTTACTGCACATGCTTAGCTGGACTATGTCCTTTAGAATAGTTGGTTTTCAGTTGGTTTCACCAGAAAAACCATTGGCTGGTGGACCTGGTTGATTTCTAAGTGTAATTTGTGAAAATACACCAATAGTGGGAATCAGCTTTGAAATAATCCATACAAGGGTCTTGTGAGGTTAGTTAGAGTCTCTAAGCCACTGCTGAATCAAGAAATCACTAGTAGCTATCATTCTTCTTGCCCTTTGCTTTGGGAGGCATTTGGCTACCATAATTTCTCACTTACCTTCCCTTTGTACATTATTATAGAACTTTCTCTGTATCCTGGAACAATTCCCAAAAGACAGAAGGCAGAATTGAAGAGCTCATTCAGTTATTCTTCCCTTATAATCACAAGATGGGAGCTGCTATGGTTTGGTACTTATGATACACTAAATGACATCCCAAAATTCAAAATCTGTTGAGTTCTAATCCACCCTCTGCCATAAATGTCTATCTCTTCACTTGTCCTAGTCTGTACATTCATGCTTTAACTACTTTCAAAAACAATTTTGATTTAAAAAAAAAGGCAGATATAAAATAGGAAAAGTTAGACAGAGAGATGAAATACAACATCTGACAGTATCAAAGAGAAGCAATATTTTTAGGAACCTAAGATAAGATTTACACCCTTGGAAACCCTGTAGAGGGTCGCTATGGGTCGAAACCGACTCAACGGCACTTAACAACAACAACAACAAAGGTAAGATGGAGTCCTGGTGTGGCACTGTGGGCTAATGCGTCTGCAAAGTCATTTGAACTGCAAGTTCGGTGGTTCAAGCTCACCAGCTGCTCCCTGAGAACTCTATACAGGGTCGCTATGGGTCAGAATCGACTCGACGGCACTTAACAACAACAAGAAGATAAAATGTTTCTTTCATCAATTTTGCTTTAAACTTCTTGTTAACTAAGCAAATAATTAAATTCTCTTTAAGACGTATTTTTCTCAAATAGAAAAGATATAGGTAATAATTTAACGAGGAAACTACTGCCTACTTATGTGCTGAACTGCATGTTAGGTTCTGAGGAATACAAAACGTGAAAAACACGGTACTACCTCAAAAAAGTTAATTATCTGGTCGGGATTCAATTCTAAAACACAAAATTCTCTGTTTTTAAATATTAGTCAAATGAAGGATGAACTGTCAAGAAAGGCTTCTGAAAGGAAGTAGGACTTGAAGGATATATAGATGAAGACCAAGTTTGCCAGAAAGAACCATGGGAACAAAGCTAATCAAATGCTACTTCCAACATGGGATGCCATTCACAAATGACAGTCCATTTTCTCTGAGATTTCAAAGAGAAACTAAGAAATGGAAATGGAAAACTGGTGCCAAGTCAAATAGTTGCCTAAATTACAGTACAGCTAGTGTAAAGAAGGCATGTTGGCTAACTCTACTAGACCAAATACATACATACGCACATACATGTAAAATGTTAGATATTTATGTGTCACTGTAAGTACTATTACATATATGTCAGTACATTCAAGTAAAGATTTCATTAAAGTGTTAAAAGCAAAGTTGTCACGTTTAGGATTAAGACTTGCACCTGGCCCAAGTCATAGTATCCTTAATCACCACATAAGCATTCGAAAACTCGACAATGAAAAAGGAAAACAAAGAAGAATCAAAGTCTTTGACTTATGGTGTTGGTGAAGAATATTAAATATACCACGGACTGTCAGGAAACATGGATATATATATAGCAAGTTCTGTTAGAATGCTCCTTACAAACAAGAATGGAGAGACCTTGTCTCATTACTTTGGTCATCAGGAGTGACCAGTCCTTGGAGAAGAACATCATGATTGGTACTGTGGAGGGTCAGTGAAAACGAAGAGGATGTTCAGTGAGATGGACTGACTCACTGGCTGAAACACTGCCCTTAAGCATGGCAACAATTGTGAGGGTGGTGCAAGGCCAGACGATGTTTGTTCTGCTGTACATAGGATTGCTATAAGGTTGCTAACAACAACATATTCAAGTATTTATCTATCTGTCTGTCTGTCTGTCTGTCTGTCTATCTATCTATCTGTCTAATTTTACGCCATGCTTTTTGTTTTGCTAATATAAAGACATAAACAACAACAACAAAAACCCATTGAGTTAATTTCGAGGCATAGTGCCTCTATAGAACAAAGTACAACTTCTTCCTAGGATTTCCAAGGCTGTAAATCTTCATAGGACCAGAAAGTCTTATGCTCCTCCCATGGAGCAGCTGGTAGGTTCTGAATGCATTACCCAAACTTTAAGTGTCTCTTAGAGATACCTAGATATAGACAGAGAGCTTACAATTTAGAACATATATCATCTTATTTGAACACTCTTTGGGCTTCAAAAGAGGATACCCTACAAAAAAAAAAAAAAAAAGCATACCTTTTTCACAGGTCTGCTTTTTGTAAACAAGCTATCTATAGTTTTTAAGGAGCAACAAATTGAGGATATAAATTTGTTAAGTCTAGAATATTCCTTATGAATTTTACAAATGACAAAAAACAATCATGTACCAGTTCTTTCAAACATTAGCTGCTTTGTTCCTCCTCAGGGAACTACAGAAAAAGATTATTTGCAACTCTTAACATCCTTAGAAAATATTCATATTCTTCAATGAAATGAGTTTCCCACATTTGGGCTACACCCACACAACAATTGCAATACTGAATGAGAAGGATTATAGTCAGGACTTTGACGATACTGACTTTATGCTAAGGCCCTCCTCTGGTGGGCAGCTTTCTCTTCAAATCTATGCCTGAAAAACTGTAACCAGTAAAACATACTCTGGACTGTCACATGAGCTGCTACGTGGTTATCTGAGTCATAAAATTTCATATGTGGGAATACGCTGGTATAAGGACAATGGTGGTTCACTCACTGAAATGTCAGAAACTTTTTTTTTTTTTTTTTTGTGGAGAAACTGCTTGAATGCAAAGAAAAGATCCGAATCTAATGATGCATAATTCCTGCTAGACCAAGGCACATCTGCAAAACCAACTTTTACAGCCACCTCTGCCATTGTTTAGGTAGTGTTCTTTTGAGTCAATGCCTCTTACCTTGAGCAACACTGACTTTAAATTGGCTTTCAAACAACTATCCACCCAGATCAGAAAGAGACTGAAGGAATCCAAGCCTATGACCCTCAATCACCCTTTAGGTCTGGAAAGGAACTCCTCCTCGTGGCCCAATTTTCAGCCAAGCAGTAGCTAGGTATATAGGGAGGCAACAACAAAAGGGTAAGGATCACCCAAGGACAAAGTTAAGAAATATGATTTGAATTGGGGTGGGGGGGGGATCATGTTAGGATGCTGGAATGTTTGTTACGTGACTAACCAAGGGGCCAAAGTTTTAGTCTGTGTTACAGGTCAAAAGCTCTCCAGTATGGATTCCAGCCTGACTAA
>NW_006408525.1:7628087-7670019 GCF_000296735.1 Chrysochloris asiatica | reverse complement strand
AAAAAAAGCTAAAGAGGATAGGGAGAAACACTGTTAATTGTGGTATATGGAGGGGATTATAATCAATGTAATGAAACAAGTTATATGAATGGTTGAATGTGAAACTGATGTTGCGCCCTATAAACTTTCACTCAATCCACAATAAAAACCTTAAATTAAAAAAGAAAAGGAAAAGAAATATGGGAGGATGGGTGGAATGGACAGAGGAAGCACCGGGAGGAAATGGGAGAACTGTTGTTGCAGGGAGGGGATTACAATCACTGAGGAAAATACAAAGTTTAGGATTTGTTGAACATACAACCAATGATCTTGTTTGTAAACCTTAACTCACAAGAAAAAAAGTTTAAAAACAAACCCTGCCCCCAGCTACTCATTCAAGAAAGATCAACTCAAAAGGGATCTATGTGAACAGCTCACATACCTGCAACCACAAGATCAAAAGGGATCTATGGGGACAGCTCACATACCTGCAACCACAAGATCAAAAAGAATCTATGTGGACAGCTCATATACCTGCAACCACAAGATCAAAAGGGATCTATGGGGACAGCTCACATACCTGCAACCACGAGATCAAAAGAGAGCCAGTGGTGGCTCGGAAAGTCTGTGGCTGTTTAAATCCCTGTCTGAAAACTCTTCCAGGCTACAGGGGCGGTCAGTAAGAAAGCACAACCACTTAGTTGCCTACTGGGTTATCAAGTAAACTAGCCGGATCCTGGTCGCTGATGAAACCCATTACAGCTGAGTTGATCCCTACGCACAGGAACCATATGTTGTGGTTGTTAAGTGCCGTCAAGTTGATTCTGACTCATAGTGACCCTATGTTGTTATTGTTTATTGCCGTGGAGTTGTTTACAACACTTAGTGACCCTAGATAGGATTTCCTAGGAGTGGTTGGTGGGTCCAAACTGCACACCTTGTGGTTAGCAGTTCAGTGTGTATTCTACGGTATTACACCAGGACCCCAGTGACCCAATACGACACAAAAGAAATGCCTCCATAGGGTTGCCAAGTCTGCAAATCTTTACGGGAACAAACTGTTACACCTTTCTCCCAGGAAGCAACTGGTGGGTTTGAACCCCAACCTTTCAGTTAGCAGCTGAGCCCTTGAACCATGAGGAGAAGAAATGAAGGGGAACTGCTTTCACCATCCCCCTTTTGGAAGACTGTTAATGTCATTCCTTTCCTTCTGAATGAGCAACAGTGTCTCAGAATGTTACTCTCCACAAGCGCTTCTTCCATCCTCCCCCGTTCTTTTCCCACTGGAAGGCCTTTTTCCCTTTCTTCCACCCAGTGCCAGGATTCTGGCCCAGGGAAGTCTGGGGGCAGCTAACGCCTTGGCATAGTTCCATCATCTCTGTGGGTGTGGGTCAAATTTAGCCTGAGATAGTCTGAAGAGCAAATTCTCTGAGTTCTGCTAAATGCTTGGTGGTTGCTGATTACGTGTCTTGGAGTTAGTTCTGATTCACAGAGAACTTACATAGGGTTTCCGAGGCTGTAAATCTTTAGGGGAGCAGAAAGCCTCATCAGCACACAGTCCCTCTCCCTCTCCGGGTCTAAAGTCCCCAGCCGCTCCATCTCTTCACGTCATCATCTCTGCCTCCATCTCTGGCGTCACTGCTTCTCTGGGTAGGGTCCCGCTCTCCGCTCTTCTCCCTTGATGGTCCCAGGGACCTCCGCTCCTGGACTGCAAAATTAATCACTCCCCTCCTTGCTACAAAACGTTTACCTTTGCATTTATAACCCTCACAATCAGTCCTAATAACAATTATTCATTATTGTATCACAATGCACCTATCCCCATCTCCTTTCATCAGCCCAGCCCAGACAGACTGGATACTATTCAGTGGTTATTCTACCTTCCTCCATGCCCTCTGGATCTAGATTCCCTCTTAAAAATTTGTAAGCCAGTCACTTCTTGCCTTTGAAGCCCCCTATTTTGGGTAGCCTATGTCCAAGATGCCTATCCCTGTCTACTTTGTGTATGGAGGGGGTGGGAATGATCCTCACTGTAAAGATTTGTTCCCTCTTTTGAGCTACTGCATCCATAGGTTTAGGTCAAGATCATCAAACTGTATCAGATTACTCTTTTTTTCCTCTTCTTTCTTCTTCTAGTTGAGCTCTGATCGTCTAGTCATTGAAGCCAGGTCAAATGGTATCATCTGCAAGTGTGGGTGTTCTTATGCATATGCCCTCTTACCAGAGCTCCTAGTTGCTGTTGTTAAGTGAAATCGAGTCAGTTTCAATTAATGGCGATCCAGTATAGGATTTCTGAGGAATGTCTGCTGAGTTTGCATTTCAAACCGACCTTGAGGTTGAGTGCTTACCCTGCAGCGCCACATGATTTCCCCATGATAAGCAGTATCTCTTTGTAAAGAAGAAAATGCCTATGCAGAGTATCTTGCATTTCAGCAGCAGGCTATGAGACTGGCTAAAGAGTGTGCCAATAAGTTGAAAAAGTCTCTTCTCTTTCTCCCCTCATTCATGTATCTGGTAACTCAGGATTAGGGAAATGCCCTTGAAATGACCTCTGCTAAGCAGTTTACTATTGTTGCCACCATGCTCAGAACCTGGGCACAAAACCATTTCTATGAGAGGTCCTAAATTTGAATAAAATGGATCTCAAGCTTTTACTGATATCATCGTGCTCTTAGTGAGGAAAGAAACTTAGAGCTCTTATGTCTTAAGGCTAAACCCTATCTTTAAGACTTGACTCCAACATTCACTCCTTTATGAGTTCTAGATGTCAATTAATATAATGTTAAAGGAAAAGAATATAGCCAAAGGGAGCCTGCAGAGTTAAAACATAACACATATTTGCAAATTTCCTTATGACACAAGATCAGATCCCATTGTACTTCAGGTCCTTTACTTGTTAGGATGACATTAATTTCCACTAAAGTCCTCTTATGGCAATAAGGGGGAGGAGGATGGAAGATCAAGATAGATAAGGGAATACTGAGGCAGGTTTGTATGGGCTAAATGGGACAGGGGTAAATAGTGACGTATGTTCAACCTTGGAACAATAGGGCTCTGTGATACAGGGATTAATGCACAGTCTGAAGAGGGGAAATAATACTAAGATGCTTGACTGTCTTATGAATATTGGTTTCCCTTGCCTACTATTGTAAAATAGAAATTTGAGTGAGATAGAAAGGAATATCAGGAAACATGATTACAGAAAGCTTGTAAGCCTGTCTTCGGCCTGGAACACCTAAAAGGGGTTCTAGAACTTGACAAGTCAAATAGGCTTCTTGCAGAGCCTTTGTTGTGTATAGGACTTTAGGTAGAATTCTGAGCCCCATCCAGAATCTTCTGAGGTGGGACATTCCAACTGGAAAGGACAAGCAGACCAGCCTGGGACAGCTAGAGCAACAGAAGATACCTCTTGAAAGAAATATGAGCAGGAAAAATTCAAAGCAAAAATAGCAGTCTGATTGTCTACTACAATAACAAGCAAGTTATCCATCTGGAAGAATAACAAGGAAGCTGCAAGCCACCACATAACATGGAGGAACCTTGAGGACATTATGTGGAGTGAAATTAGTCAGTCACATAAGGAGAAATATTGGGATAGAGGTAAATAATGATGTATGCACAACCTTGGAACAACAGGGCTCTGGGATACAGGGATTGAGGGATGGTTGGTTGGAAAGGGCAAGAGGGGGGAAACAGTGAGTATTAAGCTTGGTTGTCTTTTGAATCTTGGTTTCCCTTGATTCCCTTGATATTATAAAATAGACACTTGAGGGGAAAAGAAAGGAATAGCCAAAAATATCACCATAGAAAGCTGGTAAGTCCGTCTTCTGCCTGTAACTGATTGGAATACCTAAAATGGGGCTACAATGTGCCCAGTGAAGGAGGCTTCCTGTGGAGCCTCTGCATTACATAAGACCATAGGGGGAATCCTGAACCCCACCCAGAATCTTCTGAGGTGGGAAATTTCCATTTGAAAGGATAAGCAGACCAGCCTGGAGCAGCTAGAAGAACAGAAGATATTTGAAAGAAAGACCCAACAGGAAAAATACAAAACAATAATGGCAGTCTGACTGTTTACTACAAGAACAAGCAAGTTGCTTGCCCAGGAGACATCAAGGCATGTGGTCAGGTCCCCTCAGTGCAAACCCCCTTCCAAGACTAAGACTGAATGAGAATACACAAGCACGCACGCACTCTGACTGGTGACAATGTTGGTCACTGATAAGGGGAAGTGAGGGAAAAATAGATATGAAGCTGCGAACTAAGCCCTAACACGTTCAATAGACTCCTGTGAACCCGAGTGGAGACCTGGCTGGCCAGCAGTGTGGCAAGACCTGGGGACTCTTGGGCCCAGAATCAGTGACATAGCCCCAGAAGACTAGAGTGGAGAGTGAAGCATCCAGCTGATAAGAAGTGAGGGCATATATGTGCACAAGAACACCCACACTTGCAGATAATACCCACTTGACCTGGCTTCAATGGCTGGATGATCAGAGCTCAACTAGAAGAAGAAAGAAGAGGAAAAAAAGAGTAATCTGATACAATTTAATGAACTTGACCTATACCTATGGATGCAGTAGCTCAAAAGAGGGACCAAATCTTTATAGCAAGGATCATTCCCACCCCCTCCATACAAAGAGTAGACAGGGATGGGCAACTTGGACAACTTTGACTACCCAAAATAGGGGGAGGGGAGTGACAAAGGCAAGAAGTGACTGGTTTACAAGCTTCACGAGGGAGCCTAGATCCAGAGGGTGTGGAGGAAGATGGAATCTCCACAGTGTGGTATCCAGTCTGTCTGGCAGGGGCTGATGAAAGGAGATGCGTCTAGGTCTCTTGTGATACAATAGTGAATAATTGTTATCAGGACTGATTGTGAGGGTTGGAAATGTAAAGGCAGACATTTTATAGCAAATCGAGGGGAATGGTTGACTTTGCAGTCCAGGAGCGGAGGTCCCTGGGACCATGAAGGGACAAGAGCGGGGAGAGAGACCCTACCCAGAGAAGCAGTGATGCCAGAGATGGAGGCAGAGATGATGACGTGGAGAAAGGGAACAGCTGGGGACTCTAGACTCAGAGAGGGAGAGGGTCTGTGTGCTGATGACCAGGGGTCAGGCTTCCAGGGTATACCCTGTGGTTGGTTGATGATGCATGGAGGGGATTGTAACCATGGCAATGAAACAATACATGATAGGATGAATGTAAAACTAGTGTTCTCCCATGTAAACTATCACATAAATCACAATAAAATATATTAAAACATAGAACAAGCAAGTTGTTTGCCCGGGAGTCATCAAGGCAAGATTCAAAAAAAAAAAACAAAACAATTTTTGATAAATTAAACAAGTGTAAATTGCTACAATTAGATAAAGTTGACCTATACTTATGGATGTAGTACCTCAAAATACCAACTGAGAGGGAAGGAACCTTCGCATCAAGTATCAATCTTATCCCCTCTGTATACAGGGTAGATAGGGACAGGCAACTTAAAACAATGGCTACCTAAAATGAGGGGGTGATAAAGGCACAAAGTGATTCGCTTACATGTTTTCAAGAGGGAGTTTAGTTTAACAGTGTGTGGGGGTGAAGGTAGAGTCCCCACTGAATATTTTTCATCTTGTCTAGATGGGTCTGGTAAAAAAAAAAAAAAGAGATGGGGTATAAGATTCTTAGAATTCAGTAGTGAATAATTGTTATCATGAGTAGCAGCAACTGTCACAATTGTAAAGGTAGAAGTCCATGTTTAATGAATGTACTCTCCAGCTGTTGCCTACATGGGCTGAAGGCTGGACCACACTCAACTGGACTTCAGCTCAGCCTCTTTAAGAAGCAGAGGCAGCAGCTCTCCTACAAAATGGTCCAGGGAAGCCACCTAAAAGGGTGGGTGATCTTCATAAATGGACAGGAAACAGAAAAGACGAATACTGGGCAAATGACAGATCCCTTAACTGGCCTTCAAGATACGAGCTGTTCTATTAAACATAGGGCCATTATGCTGGCTGGCCATCTACTTTAAACCCCAGAGTGATTAAAATGCTGGCAGGAAATGAAAGCTCCCTATTGAAGGTCCTTCCCTGAGGTCCTAATTTCAAACCAAATTTTACAGCACCACACAGGAACAAAGGAAGCCCAGTGTTCCAAGTCTTCTTTTTGTCACTTTGGACAAAGACACCCCCTCATACTCCTCAAAGAACAATGGTCTCTGCAGAGCCACAGCCACGCCAAGAATGGGCACAAACCATACAGAAACACATTTTAAAAATACATTTTACACTGCCCTTGACATTTCAGATAAATAGAAACCACTGTGCTGAAATTCCAAGTATTTCATCTTTCCCCTCCCTCATCCCCATCATAATGAGAATTTTCCTATTCTCCCAATCTACTTGATCTTTAGCATTTTTGCCTCTGGCAATGGAGGACACAGTGGAGTAGTCAAAGAAATTAATTATTCAGATAATTGCACTTTATTAAAATCATCATGTAACTGAGGAAATCACAAGATTTTCACCCACAGAAGACAGCAAAGATGCCTACAAATCCTTTTTAACTGAAAGACCTTCAGAGCTGTTCCTATACCACAGGCCACTCTGAACAGTCAGAGAAAATAAGTTTATCAGAATACAATGTTGTGGTGTTTTTTTTCTTTCTTTCTTAGCTGTTGTTTCGGGGTGGCCTCTTTTTTCCCCCCATCTTCAGCAAAACAGCTTTTATGTTTTTACTGAACCACTTCAAATTCACTCTTCCACACAGTGGATGTTTACTTGGATTTGGCAGGCTGAGAACAGCTGGTTGTTTCCTAACGAATGGAACATGAGACCATATGTTTCAACATTTAAGCAATTTTAAACCAGAATTATAATTCAGAGCATCCTTTGTTAAAACTGTACATTAAATGACTAAAGGATCTGAGCTATAAAAGAGATACAGCCCCCCCCCTTTTTTTTTTTTAGCACTTTTCTCTTAGCAACAAAACCACTCTGCACCATTTATATGGTAGGCTTACACCGCAAGTTTGCAGAGAGCATTAGGAGCAGCCTCAGGGGCAGCTGTTTTTTAAACAGGAAAAGACAGCTAAATGGACTTTTTCCTTCTAATTCTGTTGGGGAACAAAATGTGTGTGAGGCTCTTTCTGGTGAGCATTGGACAACAACATGGATACCTAGTTTCCTTGTAGAAGTATGACTCTAATAGATTTATAGAGGGAAGTCTCTGATATTAGCCTTTAAGATGCCCATGGTCTTTGTTTTCTCCCTTTTCCTTTTAGTACATCCTCAAGTTAAGCTGGGCTACTGAGATTCAAGTTAAAGTGGAGAGGCATATACAATGTGTCCAAAACAGAAGACTCTCAGCTCTTTGATGAAATTTACCACCACATTTCTTTTCTTTGGTGATCCACTATTAATCATTAAGAATGTTAAAGTCAGCTCTGGGACCATCAACGGATCAGAGCCGAGAGCGGGACCCTACCCAGAGAAACAAAGATGCCTGAGATAGAGACAGAGATGATGACGTGGAATGATGAAGCGACTGGGGACTTTGGACCCAGAGAGGAAAAGGGACTGTGGGCCGAAAACTGGGGGGAGGAGGGGTAAGTGTAGGGGGCAGGTTTCTAGAATATACACTTTGGGTGGTTGGTGATGCATGGAGGGGATTAGAACCATGGCAATGAAATGATATATGATGCAATGACTGTGAAACTGAACTTCTCCCATGTAAACTTATCATATAATTCACAATAAAACATTAAAAAAAAAAAAAAAAGAATGTTAAAGTCAGGCTGAGTCAGACTTAGCAGAACATCAAGAAGAAAACATTTTTGTGCCCCTGGAAGAAGAGAGCCCAGCTTCATAAAAAATAAAATGTAAGAAAAGAAAATACGTAAGTAGGTAATACGGTAACTAAGTGACCAAGCTCAGGGAAATAGAATAAGGAGTACCTGGTGTGATGCCAGAGGATAATTACTTAACTGCTAACTTCAAGGTCAGCAGTTCAAATCTACCAACTGCTACTCCCCAGAGACCGTATACAGGGTCAACTATATACTTTAATGATAACTAAGGGGATCAATATTCCTGCCTAATTTTTAAAATTTTCTCTAGCTTCTTACACAAAAGTAAGAATAATTACACTTGTCTAATTAGTATGATCCTGGTGTGGTGCAGTAGGATAAGCATTTGACTGCCAGGTCGGTGGTTCAAACTCACTAACTACTCCTTAGAAACGCTACACAGGGTCACTATGAGTCAGACCTGATGACAGTCAACAACAACACTCAAGAGCAGGGATCTTACTGAGAATCTGACAAAGCCAATGCTGTTTCCAAACAACACAATAGTAAGAAGGGAGCCCACCTACTGAGAAACCTGGTTTAAATCCAGCTTCAGCATTTATGATCCTTGTAACTGCAAAGCCATTTGAACTGCAAGGTCGGCGGTTCAAGCTCACCAGTTGCTCCTGGGAAACCCTACACAGGGTCGCTGTGGGTTGGAATCGACTCGACGACACTTAACACCAACAACCTGTCTTTAAATCTGTTTCCCCATCTGTCAAATTAGAACACTATCAGTACCTACAGCCTAAAGTTATGGTGAAGAGTAAATGAAGTAATACACATCTGATCTGGAAATGTTAGTACAGAGATAAAGCACATCTAGCAGTCCTGGTGTGATGCTTGGATTGTTAAGCAAAAGGTTGGTGGTTCAATCCTACCAGTTGGAAAACCTATACAGGATTGCTATGGGTCGAAACCAACTCAACAGTATTTAACAACAACATCTACAAATAGGGAAATGATGTCTCTGCCATATACTCCTGAGAGAAAAACTCAGCCTGGAGGAGATTAGATACAGAAGTATGAGGACAGAGCAGGAAATTCAGATTTTATTTTCTCTTTTTTCATGTAACAGATAAGAGTTCAAGAAATATCTCTACTACCCTTGGCCCACTACAGAGCATATGTGCCTAAAACTTGGAAAAGGTTCTAAGAGCAAATACTAACAGTGTAACTTCAAATAAAGAGGAGGCCTGGTGTGCTGATGTAAGATCAGCACTGGACTGCTAACCTCAAGGTTGGTGGTTCAAACCCACTAGCCACTCCCTGAAAACACTAAATAGGGTCACTATGAGTCAGAACCAGTTCGAGAGCACTTAACAACAACAGGTCAAAATAATACTCTTTTTTACATGCCAATTTTATGTTCTATCATCTAATTATATATATACATAACTCTTATATAGAATCAAAGTCAAAACAACGACAATCATGGGGAAAAATACCATCCATTAACATACAAGTGTTTGCTGTTGTCAGGTGCCGTTGAGTGCATAACTACTCATAGCTCCCGTGTGCACAAAAGAACGAAACACTGCCCGGTCCTGTGCCTGCCTCTCACAATCACTGCTACATTTGAGCCCATCACTTCTGCCACTGTGCCAATCCATCTGGTTGGGGAGGCCTTCATCTTTTTCTCCATCCCTCCATTTTATCAAATATGATATCCTTCTCCAGGGACTGCTCCTTCCTGACAATATGAGAGATGAAGTTCTTTTTTGGTTTGTTCTTTTGGCAGTCCCTGGTGCTATTAATCATCTTCTCCAACACCATAATTCAAAGGCACCGCTTCCTCTATGGTCTTCCTTATTCACTGTCCAACTTACATATGCATATGAAGTTACTGAAAATACCATGGCTTGAGTCAGGAGCCCCTTAGTCCTCAAACTGGTATCTTTGCTCTTCAACACTTTAAAGAGGTCTTGTACAGCAGATTAGCCTACTGCAATACATCGTTTAATTTCTTGACAGCTACTTCCATGAGTGTTGATGGGTAATCTGAGCAAAATGAAGTCTTTGACACCTTCATTCTTTTCTCCATTCATATGTTTTTATGTTGTTTTAAAAAAGATATTTGCAGTAAAGAAGTCATTGGTCTTGTAAAATTATGTCATGTGATCTCCAGTATTGTTTCCATTACCAAGGCCATATTTTCCAATTACTGATCCTTTCTCTTTGTTTCTAGCCTTTGCATTCCAATCACCAGTAATTATCAATACATCTTGATTGCATGTTTGATCAATTTCAGATTGAAGAAGTTGGTAGAATCTTCAACGTTATTATCACTGGCTTTAGTGGATGGTGTGTAAATTTGATTAATAGTGGTATTACCTGGTCTTCCTTGTAGGCGTATGTATATTATTCTATCACAGACCGTACTGTACTTCAAGACAGATCTTGATGTGTTGTTTTTGATGTGAATCCAACACCATTCCTCCTCAATTTGTCATTCCCGACATAGTAAACCATGTGACTTTCAGATTCAAAATGGCCAATGCCAGCCCATTTCAGCTCATTGATGCCTAGAATTTCAACGTTTATGCATTCTATTTCATATCTTATTTTCCTAGATTCATACCTTGTACATTCCATGCTCTATTACTGGATGTTTACAGCTGTTTCTTTTCATTTTGAGTTGTGCCCCATTAGTTAATGAAGGTCCCAAAGGTTTTACTCCAAGTCTAGTTTGAGGAGACAGCTCTTCCCCAGTCATATTTTGAGTGCCTTCCACCCGGAGGGGCTCATATTTAGGCACTATATCTGACAATATTCTGGTGCTTGTCATCATGTTTCAATATTCAATATTTTGGTGATGACAGTATTCCACTGTTATTTATAAGGTTTTCAGTGACTAAATGTTCAGAAGTAGTCTGTGTCTCCTTCTTCCTAGTGTGTTTTCATCTGGAAGCTCAGCTGAAACCTGTCCACTGTGGATGATCCTCAGGTATTTCAAATACCCTTGGCCATGCTTCCAGAATCACAGCAATACACAAGCCACCACACAGTATGACAGACAGCGAACAACAGAAAAAAAAATTACTCCTTTTTCGTTTACATGCCAACTTAATGTTCTATAAACTATTTACATCTATACAGAACTCTTAAAAAAAAAACTTGATAGAATCAAAGTCAAAAAAAGTATACGAGTAGTGAAAAATACCATCCATTAACATAAAAATCTACTTTTAATATTGTATCTTTTCATTTATATAGCTCCACGAGGAATAGTGTAATTACAGATATATCTACAAATTTGTAGTCCTGGGAGGCACTGTACAATAAGGACTAGATTGCTAACCAAAAGGTAAGTAATTCAAACCCCTCAGCCACTCCTCAGAAATCCTAATCAGGGTCGCTATAAGTCAGAAGCAACTGGATGGTACTTACCAACAACAACAACATATAAACCAAGATAAAATATAATTTGACTTTACTGTAAAACTAAGAAAATGTGTTCTCTCTACTATGGAATACTCTAGACAGTTCTAATTCCGAATGTGAAAAACAGTATGGACAAAATGCAGTATCTCCTGTGATTGGAGAATGCCCGAGGATGCCCTGAGTAGGACTGCCGTTCATACATCTAGTCACACTCCACTGTATGTGTCAAGGTGCACAACAACATCACAGTTAACATAAAAATTTTAGTTAAAAACTAAAGACAAAGGTATGTTTTCAGCTCCTGTTTTAACGATGATGATTTGATTGTGTTATGTAAGACTTCTGCTGAGATTATGACTTATCCCATACATTCTGCATTGTGCAGGGCTCACTGATTCACTCATCAACATTTATTAAGTGCTTATGACTAGAGCGCTAGAAACAGAGGGGCCTATCATAAATGTGCATTGACGAGAACTTGTGGAAAAAATCTCCAGATAAATGAAAATCTATGGACCAGAAGGAAAAAACAGCTAGAATCCAAAATATGCTATGGTGACCATGTGAGATACGGTTTGAGCCCACCAATCTCTGAAACACTATCAGAGTCTTTATGAGTCAGAACCTACCCAACAACACTTAACAACAATTTCTCAGTTGACTTTTTAGCTGGGAAAGAGATACCATTGTTTTTCCTTAAACAGTTCAGATTCTACTGGTCTGATGACTATGTATGTATGCATATTGATGGGTATGTATGCAATATATATGCATATTGGAGTAATAAATGACCTAAATTGAGTACATGGTTATCATTTTGGCAGTATCAGCCGGTTAAACTCTGCTCCTGAAACAGTTCAATATTTTAAGACTACAAAAATAATTCACCTATCAAGATGTGGGTTCAACAAGGGGTACTGCACAGATCCTACAAAGCTCCGGAATCTTTAATATCAGAAAAATAACTATTTTAAGGTTAGGGAGAATGAGAACATGCTGGGCAATGGTCTCAAGAAGATAAAGGCAACTTATTTTCTGATGCATAACCCTTTCTCCAGAGCCCCTGACTCAAGACCACTGGCAGGGTTAGAAGGCAGGACAGCATGTGGTAGCAATCACAAAGACCAATTTGTTTTGAGCATGTCAAGGTCAATGACATTATGGCTGAGGAGAATGTCTTGAGCATTGGAAGTCTGCAGTGGTTCCTGAATGTCAAACAGGATCACCTCGGTGATTTGTTTTCATTTTCTTTTTTACTATCTCTCTCAACAGTTATCTTCCTGGTAGAATCAGAAGTACGCCAAAATGGAAATACTTCATTCTGGTGGTCTTCTTTCTGTTGGTCAACAAATAAATGTGGTTGATGTTGACGATGTGGGAGGCCCACCATGAAATCCAGCTGTATTTGTTGAAATAAAACAATTTTTCCTTCCTAAAATACACTTTATCGCAAAACTGGTTTCTGACTGTATTCAATTTAGTATATACTCTTGTCGGTTTTGGCTCTAGAAGGCAGAAAAGGAGGAAAGAAATAATACCTGCTCTTCTTCTTCTTCCATTTTAATCTATTTGTGATCATTAGAAAAGAGAAAAATAATCATTCTCCTCGCATTTCCCTGACAGAAAAGTTTCAAAGAAAGTCACTTTTTTTATAAGAGAGTCTTATAACTCTGCTTTCATTTTAAGAGTAGGCTGGGGAAATAGAATGGGGGTAATGAATTATACATTTATCCAATCTTGCTACCTAATTTCTTTTCATTGTGAATCAGAAGTTAATCTTTGATTTCAGATGTGCTCAGATTTCCTCATTTTTTGTCCTATCACTCTTTTTCTTCAAATTGTTTTGATGTTAACAAGTCCCAAGACATTGCTTCATGCTCAACCCATATAAAGACTAGGTAATATAATGAAAATCAGATTCACGTAAAGTAGACCTGGTTTATGTTTGCAAAGGTAATTGTATTCTAAGGGTCGAAACTCTCTCTTTAAGATGGAGCAACAACACATTTTGTTATTTTTAACATGGGTATTTTAGTATCAAAATATTCCACTTCACATTTCCCAAATTCAGTATTTCACATAATTCGCAGTCTAACACGAATGTGGGAAAAAAAGAGAGACAAATCCAAACATGGAATATTATTTTCAAAAAATAGTGAACTAAAATGTAAAGTGTAATATCTAGCTTTTTCTGAACTCATTCACATGACCTTCATTCTATTTATAGAAATGCAGCAATTCCCATTTGTATATAGAGCAATACTTTGTAAGAGAGTTTGGTTTAGCACAAATAAACTTGGCAAAAGTGTTGACTTAAAAATAAAACAGTAGAAGAGGAGGGAGCGTTTTGTTGTTTTTTTCCCCTCTGTGAAAATTTCCGGAAAAGTTGTAAACAAAGGCAGGTTTGGCTCAGAGACTGAGTGATTCTGGTGAGCTGAGGAGGATGAAGAGTATATCAAACCTCCCAGAGTGAGGAAATGTTTGTAAAACAGTTAGTAAATCACAGGCAGCCAGGGTCACCATGCAGAACCACCCCAGGGACACACTGCCAAAACCCCAGCTGTGAAAGGAGGGGGCTGGGCAATGCTTCACAGCTTGAACCCCATTTGAAATGATCTCTGGGTTCCATCCTCTGCCCTTTCCCCTTTGTGACTGCAGAACTCTGATAGCTAGGCAATTCATTCGTTCTGGGCCACAGGGCAGTGCTGACTATTCCCTCCTGAGTGCCAAGGTTGAGATACTAGAACACTGAAAAATGTTCTCTGCAAAGTGATACTGATTGAGCCTTTGGTCCTGGGGACAAGGTTGAAAGTTCCAGCTGGGAAGCCAGAATCACACTCAATCTGAAGAAAGAAAGCCAAAAAAATTTTTTACAAAGATGAACAGAAGGCAAAATATGTAACAGGGGATGTTTCCACGAATTTTGAAATGTCTTTCCAAGCCTTTTTTTGAATGTTACTCTTCCTAACCATTCTATGACACATCTGTTAATTATTCATATCCTGATTTTACCCAGATGGCAAGGTGGAAGCTGTTAAGCTCTTCATAAACTGCCTCTTTTGTGTCCCCCTTTTGCCCCAGAAGTCAGGAAGACAAAAATAAAATAAGAATGGTAATAAAGAGCACCTAAGGGTGTTAGTCCCAGTGTGGCGCTGTGAGTTAATGCGCTGGACTACAAGCTTGCTTTGAACCTCAAGGTTGGCGGTTCAAGCTCATGAGCTACTCCTCAGAAACCCTATAAAGGGTCACGATGAGTTGGTACCAATTCTATGGCACTTAACAAAAACAACAAGGGTGGAGGTAGCTCTATGCAATATGCACTGGATTGAGAACCAGAAGGTCGCAGTTCGAACCCACGAGCAGCTCCACAGGAGAAGGATGATGCTTTTGCTCCCACAAAGATTTAAATCCTTGGAAGCCCTATGGGTTGACGAGTTGGAGAAGACTTGACGGCACTTTAACAACAACAACAACATTAAGGGGGACGTAGGGAGGCTGCAATCTAAGGATCTCTGGTAGTATAGTAGTTACGAATTGGGCTGCAAACCTTAAAGTCATCAGTTGGAAATTACCAGCTGTTCTGCAGGAGAAAGATGAAGCTTTCTGCTCCTGTAAAGATTTACAGCCTCGGAAACCCTGTACAGGATCACTAAAAGTCAGAACTGACTCCACGGCACACAACAACAACAACAGAGTCCACTACAGAGATGGGCCTTCCCAACTGGGTCTGACATTCAGTTTATAAATTAATTAATTCATCAGTCAGTTGATCATTTTTACTCTCCAAAAGTGATTTTTTTATTAATTTTTTTCTCTGCACCAAACTCAATCTGCCCACACACCAACTGTTCCTGTGCACATAAACTAGAATGTGAAAAAGGATAATTATCAATGACTTAAAATCATTGTTAAAGTAAAGAAGTACACTGATAGATAAAAATTTATATATTTTGAAAATAGTAAGTGAAAAAAGTCTAACAGACTGTATCCACTGATTACAACCAGCAGAGACCATTTTAAAAAGGGAAAGAAAATGCTTTGAAATTACGAGAAGAAAAACTCTTTCCTTTTAGATGTAGAAGCTACCATTTTTTGTTGTCGTTTAAAGAGAGAAGTGTCAAGTCCAGGCATCAGGAAACTTTCCCAGCAGTCACACACATGATTTATTATGGGCTCTGATTCACAACAGAGTAAGACTGTTGCAGTCACAATGCTGATACTATAAATGTAAACATACTCAGTGTCTTGCTTGCCCAAATTCAAATAGGACAGATACATGCTGGTAATCCCAACTGTTGAAGGCCTACAGCCTTAGTGTATGAGATTCCTTCTCCTTCTAATACATTACTTTTTTTCTTCTTGAATATTCAAACCTTCTATGAGCACCAGCAGGAAATGTACTTTGGAGTTATTTTCCGGGGCTGGCCTTGAGTCAGTCACACTCTTGGCTCATCTCTCACACTCCATGACACTGACAGGCCAAGGGTGATACCGCTGCATTCTCAGCTTTGCTTTGTTAAAAATCAGCTTGGTCTCTCCAGAGATCAAACAAGATCTTGGGTCGTATGATATTTTATTCTAATCAATGGAGCAGTTGGCCTACACTGCCACTGGTAAAGAAAAAAAAAGGGGGGGGTGTGTGGTAGATTATGAAGGAAAGTAAATCTTTGTTGAGAGCTCTATTAAATGCTTTAAGTAATGCTTCAAGTCAGAAGAGAAAGCATAGGGTTTGGAGTTAGATCTGGGATTGAACCCTAACCTGACCCTTATTTATTAGCTGTCTTACAAAGGGGCAAGTTATTTCAGATATTGTCACTGTTCTTATTTGGAAAACTGGCATCATGGGCACTACCTGCTAGCATTGTTGACAGAATTAAACCTGATGCTTCTGGGAAGTACCTGGAATGGTGTTGTTAGGTGCCATCCAATCGGTTCCACCTCAGAGGAGACATGCACAACAGAATGAAACACTGCCCAATTCTGCGCCCTGCTCACAATTGCTAGGTTTGAGCCCACTGCTGCTGCCATCTCATTGAAGGGGTCTTCCACTTTTTCACTGACCTGCCACTTTACCAAGAATGATGTCCTAGAAAGTGCTAAAAAACAGTTTGCTTTCTTCCTCCTTTGTCTTCGCTGTATTGGAGCACACAGAAAAAGTCTTTCTTAAAAAGTCGATGGCTTTTTCTGATTGAACATGGAAGGAACGCACTTCATGAAGGGAGCTACAGCACTCTGTCTCACCATTAACCACAACCACAACCTGGGCAAACTTGCCAGAGCTCCAAGTCTCTCACCTCCTCCAGCATCACATTTATTTCAGTCTAAGTAAAAGACATTCCTTTAAACCTCAAAGAAAAGAGTGTACCCCCCAAAAAATAAATGGACTGACTCAGATTTTGGAGATTTTGCTATTTAAACATGTTGCTCACAGCTCATGTTCCCAGCTTGAGGAATTCCTCTTGGATCCTTTCTCCAGTGGCAATGGATAGTTTCCACATTACATTCTTTACCCCCTTATTCAGTTGACAAACCAGATCAAATCAAATCAGATTCAGAACACACACACACACACACACACACACACACTCTTTAGTGCTCTTGTAATTCAGACAAGTACATGATTAATAAGGGATGAAATATGATTATTGTTCACAGGCCTCCTCAGTCTGACTATGCTACTTGCCAATGTCAGGTAGTCTACATTTGAGAAGACAGACAGCTATCATTGGACTTAGGTTTGAGTTCAAGTTTATCTTAATGGGGTGTTTTTTAAAGCAAAATCTTAGAAATTCAATGAAACTAAAAGACAACTGAATAAAGACGTGAAGTTTGTCTGTTTAACCATTTGTCTTCCTCTGTTTGAAGGATCAAAGACAAGCACCTGTTCACCCCTCAAAAAAAAGGCACAGAGCTCCTAATTTGCCTTTGGAATCTCTGTTGTTAAGTGTTGCTGAGTCGATTCTGACCCACAGCCACCTGTATTAGGGTTTCCAAGGAGCAGCTGGTGAGCCTGAACCGCCGACTTTGCAGTTCAAATGGCTTTGCAGTCTGGTGTATTAACCCACACAGCACCACACCAGGACTCCTTGAAATCTTGTTGTTGTTGTCAGGTGCCATCGAGTCGGAACCGACTCATAGCGACCCCATGCACAGCAAAACGAAACAATGTCCAATCCTGGGCCAACCTCACTACTGCTGCCACACTTGACGCCATCAATGATGTCACTTGGCTGATCCATCTTGTTGGGGGTCTTCCTCTTTTTCTCTGACCCTCCATCTTACCCAGCATAACATCCTTCTCCAGCGACTGTTCCGTCCTGACAATATGTCCAAAGTATGAGAGACGAAGCTTAGCAATCTTGGCCTCCAAGGAGCACTCTGGATGCACTTCTTCCAAAATAGATCTATTGGTACTTTTGGCAGTCCATGGCACTTTCAGTATTCTCCTCTAACACCACAACTCAAAGGCATCTCTTCTACGATCTTCCTTATTCATTGTCCAGCTTTCGCATCCATACGAGGTTATTGAAAATACCATGGCTTGGGTCAGGCGCACCTTAGTCCTCAAGCTGACATCTCTGCTCTTCAATACTTTAAAAAGTTCCTGTGCAGCAGATTATCCCAAGGCAATACGTCCTCTGATCTCTTGACTGCTGCTTCCACGAGTGTTGATGGCTGATCCAAGAAGAATGAAGTCCTTGACAACTTCAATCTACAACTGAAATCTTAGGGGAGGGTATTTTCTTTTTCTGGTAATTCTTGGGCTGACAGAGAGGAGGTACATTTTCCAAATCGATTTGTAATTTCAGTATTTGATTATTAGGCTCAGAGAACTTTTTTCATTTGTTGTTGTTGTTAACTGCTATCGAGTCAATTCTGACCCATAGCGACCCTGAGAAGCAGCTGGTGAGCTTGAACCACCGACCTTGCAGTTCAAACGGCTTGCAGTCTGGCGCATTTCCCATCGGACATGATGGGTGTAGCAAAGAAACAAAACCAAAATACTACCTGATGCAGAAGCAAAATAATAGTAACAAGAAAGTTATTAATGTAATGAGAGAGCCAGCCTGCGAGCTAAATACCTGAGCATTTGGACTTCTGGCGTGGTGCTGTGGATCAGCCCTGGACTGGGAACCACAAGACTGGCAGTTCAAACCCACCAGGCTGCTTCTGAGAAATGCTATACAGGATTGTTATAAGTCAGACGGCACTTAACAACAACATCATCTTACTACTACACTGCTTCAGAATCAAAAGACATTTTGCTCCAGTCCTAAAGTCCCGTGAATAAGAATCTAGTCTCTGAGGCTGTAACATATCAGAATCCAGGAGGCTAAAATGTGCTACCCAATTCTGCCATTTATTTACTATATGACCTTGGGCAAGTTGAGATTCTTTTCTGAGGCTCACATTCTTCCTCTATAAAATGAGAATAATAATCTCTCTCACATAATTGCTCTGTCTATAAAACAATAAATGTGGTGTTTCGTCAACATTAGTTCCATAATGATGTGAGTTTTAATAGGCTTTGTTGTTGTTGTTAAGTGTCACGGAGTTGGTTCTGACTAGTAATCACCCTGTATAGGATTTCCAACAGCGCCACACCAGTACTCCGTAATAGGATAACCACCCAACGTTATTAACCCACTTTTCATTCATTCAGGCCCCTCTGATTCTACTAATGTACCAAGCAAGATGCCCTGTGGTCTAAAGATTCTGTCATTAAATCAACTTCCAAGTTTTCTGTTTGTTTCTAAAGAGAGGATAAGAAATGAAGGCACTCGACTTCAAACTGACTGAGGATGCGGTAGTAAGTATTCCATTTTCCCGAGCATGTTCCTATTTAAAATAATCTTTCTGCATTATTCTAGAAGAGACGGTAACTCTTATCTCACCCCAAAATTGGTGTTTCCAATTTCCTTATATAACAAGGCCTGAATGTTGTAGAGGAAGTAGGCAAAAACTAAGAACCAAGAGGGATCAAAAGGTAGGAGACCTATAACCTGTGAGGTTAAGAGGTTATGACCCTAGGGCCCTGCAGTAAGGTGGAAGTCTAGAAAAATGGTTTCAGGTAGTTTCAAGCAACCTTACTTTAACTAGACTTTTTGAAAAGGCCTAGAGATAGGATCTAATGCTGAGAACAACAATACTGGCAAAAATACACGTACAAAGATCATAGGGAGCTCATAAAAAGTAAGCTGTCACTGTAGTTTGAAAAGAAAACTATAGTATTAGTCATTAATTCCCTTTGGGTTCAATGTATAAAATCAACATTTGTCTACCTTGAAAGTATTTCTTTTCAGTTGTTCATTAAAATAATCATCCTATGCCACCAATTAGAAGGCAAAAGATACAGGATCAGATAACCAAGATGAATCTCACACATCTAAACAATGGTGTCAGTCACATTCTCAATGTGGTCGTCAAGGATACTATTTGCCATTAAAAGAAAGCAGAGAAGTTGCAGCCAGTATACTGTCAGGATGTCATTAATATCACAGCATACACTCATTTTCTCCCTCTCTTATTCTACAGTTTGATAGGGATGTGGTTGTAGTTGTAGCAGTCTGGAGAGGAAAGGGTGTGGCTGACTGGCAGCACATGTAATCCACACAACAGAACTGATATAAACATACATATTGTGTGGTTGCACATGGGGCACATGTGGCAAAAAGAGGGATATGAAACAGAGTTAGGAGTATCTTCCTGGTAAATCCCAGAAAGGTCTCAACAATATTATGGATTGGTAACGGTTAAGAAATAGATGAGACAAGAGCTGCTAACTAAATTCACTCAATTAAGACTCAACTGAACACCCCCCGTCCCAAAACACACACACATACACACACATTCCACTAAGGAGTTCAGCATAGAGACAATGCTGGTTTTAGTTCTATATTACTGGTAGTCAGAGTAGGATGAAATACATTAAAAGTCTTTAGAGCTTGTAAACATAAATTAAAGGCATCGGTCATCAAAAAAGAATCAGTGATTTCTAAGTATCCTTATCTTAAAAGCTTTAGAAGCATGTACCTTTCAAATTTCTAATTATGCTAAACTAATCTGCATCAATCTAAGGAAATGTTCAGACTTTCACAGTCAGGAAATTAAACCACTAGTTCTTAAATCCTGAGCACACCTCTAATTCTCCGTCTTGCCTTTACACTTAACATTTGTTGATAAATATTAAAGAAAATGTTTGTAAATTGATGGGTGCATTTAAGTCAAATAGTTTAACTAAAAGCAAATGTGCAGAAACTAAAAGTGAGTTTGTAAGAGAGAGAAAGATGGCAGGGACAGCAATGACAAGTTTGTCAGAAATCAGGTTGTTGTTCTCTCCCTCCCCATTCTATAGCTTAACCCACTGGGTAAATGCAGAGCCTGGGCAGGATAGTGGGAAGTGAATTGGGCTATGAGCTGCAAGGTCAGCAGTTCAAATAGAGCAGCTGCTCTGCCGGAAAAAGATGAGGCTTCCTTGCCTGTAAAAATGTACAGCCTTGGAAACCTTATACAGGGTCACTAGGCATCAGAACTGATTTGAAGGCACACAGCAGCCGCAGCATTGTGTAAAATAAGTAAACAGAAGTATGATCTTCTCCAATTTAGCATAAAATGGCTATAGGTATCACAGGAAAAAAAAACAAAAAAACATTTAAATGAACTAATGATTTGGCAATCAGCAGTTTCTGCACATTTAGTTTCACATAAGCAAGCATCCACCGGGCACTCATATATGTCAGACTTAGTGGACACAGCAACAAGCAGATGTGTGGCCTTTGACGATTTCAAGTCAAGTTGCACATAGAGGTGCTGAACTCTCAGGAGTCAATGCCTAACATAGTCATTTTATTACTTCGCCATGGAAATATCTGACCAATAGAAACCATCAGCAATGTCTTATAAAATATTGATGCTTAAGTGAAATTTGCTTTGATACTATCAGGCCATGGAACAAAGAAAAGCAGAAAGCCAGCAACTATACCGTCTATTTGTGTACATCTGGGCCCATTCGGAAGGCTTTGCTAAGTCAAGTCTTCTGCAGCTCAACCTGGTACTATGCTTCCTTAGTGTAGGGTCCCGTGTCTGTGCAGCTGGAGGATGCTCACCTGTTGACGCAGTCCACAGCATCCTCCATCTACACAGTCTATCTCTCTGGAGCTCCACTACTCGGGCAGGAAATGAGAGAAGGTATCAATCACAATGGTCACGGAAGTTCTTCCTTTGGACACATCATCAACAAAGACCAATGACTAGAAAAGGACATCATGTTTGGTAAGCAGAGGGTCAGCAAACATGAGGAAAACCCTCCATGAGGTGGGCTGACACAATAGCCCAAACCAGGGGCTCAAACATACCAACAATCATGAAGACTGTAGCAGACAGGGCAGTATTTCACACAATTATACATACAAATTGCCAGGACTCTGAACTGACTTGATAGCAGCTAAAAACACCAATGATTCTCTGAGTATAGCATGCGTGTTTGGCAAAACTCTCCATTGTTAGGAAGAGGCTGCCCGTTTTTAGATAACCAGAACACATTTTTCATCAGCACTCTGGCGTCTTTTATTTTACTATGTAACTCTGGAAGAGTCTCACCATCATATATTCCCCACCTCTGCCTCTTAAAGTACCAACGGGTTATAAAAATAATACTGTGCCTCATGGCATGCAACCTTAAAATGAACTCGGGAAAATGGTATTCGTTATTCTGCTGGATATATTAGATGTGCAATAACGATGTATTATAAAAGAAATCAAATTACAAAAATGAACCCTATCCCTTGGATAAAATTCTGGGAGTAAGCCAACACCACAATTATTATCTTCTCTAGCATTGAATGTTCTACATAAGTGTTTGGAAGATGTAAACAGGACATAAATCTGAGATTGGGTCTTCAATCTGTCTACAAATAACCATGACATTATATATAAACTATAGTTTAGAGCATATATGCTTTCTGTTTAAGCAGTTAAGAAGTGTATTAGACACTATGATAAACAGAAAAAACGGAGCGTGAATACTGATAAATGCAAGCCTTCCGCCTCGGAAAGTCTTCACTTATTTGATTAAGTTAGGTGAAAAACAGAGCAGTCATGCTTGTAGCCTTTCTTCCTTTTCCCTTTCCTCCCCTCTTTTCATTTCTAATGCGAATCGGAAGTCTATGTGGAGCAGTCTGGCTCGCCCCAGTCTAACCTCCCCATCTGGAAGGGGACTAACCAGCCTTGGGGCTACTTCCAACCCTTCCCAGCTGTTGAGTTGGGGTTTTTTGTTTTTGTGGGCTTGAGAAAGCATATTTATATAAATGATTGCCATATCCTTTGCCAGCTGTTGACCCTGCTCTTGTCCCGGTTGGGGCATGGTTTTCATTTTTAGCGGCCACAGACTGGAACTGACCCTGATAGAGTTAGCACGCTATGCAAACAGCTTTACGCACTATTGCTGTGACAGTTCAGACAATGGATGCACAGTGTAATCCAAGGGACCGGTGTTTCCCTTTGGGCAAATGTCACAGAATCCAGAGCTAGAAGTATCAGTTGAAAAAATAAATTCTGAGACTCACTGTGTTATGGAATAGCTTCAGATTGCAGTGATTTCAGCTAGGGTCACAGCAAGAATTTACCAGCAGCAGCAAATGATCATTTTCACTTGGAAATGTAAAAAGTTCTCTAGACAGATCTACAGAGGGTAACGATGGTCTCAACCCAGTTATATGTTATGTGAAAGGTAAAAAGTAAGTTACATTTCCAGTTTTAAAACCAGGTACACCAGCAGATGCTTCTGATGTAAATGAAATTGAACTTTGAGATCCTAGTATCTTAAAACAAGTAAGTTTGGGCTTACAGCCTATCAATAATGGTTCCTACGGATAACCAATCAGATCATTCCTATCATTCTCCAACAAGATACATCTGATTAATTTGTTCAAAGCTATGGTCACAATGGAACCAAAACGTTTAAGACACAAAAGACAGTGGAACTGGGAGGAGAGAGATCCATAGAGATGGAGAAGCGTGTAAATGATCAATTAAGGAAGACTTTCCCTGGTCAACCAATATTTCATCTGTAATTAAATGGGAATAAGAGAATAAACAGCAAATCTTTATATCTTGTATAAGATGTATCAAGTCTAGCTATAAGTTTATATGAATATCGAAGATACTGAAATAAAAGCAAACTGATTGTATAAAAGCCTATCTACATAAAGATTTACAAGATTTAATCATTTATAAAACCCATGATTACAACACATTAATTTTACGGTAAACATCATAAGATCAGCAGTTCAAACCCACCAGTTGCTCCTTGGAAACCCAATACAGGGCCACTAGGAGTCAGAACTGACTTGACAGCACTTAACAACAACAACTGTAAAAGGAAAAAATAGTATGATAGCTTGTTTTATAAAAAAGGTCCTGTGATCATCAAGGGAGAAGAGCATAAGCAGAATGTGGGACCCTATCCAGAGAAGCAGTAACACCAGAGATGGAGGCAGAGATGAAGACAAGGAGAGATACAGCAGCTTAAGACTCTAGACTCATGGAATGAGAGGGACTAGGTGCTGGAAACCAGGAGGCAGGCTTGCAGAATGTGCCCTTTGGTTGTTTAAATGATTATATATTCCTAAGTGTTTTTGTGTACATGCCCCTGCCCCAAAACAAAAACAGAGAAAATAGAAGCAAATACTGTTGAATGATGATGCATGGAGGGGACTGTAATCATTGCAATGAAACGGGTGTAAAACTGATGTTCTCCCATGTAAACTATCACTCAATTCACAATAAAAACTTATTAAAAAAAAAAAAAAAAAGTCCTGTGTTAGGTTCTCTCCTATTAACCAACTGGGAAGGTTTCGATACATAACTGTAATTAAAATGTGAATCCCATTTTAGAGGTTAGAGTAAAAATAGTTGGCAAATAGGGGAGGTGAGATATGGAAAATGAAAATATTTTTTGATATAGGCATTTGAAAATTTTTGAAAAACAATCCAAAAGGAAATTTACCCTTCAGAAGCCTGAAGTCTGGGATTGCTTTAAGGACAGCTCAGAATTAGCCTTAACACAATGAAATTTTCCTCAAATGCTGGGAGGAATTAACACATGTGATGTTTGAAGCCTCTATAAACCCAGATGAACTAATGATAGAATCAGTGAAATCACAAGGCAGTATTTTCTTTTTCTGACTCAAGGTATTTGTAATAATGAGAAAAGCAGATAATGGCATTTAGTGCTTACAGCAGAACCTAGCTGAAACTTTCCCACAATTAATACAACCTCTAGGTATACTTCTGTTGTGAGCAGAATTTTTTAAAAAATCAGTGTGATAGCCCCTATCTTTTATATTTACTTTCATTACTGATACTGGGATTTATGACTACTATATCTTACTTCATATGAGTCCTTCTTTTCTGCCTTCTATTGCACTGATAACTTTCTGTAACCATATGATTTATCTGGAGACTATAATTTATGTTTCTATCCTCTATTCATCTACCTACTACTCATTGGTCAATGTGTCGTAACTGTGGCGGCTTGTGTGTTGCTGTGATGCTGGAAACTATGCCACCAGGATTTTAAATACCAATAGGGTCACTATGGTGGACAAGTTTCAGATGAGTTTTCAGACTTAGCCAGACTAAGAAGGAGAGGCTTCTTCTGAACTTCTGAATATTAAGCCACTGAAAACTTCATTAATAGGAGCAGAACACTGTCAGATAGCGTATCAGAAGATGGAAACATTATGAAGAGCAGTAGAATATTGTCAGATATAGTGCTGGAAGATGAGCCCTTTTTTTGGGGAAGGCACTCAAAATGTGACCGAAGAAGAGCTGGATGGAGTAAAGCTATTGGGACCTTCATTTGCTGATGGGGCACAACTCACAATGAGGAGAAACTGCTGTTACATTCATTAGTAATTGGAATAGAGAATATAAGAAGTATGAATGTAGGAAAACTGGCAGTTGGCAAAAATGAAATGGAATGTATAAATAAAGATCAATATCCTAGGCATTATTGAGCTGAAATAACTGGTATTGGCAGTTTGAACCAAATAATCATGGTTTACTATACTGGGAATAGCAAATTAAAGAGGAATGCATCACATTCTCATAAAAAAACTACTTCAAGATTCATTTTGATATACAATAGTGTGATGGAATAATATCCATATACCTACAAGGAAGACCAAGTAATATCACTATTATTCAAATTCATGCATTTACGGATTTAGACGAGGACATGGATCCAGGACTTAATACGAATCCTGACTGACAGTAAAGAACACCAGAAAGATGTTTACCTGTGCTTTATTGACTATGCAAAGGCTTTTGACTGTGATGATCTTGACAAGCTATGGATAACATTGCAAAGAATAGGTATTCTAGAACACTTAATTGTGCTCATGTGGAACCTATAAGTTGACCAAGAGGCAGTCTTTAGAACAGAACACAGGGACACTGAATGGTTTTAAATCAGCAAGATGTGCACCAGTGTTGTATTCTTTCACCATACTTATTCAATCTGTGTGCTGAACAAATAATCCAAGAAGCTGGACTATATGGATTGGAGGAAGACTCATTAACAACATGCAATATGCAGACGATACAACCTTGCTTGCTGAGAGTGAAGAGGACTTAAATTACTGATGATGATCAAAGACCACAGCCTTCAGTACGGATTGCACCTTGATGTAAAGAAAACAAAATTCCTTACAACTGGGCCGATAAATAACATCCTGATGAATTGGGAAAAGAATGAAATTGTCAAAGACTTCATTTTGCTTGGATCCACTATCAACACTCATTGAAGCAGCAGTCAAGATATCAAACGACGTACTGCATTAAATAGATCTGTTGCGTAAGACCTCTTTAAAATGTTCAAGAGCAAAGATGTCAGTTTGAGAAGTAAAGTACACCTGACCCAAACCCTAGTAATTTCTATCCTGCAGAAGCCTGACTTGCAGCCAGTTGAGCTAGTTTTCAGCTTTCATAGCCTTTCTCAGTCTCTTGCATTTCTGTTCCAGTTTTCATCCATGTTTTTATCTTACTGTTGAGCTTTGTCATATATCCTAATTTTTTTTTTCACTTTTCAAATAGTTTATCATTCCTATGTATTTGTCAAGGAGGTTTCCTCAAATTATTAACTTAAAACATCTCAACTGAAAGAATCCCCCACAACGACCATTTTACTGAAAACTCTCTTGAAGCCACTCATCATTTGATTTTCATTTAAGCCAAAATGCATTATTATATCTATTTCGCAACTTATGCTGAAAGTTTTTGATCCTCAAATGAGTTTTTTAAATTCTGTTTTATTGTTTCAAGTAATGAGTTTAAAACACTCTAATATATTCTCTTAAATGATCAAAACATACGAAAAAATATTCAACATTAAAGAAATGTAGATTTAAAGGAAAAGACACCATTTTTGCACACTGGACTGGAAAGCAAACAAAAAAACGATGATACTCAATACATTAGGGGAAAAAATATATATATATATACTAGAAAAATACTGAGAAATCATTCTCTTACGTAATATATGGGAATGTAAATCTGATCATCCTTACGAAAGGCAATTTGGTAGTATATATGCAAATCTCTAATAAAACACATACCAATTGATCCAGTAATTCTACTTTCAGACATTTATCCTGCGGGAAAAAGATCACATGACTGTGCCAAATGTATAAGGAATTAATTGTTTGTAAATTAAAAAATAAAAACAAACCAAAGATAATAGCAAAATAAAAGCAAAAGAATAAACAAAATGTTCATTAATAAAATGAGACTGCTTAAATAATTAAGGAATATTACACAGCCATTTAAAAAATACAGACGGTGAAACTTTTCACTAAACTGTTATCTCTGAAAGTATGTTAAGGGGTGATCTACATATTACCAGTCTTTTATATATATACACATATACATAATTATGGCATTAATTTTTTCCTGCAGGCCTATGTATTCATATCTTTGTAAACATCAAAAATTAAATGAGGGTGGGAGAAGTAATTTCTCTTAGATACATGAAAGGCAAGATAAGGGAGACCGATTATGAGCTTAAGGACAATCAACTTGATTCCTCCAACTAACTCTAAATGCAACCATTATCCAACCATGTCTACCTGCCACTAAATCTGAGCTCTCTTGCTTCCTCAGGATTTTGCTTCATCAAGCAGCCTCACTCTTCTGTTGCTGATTCCTACCTGACTTCTGCATTCACCCCTTCTGACTAAAATATATGCTCAGGTTTTTACAAGAAACACACACACAAATTCCCTTAAAAATTCCACCACAGAACTAAAGATATTTCAAATTCTATGGCAATGTGGCTGTCATCCTTACTGCTATAGTCAAACTGCTCTTAGTAAATGGGTATTTCTGTCCTTACGTCTAGAATATTTAATGACATTATTGATTGAAATTCATTCTCCTTTAACTTCTGGAAGGTGCCCTGGTGGCATAATGGTTAAGCATTCAGCTGCTAAAAAAACCTGGCAATCTGTTCCCGGAAAGACTGTTGTTGTTGTTATGTGCATGGAGTCGGTTCCAACTCATAGCGACCCTATACAGGATTTCCGAGGTTGGAAATCTTTACCGGAGCAGAAAGACTCATCTTTCTTCCGCAGAACAGCTGGTAGTTTCCAACTGCTGACCGTGAGATTAGCAGCCGAATTCGTAATCACTATTCTACCAGAGCTCCTTCCTGTAAAGATTACAGTCTAAGAAAACCGTCTGTGTGGTTCTACTCCGTCCTACAGGTCACAGTGAGTCGGCATTGACTCAACAGCACACAGCAACACACCATAACTTTTCGTGGCAGTGTACTTTCTAGGTTCTTTTCTTGTTAGTAACTCCTTCTGAGCAGGTCTAATTCTCTGCAGGTCTGTAACACTCCGCTATTGTTAGTGTCCTGCGACTTTTCTCACTCAACACCTCGTCTTTCGTTCCCTATAGTTATATGCTGATGACTTCCAAATCTTATCTCAGTGCCAAGTAGTCTGCCCTTTGCTGCCCCATAGCACATCAAGTTCAACATTCCCTAAACTCAAAGTATGAAGTTCCTCTATTAAGCCACTTCATCTCTTATAGTCTCTCTCCCACTTAATTAGCACAGGTTCATATTAAACTCCTCCCCTTCCTCATGCGGATAGCCAATCACCACAATTTTAACTCAACTCTCTATTCCTTTTTCTTTTCCTCCTCCAATCCATTTACCACTGCACTTTATGACAACACTGTAATGGAGTCCTGGTGTGGAGCTGTGAGTTAATACGCCAGACTGCAAAGCCATTTGAACTACAAGGTTGGCAGTTCAAGCTCACCAGCTGCTCCTTGGAAACCCTATACAGTGTTGCTATTGTTCGGAACCAACTGGATGGCACTTAACAATAACACAACAACATAGCTACCAAGGAAGTCCAGGTAGCATAGTAGTTAAAGCTTTTGGCTGCTAATCTGAAGGTCAACAGTTGGAACCCTCCAGCTGCTCTATGTTAGACAGATATGGCAGCCGGTACCATAAAGACTTTCAGCCTTGGAAAGTCTATGGGGCAGTCCTACTCAGTCCTACAAGGTTGCTATGAGTTAGAAGCAACATGCTAGTAATGGGGTTTGGCATTTGAATAGCTACCAAACTGCATTAAAAAGGTAAGTCCAAGGATTTCGTTCCTCTTCTGCTTAAAAACCACTTTTCCATTCCTTAAAGGCAAAGCTCCTTAAGTCCTATTATATTGCTCTTGATTCATCTTTTAGGACCCTCAGCCTAGGACTGATGATGACATTCACCTCCTCAGAAACCCTTTAAGTCCTGCCATGCCTTTCCTTTACCTAGAGGACTGCTAACTGCAAGGTTGGCCGTTCAAACCCACCAGCCACTCTGTGAGAGAAAGATGAGACTTTCTACTTCTATAAAGATTTACAGCCTCAGAAATCCTATTCAGGGTTGCTATGAGTCAAAATAGATTCAGTGGCAGTGGGATACCTTTAATAAGGAGCCCTGGTGGCACTGTGGGTTAGGTATTGGGCGGTTTACTACAAGGTTGGTGGTTCAGACCAGCCGTTCAATGGGAGGCTGTTCACAGAAACCCTATATAGGGTTGCTCTAAGTCAGAATTGACAAGAAAGGAGTCAGCTTGGGTTTTGGTATACCTTCACTAGTGATGGCGTCTCCACCTGGACTGCCATGGAACAGACTCTTCCCTTTTGTAGCTGTCCCATTTCTAGAAAGCCTCACTTAAATTTCCTCTACCTTCTTCAACTCCACATATGCAAAAGAAGTTTGGCAACAAAGCAAAGGCCACACTCTTCTAGAAAAGCAAATTGATTTAATATATTCTTCCAAAAGCTTTAGTATCTTGGAAATTTCCATATATATACTTTACTTTCCGTTCTTTCTTTTTACTCATTAAGCTCAACTGCATTCTGAGAAGTCTGCACTAATGACGTTCCCTTGTTTGTGGGACCTTGTGCTCACAACATATTGAATATGTACTGATTCAAAGGCTACAACCGACTGCTAATGTTACAGGGAGAGGGAGAGAGAGGAGCACTGAAAACAATAAAGTTTTTTGAAGGAAAGTAAAATCTCCTTCTAGTTATCAAATAGATGTTAGAGAACTCCTCTGATGAATCAAAAGAGGTTAGAGAATAGAAGCTCTAAAATCTACTTAGATCCTAAAGCAAGAATCAAAGATTTCAGATGAAACTACCTGATAATCGGTGATATTTTTGCTGAAGTGTTGGAATAAAAAGGAAGTTCAGATATTAAGGCACCAACCAATAAGATCCTTAAAGTTAAGTAACAGTTACAACAACAACTCTCGCTGGTTTTGAAGTTAAAGACTATTTAATAGCAAGGATAGAAAGGAAAAAGACTGTTTCAGGGGAAAACATACCCCTGAAATTCTGAAAATCTACATTGTATGGTTAGTTTGATACGTAAACATGTGTGAGAAAATCAACAACAACAATCTTGTCAAAGATCCAAAAGTACAGAAAATATAGGCTACCTGTGTATACTGAGAGATGGGAATTAGGGATATGAAATTCAATTTTTTAAAAAAAAAAACACCTTAGAAAACATTGTTGGGAGACTAAGAAAAAGGGCAAAATACCCTTAAGAAAAAAATACAGCCTTTTGTGAAAAATACCTCAGTGATATATTCAAATACATGAAATACAGGTCACAAAGAAGAACTTTTGCTTTAAAACTGGGTAAGATTAACATGCCCTGTTACACAAATAGAAAGAAATCTGTAAAAAGGAAAAAGAAGAAGAAAAAGAAAAAAAAAAGAAAAACTTAGCTGCTAATCTTAGGTTAATAACAAATGACCCCATCCACTCTTAACCTCAAAGACCGACCTTGTGACCCCCAGTCAGTGGCCCTGGTCAGAAACATGTTGCCACCAGAGTAAATAAAAAGGGAACATAACGTACTGAAATTGTTACTGCTAATGACAAGTGACACACACTTTATAATGCCAGTGAGTAAAGCCATCAATAAATAACCCTCAACTTGTATGCTGATGTTCTCTTGGAATTTAGTGTCTTATTCAGGGGTTCACATGTTTATTATTTGTTTATTTCTCTAGGGGAAGGGTGGTTCAAATGATTATTCTCATTTTTGGGTATTTTAAATGGAAACTTTCAAACACATGGACTCTAAAAGCAATGGCATGACCAAAAGGCAGGGGAGCTGGTGACCAGCACTACTGAATAATTCATACCCACGCTCCCTTTCGCTGGCCTATACTAAAAGACAACTGGTAGAAGAAGAGCTTCCCAAACATACCAGTAATTCTAGCCTAGAACACATGTCAGAGATGTGAAGGCCAGAGTTAGGTAACTCTAAACATCTGATATTCATCGTTTTCTGACTGAGTTACCAAGTTCTCTTAGTGAGAACTCCGTGATAACATTTAACATCTTGGACTTGGTTTAAGTTGTCCTGTTGACTATAAAAATCAACATGTAGAAACAGACAGTACTTCTAAACTCTTAACACTCATTTGTAAATCAGGTTTGCTCCAGTTTCCCCCTCTGCCTCAAGTAAATAGTATTTATTTAAAATAAAAAAAATTGGAAGGATAAAGAAACTAAGAATAGCAACTGGGCTCTGAGTGAGTGGGGGTGTGGACAGGAGAAAGAGGCCTTTCCAGTGTATTTTCCTTAATCTCTTCTGAATTTCTTAAAAATAAAAGATAGATTATTCAAGTATAAAAAGGTATGAATAAGACAGTTAAGCTCTATAAACTTACATGTGTATACCAGTAAAAATAGAGATAATCTATAGGAACAGACAACTAATTTTAATATACCTGGATACAGTGGGTTAAAAATTATATTATGAAATCTCACATAATATATTAAGAATCCTCACATAAGATACTATGGGAATAAACAGTAATTCCAAGGGGTGGAAAGAGAAGGGACACTGTGTTTCAAAGTAACTGAGTTTTTGATGCAAAAGTGAAAATCTTATTTCATACCTATTCCTAGCCTCACACCTCTTCCCCAAATAATACTGCTTAATAAACTTATAGATGAAACCAACTTGTGTATAAACAACTGTGAGTTGTGTATTTTCTTACTAGGCATTTCTAATTTGAAGATTCGCTGAAAAATGAAGGCTATTTTAACATAATGTTTTAATTCATAGCCAAACAAGGTCATAGAAAATAAAAAAAAATCTATAATGATCACATAAAATTAAATTATGGGTTACTAAAAAAGGTAATTAATTTCTAACTCAAATTTTTATTTTTATAAATGTTTTCTCCTTTAAAGCTGTTCAAGAGCAAAAGATGCTCTGACATGCTTTTAATTGATTCGTTTTACACTCAGAGGGAGGGTAACAGTGATTTGTGAAAGTCTTTTATTTCTGTCTTGCACACATCTCTCATTTGTCCATCTTAATTCAATTAAAGGAAATAAGGACAGTTTGACCGATGAATGAACCATATTTTAACCAAGGACACTTCTATTTAAACTGGAGTGTATCAACCACTGTAATTGTCAGTTAGTTACTTCCGATCTCTAACTTTTGTTTTGAGAGGTCACAGCATGGTCATGGATGAAAAGAACTTATTAGAATATAGATAAGTATTTAAACCATCAGTGCACTCGCCATGCAGAGAAAGAATAACTCGAATCATTACTGCCTTATATGATGATAACTAGTAGACGTCGCTGAACTAAAGGTCTATCAATTCAAACACAACACAACCATTCTTATTTTTAAGCTGGAAAAGTAGGAACAAGTTTTACCATGCTGGCTTTGTAGGTCTTAATAAGTCGTTGTTTGAAATTAGCTTTATATCAGCATTAATCTATGTTTAATGAAAATTACCCAGGTAAATATAGAGTGTGATGAGATTCTCTTCTTTCCTTTTTGAATTCATATAGCATGTAATCTAGGAGCACTAAGGTGCTGTAAAATAAGCAAGGAACTGCGAATCACATTGTTAGTGGTTCAAGCCCACCAACTGTTTCGTGGGAGAAAGATGAGGCTTTTTGCTCCTACAAAGATGTACAGCCTGGGAAGTCCTATACAGGGCTGCTATGAGTTGGAGCCAACTCGATAGCAGTACGTAATCATCACCACAATCAAGATAAAGAGCATTTCCATCACCCCAAAAACTTCCCTCTTGCCTCCTTGAAGCCACTCTTCTTCCAAACTCCTGGGCCCAGGCAATCACTGGCCTGCACTCTTTCTCTGTAATTTTGCCCTTTCTAGAATTTCATATAATGTAATCACACATTATGTAGTCTTTTATGTCTGTCTTCTTTCATTTAGCAAATGCTTTTGAGATTCTTACATGTTGTTGTGTATATCCATAGTTCCTTTTTATGGTTAAATAATTTTCCATTGAATAGATATAGCACAATTTGTTTATCCTCCCACTAACTGATGAATATCCAGATTGGGGCTATTATGAACATTTGCATACAGTCTTTGTGTAAAACATATGTTTTCATTTCTCTTGAGTAAATATAAGCCCAATGGCTGGGTTATAAGCTAGGTGTATATTTAACTTGTAAAGAAACTGCCAGACTGTTTTACAAAGTGGTTATACCATTTTGCATTTTCAACAACATTGTTTGTGGGGTCCACAGTTTCTCCATATATTCATAGACACTTTGTATTGTCAGTCTTCGTAATTTTAGTCATTCTAATAATGAGTAAAATTAAGTCATGAGAAGCAGCTTTTAATGTACTTAATTGACACTCTTAACTTTCTCAATGAAGTGAAATATCTTTATAAATACTCATTTTTAATTGAGTTATTTTCTTCTTATTGAGGTATATATTTTACATACAATGCCTCTATTAGATGTATGCTTTGCCCCAGTCTGTGGCCTGCCTTTTCTTTTCTAAACAATGGTTTTCAAAGAACAAACATTTACAAATGTTACTAAGTCCAATGTATCAGTAAGATTTTAATGTTTCAAGGTTTAGTATCCTCTATCTAAAAATCTCTGGCTTGTTTAAAATCTCCTTTGTTTTCTTCTTGAAGATTTATAGCTTTATCTATACCATTTGAATTTATGAGCCTCTTAATATTAATTTTTACATAATTCTACCTGTGATTTCAATGAACAAATTACTTTTAAATTTATCTTAGCAAATCTCATGTACAAAAATAGAACAAACATATGTTTATGACACTGTTATGATGTCTCTGTACACTACTTAGCTCAAAGCACCATATGAATGAAAATAATCTGCTTAATTTGAACTATGGAGATAAGGGGAATTTTTTACTAACTTGGAACAGCATGGAATCAAAGACACATTTGTCTAAAAACCACACTCAAGACAGGGGTTAGGCCTTTGTTCTTATGTCCTGTTTAAATGTTCTATTGGTGGAAAACTTAACAACTGACACATGAAATAACCCATTTTAAAGTATTGCTTTCCTTTCTGAAAACAAGAATCCTTTACTTTAAAACATTATTGTGTTTTAGGTGAAAGTTAACATAGCAAATTAGATTCCCATTGAACATTTTTTATACAAATTGTTATAATGTTCAGAGTGTTCCACCATTCTCATTATTTTTACTGTTTGCTCCGTTTCCCTTCATCTAGAGTCCCTTCTCCTCCAGGCCTTCCCATCTTGGCTGTGGGGTAAATGTTAACCATTTGGTTCTCACGTAGTTGACTCTTCAAGAGAGTGCATTACTCACGTGTGATATTGTTTCCTTTATAAACTAAAGTACTATCAGGCTGAAACGTGGCCTCAAAGAGTAGCTCCAGTTCCAAGTTTTAAGTGATACTCTCAGGGGTTCCTCTAGCCTCTGTAAGTCCAGTAAGTTTGATCTTTTTTAGAACATGATTTTTGTTCTACTTTTGCTCACATTTTACTTGGGAGTGTCTGTTGTTTCCCTGGTCAGAATTGTTGATAATGTAGCTGGGCACAATCTAGTTCTTCCAGTTTTAGGCTAGAAAAAGCTGTGATTTGTGTGGACTATTACTTACGGCTGTGCTTAGTTTCTATTTGAGTATTTTATTTCTTTCATTCTTTTTTGCTCCAGAGAAATAACAATCAATAGTTGTATCTTAGATGGCAAACCAATTTATTTTAAAAATAAGCAGGAATTTCTTTATGGAAAAGTTTAATGGAAAAATTGTTTGATTGACACTCAATACTTGGATGGTGAGTAGGAAAACTTTGAAAGAAGGTTCTTCTATTAAGGAAACATTTCAATAAACAACTTAACAAGTAATAAACATGTAGGAAATACTACTTTAGTATAAAGTAAGAACAACATCATCATTTCCTTCCAAAATGACGCTGAAAATCATGGTGGAGGTTGGTTACCACATAGCCCAGAATTTTAATCTAAGAGAAGGACTTCGTTGTTGTTGTTAAGTGCTATCAAGTCAGTTCTGACTCATGTTGTTGTTGCTGTTAAGTGCTGTTGGGTCAATTCTGATTCATAGCAACCCTGTATAGGATTTCCAAGGAAAAACTGGTGAGTTTTAACCACCAAGCTTGTGGTTCAAAATGACCTAACTGCTGAGTGCTTATCCTACCAGGACTCCAAAGTGATCACCATACTAGGACTCCAAAGTGATCCTGTATAGGGTCTCCAAGGAGCAGCTGGTGGGTTTGAACTGCCAACCTTGTGGTTCACAGTACAGTTCTGATCCTACAGCGCCACACCACATAATGGCTAAGAAAGTCAAATGGAAAGGGATCCACAGCCACAGAATTTTAAAAGTGAAAGGAACAAACTACTGATCCATATTACAATACAGATGAAGTCCAAAAACATTATGCTAATAAGTCAGACTAAAAAAAAAACAAATAAGATCCCATTTATATTTAACTTCCAGAAAAGACAAACAGAGACAAAAAGCAGATCAATGACTACATGTGGCAAGAAATAGAAAAGATCCCTTGTTAAGGGGCATAAGGAATCCTCGTTGTTGTTAAGTACCGTGGAGTCAGTTTCGACTCATAGTGACCCTGCACGGGGTTTCCGAGACTGCAAATCTTTACGGGAGCAGAAAGCTGCATCTTTCTCCCATGGAACAGCTGGTAGGTTTGAACTGCCGACCTTGAGGTTAGCAGCCCGATTCGTAAGGGATCTTGGGGTAATACAAATGTTCTAAAACTTGACTGCGATGATGGTTGCATAACTCCATAAACTTACTTAAAAAAAAACTACTGTGCACTTACAATGGGTGAATTTAATGTTAAGTAAATTATAATTCAATCTTTTTGTTAGCAGCCAAGTACTTAACCACTATGTCACCAGGGTTTCTCTATGGTGCATCGCAAAAAAGTGAGGCGGCACAGAAGGCACTCACTCATCTCTGCCAAGAAATTTGGAAGACAACTATCTGGCCGACTGACTGGAGGAGAACCATGTTTGTACCCATTCCAAAGAGAGGTAACCCAATGGAATGTGGAAATCATCAGACAATCTCTTTGATATCCCATGCGAGTAAAGTTTTATTAAAGGTAATACAGAAATGGCTGCATGCATGCATTTACAGAGAACTTCCAGAGGTTCAAGCTGGATTCAGAAGAGGCCATGGAACGAAGGTTATCATTGCTGATGTCCGATGGATCTTGGCTGAAAGCAGAGAATATCAGAAAGATGTTTACCTGTGCTTTATTGACTACGCAACGACTTTCGATTGTGTGGATCATGACAAGCTATGGACAACACTGAGAAGTATGAGTATTCCGGAACACTTAATTGTGCTCATGAGGAATCTGCACCTGGGTCAAGAAGCAGTTGTTTGAACAGAACATGAGAAGAACACTGAATGGTTTAAAATTAAGAAAGGTGTGCAACAAGGTTGTATTCTTTCACCAGATTTATTCAACCTGTATGCTGAGCAAATAGTCCAAGAAGCTGGGTTATATGAAGAAAAATGTGGCATCAGGATTGGAGGAAGACATTAACAACCTGTGATATACAGATGATACAACCTTGCTTGCTGAAAGTACAGAGGACTTAAAATTTTTACTGATGAAGGTCAAAGAGCACAGCCTTCGGGATGAATTGCATCTCAATGTAAAGAAAAAAATGCTCACTACTGGACCAATAAACAACATTCTTATCAATGGAGAAAAGATTGAAGTTGTCAAGGACTTCATTCTTCTTGGATCAACTATCAACATTAGTGGAAGCTGAACGATGTATTGCAGTATATCTGCTGCACAAGACCTTTTTAAAGTGTTGAAGAGCAAAGATGTTAGCTTGAGGACTAAGGTGCACCTGACCCAAGTCATGGTATTTTCAATAACCTCATATGCATGTGAAAGCTGGACAGTGAATAAGGAAGACCGTAGAAGAATTGATGCTTTTGAGTTATGGTGTTGGAGGAGAATGGCACTGCCAAAAGAACCAACAGATCTGTGTTGGAAGAAGTGCAGCCAGAGTGCTCTTTGGAGGCCAGGATGACCAAACTTTGTCTCTCATACTTCGGACATATTGTCAGGAGGGACCAGTTGCTGGAGAAGGATATCATGTTTGGTAAGGTGGGGGTCAGAGAAAAAGAGGAAGATCCCCAACGAGATGGACTGGAAAAGTGGCAGCATCAGTGGGCTCAAGCATGGCAACAATAGTGAGGTTGGCCCAGGATCGGGCAAGTGTATCATTCTGCTGTGCGTAAAGGTTGCTATGAGTCGGTTCCAACTCAGTGGCACCTAACAACAACAACATTGCTGTGGTTGTTGAGTGCTGTTGATTTGGTTCCAACTCACAATGACCAGGGATAGGAGCAACTGGTGGGTCTGAACCACTGATCTTGTAGTTAACAGTTAAGTGCTTATCCTATAGTGCCACACCTGTACTGAATAAAGCTTTAAAAGATATAACTAACAAGGAGTAAAAAGTGAGAAGGTAAGAATCAAGTAAGCTTGACAATATATTTGTACTTATTGAAACTAGGGTAGTGGTAGCTTTTAATATTATTCTTTCCCCATTTGTGTATGTTTGAAATTTTTCCAAATGAAAAGATTATTTTTTTAAAAATGGATATTTATTTTCAGCTCTTCCCTATTAAAGGAACAAGCAAAATACTAGACTTAAAAATTTGGTTACATGCCTCTTAGTAATTTGGGAATGCCTTCACAAAATATAGTAAGACTGGAAACTACTCGCAAGAGAAAGAATTTCTAGTCAAAAGAATAAAGTTACGACTTTTTGTGTCAGAAATGACATACTATGCAAATAAAAAATATTCTGACCTCTGCTCACATGCACATCAACTCAACGATGAAGGAGAATTTATCACAGGGGACAATGGAGAAAAATCATGTTGGAGCATCATCTACTTTGGTTTCAGAGTTAACTCTTGTCTCCCAGAGTTCTACTCGTTGTAGATGATAAAAATAACAGCAATGGAATAAGACATTGAACATACTGATTGCCAGGAACTCCTCCTAACCTTCACTGATAACTCTAGTTAGAAATTCCCAGGAGGAGAAAGCAGTATGTCTCCAAGAAAAGGGAGGAAGTAAGCACACCATTCTCCAGGAGCAGCGCTGCTGCACATTAAAACAGCTGGAACTGATTTCTCTCGCTCTGATGTACCCCACATTGAAGGGACATAGAAGGGAAGAACTGTTGAAAGGAAGAACGTCATTTTTCCTTCATTCATAATAATTCAAGAGGCTTCACTCTCTGTTCATTTCAAACAAAGGAACTAAGAGTCATGACCAATCACCAACCTAAGACTAGTCAGAATCAACTCAACAGTAACCGGTTTTATTACTTCTGAAGTCATCATTCTTTGGGTTTATCAAAATTTGGGCGGTAGGAATAAATGTAAATAACAGTAAATTTCAATATACTCAAGACAGAGAGGTTTTCTGTAACATATATGATAAATAAAGGGTTTTTATTCCTAATATTTATAAATCCTATAAATGAGAGACAAACTACCCAGTAAAAAACGGGCACCAAATGTAAATAGGTAATCCAAAGAAAAATGTAAATAATATTGCAATTTGCCTGCCATTGGAAAACATAGAAAGAAAGAAAAAAAACAAAGATACCAGGTTTTGGTAAGGTTGTAAAGAAAACAGCAAAATTTCTGTTAGAGGAAATATAGTCCAGGTTGTTGTGAAAACTAACTTGGCAGGACAGTTCAATTAAGTCAGCAATTGAGCCTCTAGGAATTCCTTCTCAAGAAGTAGCTGTAGTAAAGAAGGATGAATAAAGCAGAGAACTCACACCAGCGTCGTTAAAAACAGCAGATACAGAGAAGTACACAGCTATAGATCTAGAAATGACACCACAAATAGCAGCTCGGCTTTCTCTGGGGCATGAGATTTGGAGGAACTAAAGCATAGAAGGAGCTCTGGTAGCGTAGTGGTTATGAATCGGGCTGCGAACCTTAAGGTCAGCGGTTCGAAACTGCCAGCTGCTCCGTGGGAAAAAGATGAGGCTTTCTACTCCCGTAAAGATTTACACCCTTGGAAACCCCGTACAGGGTCGCTATGGGTCGGAACTGACTCGACGGCACTTGACAACAACAACAACAAAGCATAGAAGCAGCCAGTAAACTGACCATCAATCCTTTCTGCTCTCAATAACTTTCTAGTCCACACCTTACTCTTTATACCTCCATACCCTCTTTTTATTTTCTTGGACCTTCCCAACTATGCCTTGAAACAGTTTTGAAGTGTTTGGTGCCTTCTCTATCTCAAAGCATCTTCTCAAGTCTATAAATGTATAGTTTACTAACACAATGGATATACCACTGTTTGAGCAAATGATGTAACTTAAGCAAACTAGTACCTGAGACAACAACAGAAAGGCAGTCTTCTCTGAATAGTGTAATTGCCTAGTTTATCATAATTTGGCAACTCAGGAAGAAAATTATTGTTTGCATTTTTTTAAAGAGAAAATAAGTAACTTTAGACCATAAGAAAACATGTTAATATACAAAAGATTGTTTCTGGTTTATCGATTCATACAAGATTGAGCTAAGGTGCAAACATAGCATCACCTGTAATGAGTAACCTCCCAATTCTTGGAGCAGCTATAAGGAATTCATGACAACTCCATATCTCATGTAGAATCTTTCATGTGACAACTACCAGCAGAGTTGAAAGCCTGACCAGGTAAAATGGACTCAGGCCAGGATTTAATCATCTCTTCTCCCTTACCACTTATACCAATTCATTAATGAAAACATTTCACTATACTGTCATTGCATGCTAGCAGCTGGTTCAGCTGCTGGAGAGATAATGACCAAAGGTAAGGCCCTGACCTCATGGAGCTTATATTCTTTCTTACTGGCTTCTACATGGTTATTCAAGTATTACATAATCGATATAACTTTATTCTGTTCCTGAAGCAAAAAACCTCCAGACAGCAACGTCACTACTGAAGTCAACACTCTACTTTCGGTTTCACTGTACAGACCACAACACAGCATGGTGCAAGTTTCGGTCACTGCTTGCTAACCAAGTCTAGACTGGTTTCTCTGAGCTGTTGTAGGACAGAGCTGTTCTTTAGGTGATCTGCCAATCAACTCTGAAATGTAAAGGGAGCAAGGGACAATGTTGACAGTTTGTCCTACACTTCTCATAGGTATGGCTCAAAAAATAAACCTGAGCATTTCTACCCCATGTCTCCCAGTTTAATAGTACAAGGGGGCTTTGAAAAGTTTGTGGAAAAAATGGAATTCAAAGATAATGTAATTTTTCCACTAACTTTCTGAAGATCCCTCATATATTGGCTCCTTATGTTGGTATTTCCTTACGTTGCCTGAAAGCTTTAATCTCTTATCTGTTACAATAATCTTTTTCTATATTGTTTTAACTTCTAATATTTTTCATTGAAACTATGCATCATCTTCTCAGACTACTCCTAAGAAAGAGATAAAAGAATATTGAAAACAACTCTTGAATTACTATAGAAATGTGCCAGGTCACCCTAGTGCCATCAAAAAGAAAGAGCAGAGGACTATAGTCCCATGGAATGAGGAAGGCAGTGTGCCTGCAGAGAGGAGGCTGGCTTTCAAAATGTGCCCTTTGGACATTTAAACGAATATATACTTTCAATGTGGTATATATACATCTACTACTAATCTACTCAGGGGATTTTCTAACAATTTTTAATATTTTTTTGTGTGTAAAACATGTTAATGTTGGGTTGGCTGATTAATTTTCCTAGTAATATTTCTTTGTTCCTTGATACATTAAACCAAAGCCAACAACTATGTCCCTCTTCCTTGAATTCCCCAACTTGTGTCCAGAAAAACGAATAACGTCATCTTTTACAATTCAACAACTGTGACACTTATAAGATAAGCTGACTGTCACGACTCTGCAGCCCACCAGCATTTTCCTGTCAGCTATGCAGTCATTGTTCCCCCTTTTTGACATCTTGAAGGTATATATCTAGGTTTTAAAATTTGGGGTTACCAATTCCTGAGGGATATTTAGCAACACAAAACTGTCTATCTGATATAGAACCTTGCTGCTTGCTTTGATGTGAAGCCATGAAAAGTTCCCCTCCTCTGACTGACAAATTATATTCCTTCAACCCCACAGCTAACTTAAAAATTATGTAAATTACCCAGAGGAACAAAAACACTTTGCAATTATAACATTGTTAAATTAATTAGATAACAATGACAATAGCTTCCCAATCACAATTTGAGACAAATAAATTTGTACTTTATTGATAGCAGAGCAGAAAGGCCTAATCACTGTATTCCAGCATAGTCTGCTTTCTGTAGGGTAATGACCCATCTCTATATTCAGAACAACAATCTCATTCATCATAATCCACATTAAGAAAAAAGAAAAAAAAAAAAGACCTCTAGTCAAGCTAATGGAGGAAACGTGTGAAAAGTGATTGGCTGGGTAGAACTCCGTATGGAGCTGGAGGGGCCTAATTGATTCTATTGTGCTGCAAGGAAGCCTTCTGCCTAGTACATCAGATCTTTATCTAACTGCATTTCAATTGATTTTCTCTGATAGTCTTCTTTCTCATGTCTAAGGCTTAAAGTACTAAACTAATAACAGGATAAAAGACTTTGTAGTACAGATTTCAAAACATAATGTTCAAGCAGGACTATCATGGAATGCAGATGGCAGGTTGGGGGCATATAGCCCACTAAACCTATAAGAGCCAGAATCTGTGAGTTTGGGAAGTAGTTAAAAACAAAATGTTTAGAAGGTGAGTATGTTTCTGAAGAATCCAAAGCCAAACACTTAATCAGACAGTCACAGACAGGGGGTATTTCTATTCAGG
>NW_006408525.1:7623579-7627046 GCF_000296735.1 Chrysochloris asiatica | reverse complement strand
AAAAAAAAAAAAAAAATTTACATAGTCAACAAGTGCCTAATGTTCATTTACAATAGGAGGTAAACATGTAGGAATAAAGACCCATTTAGTAACTGTTACACATGTTCATGGTACATCAATTCTTTTGGTTTAGTACAGAATCAAAATGCTGAAGATTTGATTTTCTTAATAAAGAGTGATGGGTTTGGAAACAAGTTAGACAAAATTCAACTTTTAGTTGGAACATTTACTGGATTAATTGATATCCTAAACCAAAAATCTGGAACCAGCATCGCTTGGCAGAATTTAGAATGAGGGTATAAACATCCTTCTTTGGGAATTTATTTTGACAGCTTTCTTAAGGTTTAATTGACAGATAATAAACTGTGCATATTTAAAGTATACCACTTGATAAGTTTTGACATATGTGTACATTTACAAAACCACAACTACAATGAAGATCATGAACATATTCATCATTTCCAAAGGTTTCTCTTCTCTCATCCATATCCAGGAAACCCAATTCATTTGCTTTCTAACAACATTTTCTAGAATTTTATAAAACTGAAATCATACAAGTATTTGGTCTAGCTCCTTATAATAATCAAGATTATTATACTGAGATCCATCAGTGGTACTGCATTTATGAAAAATTCTTTCCTTGGTATTGCTGAGTAGAACTCCAATATATGGATATACCACAATTTGTTTATCCAATTACCTGTGATGGGCATTTGGATTGCTTCCAATTCTTGACTACTTACAAATATAGCTGCTATTTAACTATCTTACTACAGACAAACATTTTTATGTCATGTTTAGTATTTTAAGAACCTGACAAACTTTTCTAAAGGGGTTGTATAGTTCTATATCCCCATCAGCAGTGTATGAGGGCTCCAATTGTTCTAGATCCTCACCAACACTTGGTATGATCAGCATTTTTCATTTTAAACAAGCTAATAAGCATATATAATGGGTATCTCACTGTGGTTTTAATTAGCAATTTCCCTAAAGACTAATGATGCTAACCATCTTTCCCCATCTTTATTTCTAATTTGGTAAAATCTCTGCAAATCACTTGGCAATATTTATAATGTTTTATTATTAAGTGAAGATTTATATATTTATATATTCTGGATCTAAGTCCTGTATCAGACATGTATTTTTAACATATTTTCTCTCAATGTATGACTTGTCTTTTCATTTTATAACAGAGTCTAAGAAGAAGAGACTAAGAAACTAGTTTCATTGATTTTCTCCTATTGTTTTTATTTTCATTTTATTGATTTCCACTTTGATCTTTAGTTTCTTAAGATAAAGCTGAAATCATTGATTTAAGATTTTTCTTCTTTTCTAATACAAGCATTTAGTGCTATAAATTCCCCTTTAAGTGCTGCTTTAGTATAGCCTACAAATTTTGATGTGTTGAGTCTTAATTTTCGCTCAGTTCAAAATAATTTCTATTTCCTCTTTTTATTTCTTCTTAGATTCATGATTATTTAGAAGTATGCTAGTTTCTAAAAATTTGGGATTTTTTCCAAATATCTTGTGGCTATTGATTTCTCATTTAATTCCACTGTGGTCATAGAACAGAGGATTTAAATTATTTATGATATATATCCTTTATGAGCCAGAATATAGCTTATCTTAGTAAATAATTTTGTGTGCACCTGAGAAGGTGCCTTCTGTTGTTGTAAAGTTTCTTTTAAAATTAATCTGTATGATTTGCAATTAGATTAGGTTGCTTGTTAGTATTACTCAAATCTTCTGTACTCCTGCTTATTCCTGTTACTTCTATTTATTACTGAGAGAGGGATGTTGAAATACCAGGTTACCATACGGGTTTCTTATTTTGCTTGTAGATCTATCAGTTTTTGCTTTAGATACCTTGAAGCTCCATTATCATCAAGTGCAGACACATGGATCAACCCCTGCATCACCTGTGCCAACCTCACAATTGTTGCTACGCTTGAGTTCATCGCTGCTGCCACTGTGCCATCCATCTCGTTGGGAGTCTTCCTACTTTTTTGCTGACCCTACATTTTATGAAGCCCCATGTACTTCCCCAGGGACTGGCCCCTCCTGGTAATATGGTCAAAGTATGAAGGGTGAATTTTGGCTATCACGGCTTCTAATGAGCATTCTGGTTGTACTTCTTCCAACACAGACCTGTTTGTTGTTTTGACAGTTTATAGTACTTTTAATATTCTATTCCAATATTGAAACTCATGGTATATAGGTTTCTTAATTTCCATCCTTTTATTTTTATCCTATTTGTGGGTTTCTTGAAGGTAGGATATAGTTTAACTTTTCTTTTTTCCCATTAAAATTTTTTATTTATTTAGTATTTAGACCATGTGGATTTGACATGATTTTTGGTATGTTGGTTTTAGACTTGGTATTTTGCTCTATGTTTTCAATTTGTCCATCTCTTCTTTCTTTCCTTTCACCCTATTTCCCTGCCTTCTTTTAGATTAAATTAAGATTATTATGATTCTGTTTTATCTTCCATTTGGCATATTAAGTATAACTTGCATTTTAATAGCCGCTTTAGTGTTTAAAGCATATAGCTATCACTTATCAAAGTCTATCTTCAACGTTCAAACATGTGCTTCCGTTTCATCTTTCCTGAGCATTCTGCTATAGTTGTCATATATCTTACTTCTATATATTTTACAAACCATCAATACTTTGCTTCATTATTCTAATAGGCAATTGCCTTTTTAAGAGACTTAAATAATAACGTATTTTTATTTACCCATGTAGTTACTAATTCTGGTACTTGTCATCCCTATGTGCAGGTGCAGATTTCTATAGGGAATTATATTTCTCCTGTCTGATATTTCCTGTAGTGCAGGTTTGCTATTAAGGAATTCTTCTGCCTTGTTGTTGTTGTTGTTGTTGTTGTTGTTGTTGTTGTTAGGTGCCATCCAGTCGGTACCGGCCCTATGTACAACAGAACGAAACATTGTCCAGCCCTGGGCCAACCTCACAATTGTTGCCAAGCTTGAGCACATTGATGCGGCCATTAGGCCAATCCATCATGCTGGAGGTCTTCCTCTTTTTATCTGATCCTCCACCTTACCAAACATGATATCCTTCTCCTGCAACTGGTCCCGCCTGACAATATGTCCCAAGTATGAGAGACGAAGTTTGGCCATCCTGGCCTCCAAGGAGCACTCTGGATGCACTTCTTCCCACACAGATCTGTTGGTTCTTTTGGCAGCCCATGGTACTTTCAATATTCTCCTTCAACACCATAACTCAAAAGCATCAATTCTTCTATGGTCTTCCTTATTCACTGTCCAGCTTTTGCATGCATGTGAGGTTACTGGAAATACCATGGCTTGGGTCAGGCACACCTTAGTCCTCAAGCTGACATCTTTGCTCTTCAACACTTTAAAAAGGACTTGTGAAGCAGATTTGCCCAATGCAATACGTCTTTTGATTTCTTGACTGCTGCTTCCGCATCCTGAAGGCTGTGCTCT
>NW_006408525.1:7620534-7621668 GCF_000296735.1 Chrysochloris asiatica | reverse complement strand
CGAATTTGCTATTCTTTTCTGGGACAACTTTGATTATTCTCATTATGGAGAAAATTATGTTTTCCTGCTTTTTAGTAGGCCTGGTAATTTGTTATTGAGGTCCAAAAATTGTGAACTTCACCTTTTTGGGTATTTTTGCACTCCTGTAAATATTTTGGAGTCCTGGTGTGGTGCTGTAGAATGAGCACTGGAATGCAAGGTCGGTTTGAACCACAAGGTTGGCAGTTCAAACTCATCAACAGGGTTGCTATGAGTCAGCATCGATTCAACAGCATTTACCAACAACACAGGTGTTTTAATTAGAAATTTCCTAACGACTAATGATGCTGAGCATCTTTTCCCATCTATATTTGTTCTTTGGTGAAATCTGTTCAAATTACTTGTTAATATTTTTATGTTTTTAATTATTGAGATTTGAGGAGTTTTGTTCTGGGATATGGTTACATTATTTAGAAACAGGTTTCTCCTTTTGGGTCTGGCTTAAGCTTTGTTAGGTGTTGTTTCTAAGTGCCATCAAGTTGGCAGCTGGTAAGCTTGAACTACCAACCTTGCAGTTCAAACGGCTTTGTAGTCTGGTGCATTAACCCACAGCGTCACACTAGAACTCCAAAATATTTATAGGAATGCAAAATATTAGGTGGGACTGGGGCAATTTAGTACTATTTTTTGTTCCACTGTTGTGGCAAACCTTTCTGAGTCATCTATACAACTGATGGTGAATTATGAGTTTTTCTGCTCAGGTTGGTGGGAATAGGACTGTTCCTAGTCTGTGAATATTTCCTACATGAATGTTTCCTCCTGTCGTTTTTAGGTGCTTCTTTCTTGGACTTATGTACTTTTCTCACATATCATCAGCACTCAGCGGAAAACTTGAGACTGTCCTCTCTAAATTCTTACAGCACTCTCACCTTTTTGGTTTAATACCCTATGAACTCTAGTCACACTGACTTCCCAGACCTCCCGCTCCTTCTCTTCAATTCAAGAAGACTGCTGCACTTGGACATGGGCTACCCAAAATGAGGGGGCTACAATGGCAAGAAGTGACTGGCCTACATGCTTTCAAGAAGGAACCTAGATCCAGAGGGCGTGAAGGAAGGTAAAATCTCCACTGAGTAGTATCCAATCTGTCTAGGC
>NW_006408525.1:7619209-7619894 GCF_000296735.1 Chrysochloris asiatica | reverse complement strand
CAGCAGAAGACTGCTGCATTGTACCCGAGTTCTCCCTTTCTATGCTATGTACTAGCAAAGATCTGGGACAACTGTAGGGCTCACTTCATTTGTTTCTCATCTCTCAGGGATTGCTGTCCTTCACTGCCTGATGCTTAGTACCTATATAACCACACTATCATATAATTGACCAGTTTTTAAGTTGCTTTAGATGTAAGGTTAAGTCTGCTCTTTGTTATATCATATCATCTAAAAGCAGAACTCTATCTCCTTTAGAATTTGGTTGCTAAAATACTAAAAGAACATCATTTTAAGACGATTACTCTATGAAACGGTACCCTAACATGCACGGAAACCAAACTGTCACAGCAAGTCTTTTGGATACAAGCATTAACTGAAAAACAAATCGACCTATTGCTGTCCAATTGATCCTTACCAATGGCACCTATAGGACACAGCAAAACTGCCCCATTTACTGAACAACTTGTAAAACTCTATGTATGGCCAAACCATAGGCTCTGAGGCATCAGACTTTAGCCACCTAGCAGACATAGCAAACTGTCCCTCATCTGATTATTCAGTAATGCTTGTTAGTAATCTAATACATGAACCCTGGATATCCACAGACAAATGTAAAAACCTTCCCTAAAAGCCGAGACTGTAAATTCCAAAAAGGCAAGTCCCCCCTCCCCCATCCAAAAAAAAA
>NW_006408525.1:7615470-7618954 GCF_000296735.1 Chrysochloris asiatica | reverse complement strand
CTATGTATGGGGTACTCAATTCAGGCTTAGAAAATGTTTACTGTCTCACTTTTAGAAAAATATTCATTCACAATTACTTTAAAGATTTGTACATACTTCTGTTGTGCTCTATTTTAGAAATTAAGAAAAAATTTCCAATGCATGTGTAAAAACAAAAAAAATGTGCTTCATTGCCCTGATTCACCTAAACAATAGGAAGTCTTTTCCATGCTGTCAATGTGCCCTTTGCTTTTTAGAGATGCAGAGATAGAAACTGGAAGACACAGATTCCTGTCTAATAGCATTTTTTTTCTCACCACATTTTTAATGAACTGTAAATGAAAAATAAAAAGCATGAGATTATGCCAAATCTGCCTTCCTTTCTTTAATATCATGTATACTGAGAGATAGTCAGCATGCATAAGGAAGAAAAATGAAAATATTTGTCCAGTATTGTTGTCGTAAAGTGTCATTAGGCTGGTTCTGACCCACAGCGTCCTTATGTAAACAGAACTAAACTGGACCTGCATAACCCTCACAATGATTGCTATGTTTGAGTTCATTCTTAGAGCCACTTGTCAGCACATCGCATTGAAGGTCTACCTCTTTTTCATTGGCCCTCTACTTTACCATGTATGATGTCATTCTCCAGGAACTGTGCCGCCTGATAACATGCCCACAGTACATGAGACAAAGTCTTCTCCTACTCTCTTGTTAGAAGCGTTCTGGCTGTACTTTATCCAAGACAGATTTGTTTCTTCTGGAAGTTCCTAGCATGGTCAATATTCTTTACCAATACCATAAATCAAAGGTATCAACTCTTCTGTTTTTCTTATTCACTGTCCAGGTTTCATATACACATGAGAAGACTAAAAATACCGTCCCCTTGAGTCAGACAGACCTCAAAGTGATATGTTTGCTCTTTCCCACTCAAAAGGGTTTTTTTGCAGCAGATATGGCCAGTGCAGTAGGTGATTTGATTTCTTCACTGCTGTATCCATGATCACTGATTGTGGCACCAAGCAATATGAAATCCTTAACAATTTCAATCTTTTTTATCATGAAGTTTACTGGGCCAATTGTAAGGACTTTTGTTTTCTTTACATTGAGTTGTAATCCATACTGAAGACTATGTTGTTGTTAAGTGCCGTCGAGTTGGTTCTGACCCATAGCGACCCTATAACAGGGTTTCCGAGGGTGTAAATCTTTACGGGAGTAGAAAGCCTCATCTTTCTCCTGCAGAGAGGTTGGTAGTTTCGAACCGCTGACCTTAAGGTTTGCAGCCCGATTCGTAACCACTACGCTACCAGAGCTCCTTACTGAAGACTATTATTGACGCAAACAGAAGGCACTCCCAAATAGCACTACTGTTGTGCAGAAGAGAATGAAACACTGCCTGGTCCGTCAGCACCCTCACAACTGTTATGCTTGTGTCTACTGCTGTTGCCACTGTGCCAATTCACCTTATTGGGGGTCTTTCTCTTTTTGACTGACCCTTCAATTTACTAAACATAATGTCCTTCTCCAGGGACGGAGCCTTCCTGATAGCATTTCCGAAGTACAATCGACTAAGTCTTGGCATCCTGGCTTCTAAAGAACATTCCGGCTGTACTTCTACCAACACAAATTTGTTTTAAACAAATTGTATTTTTAATATTTTTCTCCAACACCATAACTCAAATGCATCAATTCTTCTGTGACACTATACTGTAATTATAACATAAAGCATGAGCAGTTATGTTTAGCGTGACTACACACCCTCAGGAGAAGTTAATGAACTGAGGCTGACCTTGATCACTGACTTATACCCTGAGGCACAGCGCAGCACTTGCTCCCTCTCCCAAATGCTCCAACCTTTGCTATAACAGTAATCAATTTGCTGTCTTGATCTCTCAAGCATATCATACATTTTCTGATCCATCATTAAGCCTCTAACTTGTAGCCTAATTAAATTACTGAAGAAAGACACTTTGGAATGCTAGACTTCAGCAGGAAGAAAAATTCGAAATAAATATTTGAAAAAGGTGAGAAAGTTGTGACTTCATCTTCATACAATAATTAATGATTCATTCACTGTTAACTTTTATTGCATTGCATTTTATAAACAAAACAGAAAAAACCTATATTGCAGAAGTGCCAAATACGAGAAGTCGGAGAAGGGAGACATAAAAAAGGCCTAAAGAACAAGCCAGCTCCTCATGATAGGTGTAAATAGATATGGCGTTGCTGTCAAAGAATGATCAAGAAGATCTTTCACAGTGTTGGAGTTAAAGAGGAGAAAATGTAGAGAAATGGAGAAGACCCAGAGTTAAAGATATGAAAAAAAAACAGGAGACAGATTAGAAAAAGGTGTTGTGCCTGACATAACAAATTAACTTTATCCATGGGCATAAATTTTCATTGCTTCCAATAAATGTTAAAATTCAATGGGGAAATCAAATTACTTCTACTATCCAGAGGCAGGCAATGCCACAGAGCACCACAAACAGCTCAATACCTGAAACACCAAAAAGGAGGGAAAGTAAATCCAAAATTATAGCAAATATCAGAGACTAGAAAGAGTCTCTTGTTGTTGTTAAGTGCCTTCGAGTGAGTTCTGACTCATAATGACCCTGCATAGGGTTTCAGATAACTGAAGAAACTACAAATCGAGGAACAGGCATAAAAACCCATTCAAACCTAATGTTTAAAAAGTGTCATTGCATTCTCACAGGCAGGTCTACTCAGAACTTGTGGATCCAAGAAGAATGAAGTCGGTGGTGGGTTGGTTTACTTATGCTTTCCCTTAAGAAATCAGGTACAGAGGTCCAACCAAGACGTAACATGTTGGGGTTACCAGTTTATATTCTTAATAACGAAGTATCAAATCTACAATATGCAGATACTAACTTATAAGGAGCTATAAAATGGTGAAGCAAGTTTAATACAAACCATAGTGAATATACTTAAATATTTCTTTATGATTTGGAAGAAAGTTCAGTATCTTGCCACTGTTTCAAAATCACTATACCTATGACTCCATTACTATATCTATGCCTCCAAAATTCAATGAAATCTTTGGTTTTAGGTTTTCTTCTCAGTGATTCCTATACTAATGAAATATTACCATTTATGAATCTATATTCTAGAAGGGATTCTGGAATGAAACCCTTAGCAAAACTAAATGGAGTATATGGGCAGTTCCTATAGGTATGCCTTCCAATCTAAACTATCTTGGTCATTAATGTGCTAAGAGAATAGAGACAGCTCCATCTTCTAATAATTAAGAAGAGTTGATTCTCCAAATTTTAGTAGAAGAAAAATATCTTACTGAAAAATATTTATCTTTTGTGCTGTAAAGCTTACACTCATATAATGGGAACAACATCATCTAATCTGGAGAATCCATTCTAGGTATTATTGTTGTTAGGTGCTGTCGAGTCAGTACTGACTCATAGTGATATTATACACATCAGAAGGAAACACTGCCCAGTCCTGCCTGCACCATCCTCACAATTGTTATGCT
>NW_006408525.1:7597243-7615290 GCF_000296735.1 Chrysochloris asiatica | reverse complement strand
CTTCTGGCAGCCCATGGCACTTTCAATATTCTCCTCCAACACCATAACTCAAAAGCATCAATTCTTCTATGGTCTTCCTTATTCACTGTCCAGCTTTTACATGCATATGAGGTTATTGAAAATACCATGGTTTGGGTCAGGTGTACCTTAGTCCTCAAGCTGACACCTTTGCTCTTCAACATTTTTAAAAGGTCTTGTGCAGCAGATCTGCCTAATGCAATACGTCGTTTTGATTTCTTGACTGCTGCTTCCATGAGTGTTGATAGTTCATCCAAGAAGAATGAAGTCCTTGACAACATCATTCTTTTATTCATTGATATGAATGTTGTTTATTGGTCCAGAGTGGTAAGGATTTTTGTTTTCTTGACATTGAGATATAATCCATACTGAAGGCTGTGTTCTTTGATCTTCATCAATAACTGTTTTAGGTCTTCTTCACTTTTAGCAAGCAAGGTTGTATCATCTGCACATCTCACGTTGTTAATGAGTCTTCCTCCAATCCTGATGCCACGTTTTTCTTCATAGAACCCAGCTTCTCAGATTATTTGCTCTGCGTACAGACTGAATAAGTATGGTGAAAGAATACAATCTTGTCACACACCTTTCTTAATTTTAAACCATTTAGTTTAAACACTTAATTGTGCTCATGAGGAATTTGCACCTGGACCAAGAGGCAGTTGTTTGAACAAAACATGGAAACACTGAATGGTTTAAAATTAAGAAAGGTGTGTGACAAGGTTGTATTCGTATGCACTAGATTTGCCTAAATAGTGGGTACTATTTCCCTAAATGGAGTCCTGGTGTGGCCCTGTAGGACACGCACTGGACTGTACGGTCAGCAGTTCAAACTTACCAGTGGCTCCTCGGAAACCATATACAGGGCTGCTATGAGTCAGAATCAACTCAGTGACACTTAACAGCAACAGTCTTTCTTGAAAGATGTACAACACAGAATTATGTACACAAGCAAGACATGTATGTAACTATGTAAAAATACTTTTTAGTTAGTTAGGGTGACGAGAAATTTTAGGAAAAATTGTAATGAAATGCTCATCCTCTTAAGTGTGCCAATAATAAGACAAGGCAGGGACAGTGGGAAAGTAAGTAATACTGCCTTCTTTCTCATGTTCCACCAGGAGGGGTTCCTCAGGTTCCAGCCTTGGTTAGAGACGGAACTCCTCCCCAAGGAGGACACAGTGACATCAAATCTGTTTCAGAAAGAGAAATATATCCCTGAACCAGTTTACTTATTATGTTTAGTTTTTAAAGCAACAAAAAGCTGAAAACTGCAAAATGCTATCAGGGCCATTTGCTAAAATAAATGCAGAGTCCAAAAAAATCAGCGAACCGTATCAGGAAGGTTTATTCTTGGGATCATCTTAGTAAAACAGACTAACATGGAAAACGGTAGTAACTAATTGTGTCAGGACATCGCCAAATAGGATGTGATGTGTGTGTCTACTTGTTCTTTCTCTATAGCCAGACATGAGAAAAGTCTCTTTGTATGGAGGCAAATTCGTATGGAACAGCTATTGTATTGGAAAGGAGAAGAAATGTGACTGGCAAGAGGTCTTCTGCCATTGTATGTGGGAGCTCTCGACTCGCTGTGAACCTACCTCCTCCTCCTCTTGCCGGCACACCAGAAAACCAGAACCTTGACAGGATTTCCTCTTCTCATGTAAAGCACACAGTCCCTTGTAATAATGGCACTCCATATTCACGGCAGTTTGTTTACTTATCTGGGAGATTTTCCAATAAGAGATCTTCAATTTTTACTCAAGGAGGAACAAAAAAATTGTACAGGGCCAGCATATGTACATTTCATCTGGGGTAGTAATAGCATCCAAATACAGACCAAACTTTATATTCTGTCAGCCAAATCTACCATCAGTCTGTACATGTAAATCAGTTCTACAATTTATCTGGCTATTAAGCACAAATTTAGGATTTTTTAGTAGAAGGAATCCAATTTCCTTATGGCATTAAATGTGCGCGTTTTTCCTCGGAGAGAGTAGTGTAATTGAATTCTGTCCATCATGCAGATCAGGGCAGCTCATCTTTGTCCAGCAATCATCTTTTTAAAGACCAGAGAGAGCAACAGCAATGCGTCTCCAGCACAGGCTACTAGTTAAATATTAACTGAGGAGAGTGCATTCAACCCACAAGACAACAACTGAGGCACCATGAAATGAGATTTTAGAAGGGGCAGTCATCTATCTACCACCCGTGCCCGCAGCTACTCCACTATTCCTAGTTTAAAATAATGACACTGTCTGTCTGTTCCTTTCAGAAAAGTGTGTACACTGATGTACCCAAGAAGTGGGGGGGGGGGGGGGGAAGAACACTGAAATAATCACATGATCAATCAAATATTGATTAAACCCATAGGCACATTGTGTGCCACTGTCTCCTCCTTTAACAGAATAAATTGAAAAACACTGCACTGTGTTCTGTGATAATGAAATAAAGACAACTGCTTTAAATTAAATGCAACAAGTAGACCTTGTAACATGACCAAAATCCATCCCAGGCTCTTTCTAAATTCCAAATGCCACTAGAATTCTTCTTTAACAATACTCAATGAGAAAGGTTTCACACTTTTCTTTTCATAGATTTCCTGTAATTATATATTTATAAGAAAACACGGATTTACTTGGCAGCCAAGCCAAAATGTTTCATATTGCTTTTAGATTGCAACACTTGTTGAAATATAGTATACTAAAATGCAGTAACTTTTCTATTTTAATGTGGTTATAAGCTTCCTGCTAGGCAGCATGCTAATTGAGACTTTTGATGTTAGCTTTTCTTAAGACATGCTATCCTTCATCATCTGTAGAGCATTTTAACTATAGATCTCTTATAGTCATCCCCAACTTGACAGAGGTAAGGCACAGGGGAGGGGGAGAGGGGGAGGTGGGAGGATGAAGGCCACTTTATCAAAGTCAGTGGAAATACAAGGTATTAATTATGTTAAATGAAGAAATATGGGCATTTGGTTACTTTTGTGGGTCAGAAATATTTTAATCTGTCGCTGCCAGCCAGCTGCCTTTCCCTAACCCTCTCCGCATTTATATCAGCTGCAGGAACACATCAAAGCTCCAAAAAGTGAAGAAAGCAGCCACCAGTAGGGACGTTTCCCCTGCCTCCACAAGGTCACAATTTCAACTAGAGCGACCACAGTGTTATCCACTGCAATCAGTGATACAGCCACGATCAGTTTTATATTTTGGAAGTATAGATGTTAGAAATACTAATCCCTCAGACCAAGGCAATTAAAAAAAAAGAAAAGGCACTAGTGAATGGAAAATAAAACTTTTGTGATATTTAGGAAACAAAACAAATGGTATACTCAACTGCCCGCAGTCAAAGCAGAGTCTGATCACACAGACTCAGCTGACTTGTAAGCGTTGCTAACTGCCAAGCACACTGTAGCAGGAACACAGTTAGAGAGAGGGGAAATACAGTTTTTGTCCACGATGCCTTGGAAACACTTTGTTTTAACAGTTATGGACACCAATGGCACATCTTTAAATGAGACATATTCATGATACGGTGGGGGGTGGGTACTTTTTACAAAGTCATCTAGTAAAATTAAAAAATAAAAATTGTTCAGATGCAGTTTTTCTAATCAAGGAATAAAATAACATGCTAAGAAGTCAGGTCATTATAAATTATAAGAATTCTGGCAAAAAAAGAAAGAAAGAAAACAACAACCCTGCAGTATATCATTAAAAAGCAACTTTTTAATAAACTGTACTTATCAGAATTTAATTTATGTCTTTGAATCTAGTAGCATATACAGATTTTAGACAACTGTATTCATAGATGATTCTATTTTTCAATACACATTTCTCTTTAAATCAAAGATAAGTACCATATGTCTTTTTCATCTAAGTTCAATAGCAGAAAATTCTCACAGGAATTGACTTAACTTGTGGATATTACTTGAAGGAAGTATAATATACACACAAGCATATTATATACACAGATCCAAAAACTATCTGTTCTACTAAGAGTAGGTGTTGAGAATAACCCCAATGGTACACTTTTAAATATAGTAGTGAATCACAACAAAGCAAAAATAAACCTGGTTTGTCTTTAACATTATATTAAGGTAGAGAGGACCATCAGTAAAACAAACACAAAATCCACAAAAAACTAAGTCCACAAGACTCTGCTGAGAAGTCAAGGAGGCCCTCCTTCTCCCTACCTCTGAAAAGAAAAGGGATGAAGCCAAAGGCTGTTCCACAACTGGTGAGTCATTTGAAACTTCTTCAAACGTTTGCTCTACATTATTGTTGTCCCCATCTTCCCAAGGGGGTTAAAAATACACAAGATTTCTGTACAAAGACACACATTACAGAGCTGCCTAGATTTTCTGTAATATTAACAATGAAAAAAAATCACACATGATGGTTCGGGTTTATAAACTGGTTTTATGTCAAGAATAAAAGGATTTAGAAACACATTCACCTCCAACTGCTTTATAGTTTTCTTCCTTACTTCACATTAATACCTTGGGGGAAAAAAACCTAAGTAATAAGAAATTCCATGTTTGTTTATAGATAATTGTTGATAGAGATCAACCTCACAAGGAATTTAACGCCAAATCCAACGAAATGTCTCTAGTTGTTACCTGGTATACCATTGCTGATATTAAAGCACAGCAACATTTAATTTTGACAATAAGCAGAGGTAAACATATTGATTATCTGTTCCTATGTGTATTTCTTACTGAGTAATCAAAGGCAACAAAGCATTCTTAGCTCAGACGTAGAGAATATAACTCTAATCTTAGACTTTAAAGGAGAAATACTACTACTATGTATAGATCCATATGTTTTTTGCTTTAAGTGAGAAAAATTATGATTCCATATCTTTTTATTTGTTCATGTTAAATTGTGTCAAGAAAAATAAACCAAGTGATATATATAGAGAGAATTTTCCTTTATATACACAAACAGAGATGCATTTCTGAGAGTAAAATATGTTAACTTTACATCAAATCTCTGTGCTTTTAATATTTTGCTATTTGCTTTCTTTTGTATTTCAGTATTTTAAAAATATTTAAGACCTACATTTTAAACATATGTAGTAAAAAAAAAAAAAAAAAAGTCACCCCTCGTCCGGTTTATGCAGCAATGCCTCAACAGAATTTCCTTATTAGTGCTTGCTTACTGTTTCATGTACTACCCCCTCTCCTTTTGAACTTATCTCCGTTTCAGTCAGCCACTATTTGTGCAACCTGAATTTTATTAAGACATGAGTGTAGAAATTATTTCAATGTCTGGATGAAGATAGCCTGATATTTGATTCAATATAAATGCCACTTATCTAATTGCTGTCAAAGATGCACCACTAAAATTCCCCCAAATTTTAATATCTACAGTAATACAGTCCAACACTTTTTGAAAAAGGTACCAGTCATGCAGGTCTAACTTGGCTTGACAAATTAATTAGAGACTTAGTTTAACTAAATTAAAGTGGCTGACACTGGATGGAAGCAAAACTCAAAAACAAACTATAAAAATCATGCACCTATTCCATCGTTCTTTCTTAAAAAACAACTGAAGCAGTTGGATGAACTTGAGATACATTTGGCATAAAAGTACCAGTACTAAAGTTACAAGACATTTGATGGGTCATTTAAAGAAAAGAAATCGTCTCCCAGTCATTTGAAGGATAAGAAAATAAATCCTTTTCATGAATGTAGGAAAAATCCAAGTATACACAAAATATCCATGGTTAAATAAAACTTGAGGTGATTGAAACTGACTAGCATTTTACAATATTAATGCTAATGGTTCATTACAGTCTTGTTTGCATGTGTAACAGTTCCCATTAACCAAAATAAATAAATAAATAAAAGAACACAAGGATTGAATACAGGAAACAGAAGCAAATGGAAAACTAAAGGCATACATGGTAAGGAATGAAGATAGAAGAAGTATCAAATCAGTCAGAAATATAAAATAGCAGTTTCCAGTGTTGGGTCAGGAAATAAGGTAGTTAGAGAAAAGTTGCCGTCTAAAGAGAAAACACTTTTAGGAAATGGCAAAATTAAAACAGAAGTAGATATGTAAAATAGATGAATGAAGACAAGGTCTTCCTGCACCAAGGGAGTTGTTTAGGAGAAACAGTGTCCGTTTGTGGCCAGCGATAATACTTTCCATTCAATACAGTTTGCAGCTTGCTGATTCATATGATTGCAGGCTGGCGCCCTGCTGGCGAGCCTCTCCACTGAAATTAAATCCACTCTCTTCAGTTATAAATTATAATGCTCTATAAACAACACTCCCACTGGGAATGGGGAGAGAGAGGGAGAGAAAGAAAGGAAGAGAAGGAGAGGGAAGAGTGGAAAAAGAGGGAGGGAAGGATAGGAGAAAGAGAGACGGAGAGGGACAGACTTTCTGCACAGTCCACTCACTGTTTAATGTTCTGCTCTTCTGCAACAAACAAGGGGAGTAAGTCTTCCACAGATAGCACGCCTGCTGTAATTCATACACTGTTTGATGTAGAGCCGAGAAAGGAAAGTGGGATAGTAATGTAAGGCTAAGAGGAAAAGCACTTAGAAATCAATGAGTATGCAAGAAGGGAAAACAGATTTGATCCATGGATTTTTCAAATCTATCACTGAATATATCTCTGGAGTCCCAAGGGAGCAGCAAAATAAAATAAAATTCTTGAATTCTACTTAGGTAAATTAGATCTACATACTGTGTATCTTTTCCTATCCAAATCAATCAGATATTCACCCATGATGCACTGGGAAAAGGTAGATTCACATAGGAAAGCAAAGTTAAAAATAATCATTCCAAAATATCCCTAGACAGAGTTCTGAGCAAAGGGAAAGTTCAATGATGTGATCATCATATCACCCAGAAAATGTCCAGATCTCTACTGCAGGTTTTTTTTTTTTTTTTGCAAACACCCTTTTAAGAATTTAATGCTAAATTATTCAATTGTTTAATGGGGTGGAATTTGTTTTGAAAAAGAGGTGCTTTCATAAAGGAAAATAATTGCAAACAGTCAGTTTATTAATGAGCTAAAAACACTCATACAAGAAAACAGCCCATTATGGAGTTGGGTTGTATACCCCAGTTCTCAGGCATTAACTTAGATCCATATTTCTGATTTCCTTGTGTGTGTACGTGAATCTTTTTAAAACAGAGTGACATATGCTCCAAAGCACGGTAGACAAACTGTCACGTGCCAAAGAGAATTCGAAGAGCTTACAGCCCCTAGTTACTCATCAACTACAAAAGGACACAGTTCTACAGGAAAAAACCGAAAAACATCTTCCACATTTCTTATCTAATGGTGAACCTGAACATAAAAATAAAAGCTGAGGCAGGGGATATAAAGAAGGGAGAGAAGAGACAGGGAGGAGAGAGGTAGGAAGAAGGTAGCCAGCCAATTCAAATCTAGGTTTCAATGTGATTTACAAGAGGCAGCAACCTACAAGACCGAAGTTGCATTTTAGGTGAGGAAATTCAATGAAAACAGAATCCTCCACAACCATCAACTTCCACTGCACTATCTGGTTTTGGCAGAGTGAATGTTGGTCTAATCCGCCCCACAAAGTAACAAGATAAAAGAACACTTTAGCTTTCTTCTGGAGTCATTCGATGAAGAGGGAAAGGAAAGGTGACTGAGATTCTAGTGCTAGACCTGAAGGGATTTCACCAGGCTAAATTCCAAACCTCCAAAAACACTTGGAAATTGAAACATTGATCCAAAACCTTAACCAGAGAATAAGGCTTCATAAAAACTCAGATTTTACTCTCTCTCTTACTTTTTTAATGTGTCTGGCTGTCTGTCTCTCTGTATCTCTGCGTTTGGCTGTGGTGCATACCAAGTAAATTATTTGCTGATAGGTGAATCTCAGCAAATGCTTTTCTTTCTTTGAATGCCTGCTGAGCTTGTTGGGAAAAGTCATTTAAGTCACTTAAAACAATCCCTTGAAAAGTAAAACTCAATTCTGAAATAAGAGTATAACTCAGAGCTTAAAAATAAATTAAATAAAGGAAACATTAAAAGATAAATGGAGCAGGATGCTCTGTGGCTGAGGTAATCTGAGTGGAAAGGGAAGAAGGAGGGTTACGTTAATAAATGATTAAAAGGCCTTAACAAGGGCCTATCAGGTTGACTAGGAAAGCATTCTTCTCCTCTGCTCCTTGAGACCACCTTTTTTACATTTGTTCTCAATGCTGATCAATATGGTTTTCATTTGCTGATTTCCATAATGCCATATGTGATCTGCCAGCCTGACATAATAAAGCTAGAAAGAGCTGAAGTCATTTGAACATTCTCGCTTGCACGACTGTCGCCAGTTCACCAAATGCCTGTTATCTGAAAGCCAGTATTTTTCTCTTGATTATTGACAAATACCAGAGGGGTTTTCCTCTAGACCAACGTAAAAATTCAGCCTTGAGTGGCAAATTAAAATGAAGCTTTACACTTTCTCTGTAGCCTTTTCTTTCTGGCCACTCCTGTAACCAAATATAAATTTGACTTTTAAGTAAAGGGAAAACACCAAAGATTTACGTGAGAATTAACTGTTTCTGAACACAAATGCTCACTTCTGTCGTTAAAGCAATAACGTACGCAAAACAAAACACGAATACTTTAGTTGTCACCAAAGTCACAAGACACATTTATTGACCCAATACAAGTTTTGCGACAAATACATCACTTAAATCAGCCCACTACTATTTGTCTGATAACTTTCACCCAAATTCACATCAAACTGGATGGTCATTAATGCTTTACTCTCTGACAAACTTTCTTAGATCCACACTCTGGCACAGAAGAGCATTTTTTTTTTTTTTTTTTTTTAAATCACACACAGCTTGTTTTACCCCCCTCATTGTATAGTAAAATAAGTTTGATAAGGTCATCTCACCAGAGTACATATGCACCAATATGCCCGAAATGTTGCATTAAAAATTGCTTGGAGTGTTTACAGGTCATTCTTCCAAACCCAAGACACAATTTTAAGGAAAAGTGCAGAGAGGAATGTATTTCTGACACAACTTCTACCCAAAACAAAAAGGTAGTTGCTTTTGATTTAAAAAAAAAAAAAAAAATTCAGCCTTGCATTTAAAAAACAGAGTTACATTTTTGTGCCAGCACCTTTGTTCATAATACATTTTAGTCCTTTTATATTAAACATGTAAAATAATATTCTGGTGATTAAATTAGGTCATGTGTTAATTCTTAAGAATCTGAAAGATCCTGGTGGCAGTTTCTGGAACGTTTCTTCTTTCTTTTTTTAAACTACATGGTGGTCACCCAGCAAATGGCACGTTGCCTCAAACAAAACGGAAGGAAGGCAGTGTAGCAGGACATGAAATGGCTAAATGAAAGGTCCTACGAGAGAACAAAGTGGTTCTACGGAGACGAACAACATGCTCACTCACTCACTATGTGCTGCCCTTCGCTAAAAGAATGGATTGGTTTTTCTTCTCCTTTTCCTTCATTCCTTTATCAGTATTAAAATGATGATGCCTTTAAATTGGTTCGCTTCATAACATGCCAATTATCAGGGGGTTTGTTGTAGTTGGTTATGCTTTAATTGCTTCGGAAAACAGTAACAGATGCTGCCCCCGCAACAGAAGTATTAAAATTCTGACACCATATTACAAACGAATCTTACGAATGCCGTTAAATTCTGATACATGAGTTGATAATGTGGTGAACAGTGAAAGTAAGAAAAAAGAGTAGATATCCTGCTTCCAAGTTTACTGCTACCAGCCGCTAAAAGCAAACATTTCAGGAACTTTGGGGGGAAGCTCTAAGACTTTGGGATTATGATAAAAATGAAGAATAAGGCATCTTTGTTTTAAAAGTACCAATCTACCTTCTCTTGTTAAGTCCACAGTAAGTAAATCTAAGCCATTACATTACATTGACAGGTTTGAAGAAGTTGGAGAAATTATGTAGGCGGCATCTTTTAAGCATAGAATTAATTGTTTTTCTCTGATAGTCATAGTAAAAGCAATAAATATCAGGAAACAGAAAAGGTGATTTTACCTAGGTAGGAACCGGGGAGAAAGGCAAAAGTGACAGTCTGAAAGTCTAGTGGACTTGGTGGCACACAACCTTATGGAAAACTAAGCTATATAAACATTTATTTACATGAACCATAATTGCTACACTATGTTGTTGTTGGTAAGTGCTGTCTAGTCGATTCCACCACATACCAGCTGTGTATAGGGTTTCTGAGGAGTGGCTGGTGAGCTTGAACTGCCAATCTTGCAGTTTAAAATGACTTTGCAGCCCAGCAAGACAGATCAAATTAGCACTATGTTACATCATAGCTTCATTAGAGCAGTAGGTTAATCAGGATGGTTCATGACTCTGATGAAACATAGATTACAATCATTTAGACTTCTAAGGGGAAGTAACATGGAGGAGGCACAGGGAGAAGATCAGAAGACGACTACTAATTTCCAGAAGATAAAGGACAAGAATGGAAGTCTCATGTACAATTTACAGAGCTAGTGTTGTTGTTGTTGTTAAGTGCCATCGAGTCAGGTCCGACCCATAGCGACCCTGTACAGGGTTTCCGAGGGTGTAAATCTTTACGGGAGTAGAAAGCCTCATCTTTCTCCCGCGGAGCGGCTGGTAGTTTCGAACCGCTGACCTTAAGGTTCGCAGCCCGATTCGTAACTACTACGCTACCAGAGCTCCTTTACAGAGCTAGTAAGAAAGTTTATTTTGATTCCTAAATTCAGGAGAACTGGAAAAACAGTAAGCTTGTACAGGAGGCGAGTCCTGGTGTGGAATTACAAGATAAGCACTGGACTGATAACTGCAAGGTTGGCAGTTCAAACACACCAGATGCTCTTTGGAAACCCTATAAATCTCTATAAAAGCTGTTCTTTTGAACTGACTCAACAGCACTTAACAAGTACAGGATGACAGAACTAAAAAACAAAATGTATTAAAGAAAACTAAAAAAAAAAAAAAAAAAGATCCCGATTGCACAAAAATTAAAAGTTTAACAACAAATGGCTCTTCTAGAGAAAAAAAGAATCTCTATGAGGCTATTTCTAGATCCTTTGCTCCAGCTGAGAAGGTATCTTTCAGTGCTTTGCAGAGGAAGATGTATCTACCAATTCAGACAACCCTTTTCTGCCCCTAAGGAAAATGACCAGGAATCTGCTGCACTGGGTGGGATGTTTGTGGTCTGTCTTCATCACCACTACATCCACAGCCCTTCAACCTTTCAAGAGTGCCTGCATAGCACAGTTATTCAAAATATACATACTGGATGCTAGAGAGCTTTAGAAGCAATAAGGAGTTTTGGAAAAGTCCTTAGCATTTAAAAAAATATGCACACACACACAAATAAAACTTGTAGTAAAAGAAAAACAGTAGAAGCAGGAAGAGAAGGAAGTATTATTATTATTGGAAGTAGCGGTAGTCATTGTAGCTTTAAATTACAAGCTGGAAGTGTAGGTAAAATCCAGTTGTCTAGATGTGGCTCTTGAGCCTTATCAGCAGGTGGAGATTTACTCACCCTTCAAGTGGGCTCCCAGAGAACTCTAAACTACCAAAGGTTTCAACAAAGGTGGAAAACAAAAACCTTGAGTAAAGGAAGGATTTATAGTCAAGTTTAGCAAGTGAGAAATGAAATGATGAGGTAAGTACCTTATTAGTAATGCTAAGGTCAGCAGCAGGTCAGAATGGGTTAAGACAGAAGATCCTGTCAAACGCCCAGAAGCAGTCTGGATGGTGACATGTGAAATTTGTCCTCAGTTTCCTCAATTCTAAAAGACCAGCTACTGAATCTAATGATGAGAAGTTATACGAAAGCAAATCTACGTGTCATTAATTAGTTGGAATTCATGAGGAGTTTGAAAGCAGGTTATGAAAAAGACTTTGCTATTTTATTTCTTGGTCTTTTGCGGATTCTGGTAACAGAATTCCTTTCAAGAACACATAGGACTCATATCACACATCTTGTGTAGCTGTTCCCACTTTTCAGTCCACGTGGGTGGTGGTTATTATTTTTAATGTATTCCTACTTTAGTAAGTCATAAATAAGCTTACCTATTCAAATGACCACAATAAATGATGAAGAGTAGCACACTGACCCATAAGCAGCAAACACCCAGAAGGCAATATTTAAAACATAAACTGCCAACAGCAGCCTGGTCAGGTTTCATAAATCAGAGCAGTAGTGGCCCTACACAGTGGGAATGAGAGCTCCAGTAATTGCAGCCTTCTGTCTGGGAACATACAGTAAAAATAGCCACCGTAAGCAATCCTCCTGACCAATCAATAGACTCCTATTAACCTCCCAGCCAATTACAGGATGATTGGCTAAGCAAACAAAGAATTATTGGCTGTTTAGTTGGGACTATATTCTGGCCCCTCTCTTCCCCCTGTTTCTCATTCTGTTCCTCTTCTCCTCCCTACCCCCTTTCCTGTTAGGAAAAAACATCTGCAAACACCTGATATTCATCTAAGTCTCTGCAGTTGTACAGTCTTGTTAAATTGTTACCACCTTTTCCACAAGCAGTTTTGGCAATTAACCTCATGGCCAGAGACTTCAAAGAAAACAACTGTTGAGTTTAACCTCTCTGAGCTACCATAGATTCTTTTATGATTTTTCCTGAAACACTTTCATCCAGGGAGGAAAAATGCAGACTGATAAAATTAATGTTTATTTTAATATTTGTCTAATTTATTAAGAAGACAAATGCTGCAGATATTTGCCATAACATGGTGCACTCACTTCACAAAGTCTCCACGAGTAGGGTTTTATTTTAATTTACATTCCCAACACATGTGTGCTTCTTTGCTCTTCCACAAATCCTACATTTGCTGGAATCCAAGGATTTGATACATTTGACCCTCTCTTGCCCCTGTTCACAAATCTCTCATATGTTTCTCAAAACTGCTTAAAAGTTCAGAATGAAAAATGCATGTAAAATTAATGCTAAGAACCAAAGTTGCCCTTAAAAATCTATTTTCATTTTTTATTTGTACCCTCACATATCTACTTTTTACATTAAAAGCAAAGATAATCCCTAACTCTCAGGAGAATAAACTACTAGCAATAAAGAACAAAACATATGACTGAACAAGCAATACAATTCTTCCCCAGCAATCTTGTGGCCTCCGAGTTTTCAGGGCAAAACAGGTTCTGGGACCAGCTTTTTACAGCTGTGTATTCTGATATAATGGGCTCTGATGGTAGTAGCTGAATGCAGGTTTGTGGAGGTGTGCTAACTTCCTTCAGACCACAGAGTCCATTTAGAATTGGAACAAAAGTGATTAAATATTTAGTGAGGTGATAATTTTGTTTAGGGCCTGGCTATAACCAAACAGCACGGTTCTGCCAATATTATCACCAGAACCTCCCCACCCTCAAGCAATCTAGGAGGGAAGAGGAGGAAGCATGTTTAATAAGGCAGGTTTGGGAGTGAAACAGACCTGGGCTAGAATTCCACTTTTGCTGCTTATTAGCTGTTGAAAGCCAGCAAGTATAAATAATTACACCTATCTTGAGCGGGACATTGTGAGGAGAAAATGGGGTAAAGCACATACGGCCAAAGTAACAATGTTGTATTTATCCTAAAAAATCAGGAAATATCCATTAAAATGTGGATTTCCTGCCTCTCTTTACCAAATGGAAGGTTCTGGCAACACAGAGCCCACCCGTCTCAGTGGCAATGTGGGAAGGTGAGTCCGCAGCAAACTTAAAGTGCACCATGTGCACCCCGCACAAAATGGTTTATCAGAGAGTTTAGGGCAGTGTCTGGCACAAATGCTTGGCATACAGTAAGTACTCAAGAAAGGGTAGGCCTTATAAGATCTACTCCATCAAGTAATATCAGGCAATCTTGAAACTGCAGACGGTTTCATAAATGTGTATCAGCTAAACATTTCACAAGGCAGAGGAGACATCAAGCTCTGGAAGTAATTTAAAAATTCCATGCCACATATATGTCATTGTTCTAACCCATTCCAAAACCTCTACTTCCCTAACATTTCTCTTTTTAAACTCAGTTCCAACCCATTACCATCCCATCGAGTCTGACTCATAGCAACAGGTCTGTAACATCTTTCTCCCACGAGCCACTGCTGTTGTTGTTGTTAAGTGCTATAGAGTCAGTTCCGACTCATAGCAACCCTGTATAGAGTTTCTGAGGAGTGACTGGTGAGTTTGAACCGCCGACCTTGCTGTTCAAATGGACCCTGTGGTCCAGTACATTATCCTGCAGTGCTACACCAGGACTCCAGTGAGCCAGTAGTGGGTTCAAACTGCTGACCCTTTGGTTAGTAGGCGAGCACTTTGTCACTGTTCCAGTATGGCTGCCAGCGAGTCAGCAACCCTATGAACAACAGAAGGAAGAATGTGCAGCCCTGTACCACCCTCACCATTGGTCTCATGTTTGAGTGAGTCTACTGTTGCAACCACCATGCCAACTGCTGACCCTTTACCAACAAGTCCTTCTCCAGGGACGTTCATTTACCACTTAATGTTTTTTTAAGTTATGTCTCTTGGCATTTAAGCACATGCTGTCTATGTTGTGGAATCCTGGTGTGGCACTGTGGATTAATGCGCTGGACTGAAAGGTCGGTTTGTATTGCAATGTCAGCAGTTCAAGTTCATCCGCTGCTCCTCGGAAACCCTATGTGGGGTTGCTATGAGTCTAAACTGACTCAATGGCACTTAACAACAACAACTATCTAGCTTGTATTGGTGTTTGCCTTGGTTATGAATTTCTTACATCCCAAACCAATTTGTAAGCTCCTCAAGTGTGTATTTTCAAAGTTTTATTGAAAATATATAAATACCTCTAGACCAGGCAATGGAGTCCTGGTGTGGAACTGTAGCATTAACACTGGACTGCTAAATGCAAGGACGGTAGTGCAAACCCACCAGCCCTTCCTTGGAAACCCTCTGCACAATCACTATGAGTCAGACCTGACTCAATGGCACTAAATAACAACAAATCTAGGCAATAAGAGGCCAGTCTAAATCCAGGAAATACTTAAAAGATATACTTAAAAATACTTGTTAAGAAGCAGAAATCTATCAGATCTAGTTTGATATAAGAAGTGACTATAATTAAAAATGCTGTATATAAAATATGTATAAAAATCTTTCTTTTTAGTTTTCTTCAGTAAGTGACTGTTCCCCCTTAAATATTATTTAAATTACCAATTTGCTTAACGAATTTTTCTCACAGACAGTTCAAAGAACAATCTTGATTCATCATAATCATATTCTAAATTGTTTTTCAGATTCACAGTGACCCTACAGGATGGAAGTTGTTGTTGTTAAATGCCATCGAGTCAATTCCAACCCATAGCGACCCTGTATAGGGTTCCCAAGGAGCGGCTTGAACTTGAACCACTGACCTTGCAGTTCAAACCAACCTTGTAGCCCAACGTATTAACCCTCAGCACCACACCAGGACTCCATATGACAAAGATGAACTTCCCAATAGGGTTTCCTAGGCTGTAATCTTTATTAGAGCAGATTGCCACATCTTCTCTTCTGCAGGGTAGCTCATGAGTTTGAACCTCCATTGGTTCACAGCCAAGTGCTTGACCATTATGTCTCTCAAGAGTCTAAACTGTTGTTATTGTTAAGTGCCATCAAGTTGGTTCCAACCCACAGAGACCCCATATAGGGTTTCCCAGGCTATAAATCTATGTGGGAGCTGAAAGCCTCATCTTTCGCCTGCGGAGCAGCTGGTGGGCTTGAACCAATGACCTTGTGGTTCACAGTCCAGTGCTTATCCTCTGGAGCCATCGCATTCTACACATTCTAAATTTGTGTGATCCAAATTGTGAACCTGATTGCATCATCACCTGCAAAACCACCATTTTCGATTGACCATGAGGGTTTTCAGGAAAGGTGGTGAAGTACACAATCAGTGCACAAGCAAAGCCTCGAATTCAAATCTGCCTATCTCAGGATTCTTTTATTTATATTTCTATTTTTAAAGCCACGGAAACAACCTATTCTTTCTATTAAGATTCTTAGACAATGGGGGAGGGAGTAGGTTGAAATCTTCCCAAGAGTTCGTTTTAAATGATCTGTGTTCAAAAGCCATTTCCAGAGTGAACCAAACTGGTAGACAAATATGCAGGTGACCTTGTGCTAGGGAATCGTAGTACTACGCCAGCTGTCTGTCTGGAGCAGACTGTGCAGAGGGGCCTGAGAAAGAAACTGAGAGATTGGTGGGGAAGGGACACAAATTTGTGTCCACCAAAAAGAAGATAAAAGGCAACTTCTGACTCCAGGACTATCTTGGACGTAGCCAGGGAAGGTATTTGTATTTGGCAGTTTCTGCAAACAAGAGGCCTGCGTTGAAATTTGTGAGGGAGGAAAAAATAAAATGTGTCATGTACATGAAGTTCAAATCAAACCTAAAACGTCCTCTGTCGACTCTTGTTATGAGGACTTTCATATTAAACAGAACTCTGCAGTAAGGAAAGAAGAGTTCTAGTGATTCTCATGGCAATGTTGAAAATTTTCATTTCTTACTAACTTTACTATTCTTTGTCAACTTAAGTAAAAGGAGGAGTGATAATTGTACTGAACATTTAAGAACATTTTTAAAAAGTAACATTCAAGGACACCAGGGTCTGGGGCTGTGCTGTAGAGTTCAATGAACTCCTGCACAGATCAGCAAGATGGTTGGAAATGCCTCTCTCCGTCTGTTTTTCATCTCTAAAGTCTGTGTACTCAGTAGAGTGTGAAGAGAGAGTCTCTCTTCTCCTCAGAACATTCTCCCAATGGTCCTCCCTCCCCCGCAAGCCCCTACTCCCTTCTCCACAGCCCCTGCAGCACAGAACAGGAACTAGAGCAAATGCTTTTGTGAATTAAGAGATCTTGTGAGCGTAAATTTGGTCGGGCTGCGCCTTTCTGCAGGCCAGACCCTGCTGCTGCCCCAGGATGTGAACTGTCAGTTTGCATAGCTGGTGATGAGTTGCAGAACCATCAGCAAAGGTGAAGACGGCAGAGACAAGAAAGATTCAAGACTGGTGGAAATCATTTCACAAGGAAAATTTCAGCCATCAGTGGGAGGAAGCTTTGAAAAATGCTGCCATTTCCGAGTCAGAATGAAGGAAAAATTAAATTACTGCCGGTGAGGCGAGCCAAAGTTGCATCTCCCTCCAGGGAGAGTTTTGATAATGGTAAACATTTGACAGCTGGCCTGGAGTTGTTATCTCGTTCTAACAGTTGCTATGGTCTAAATGAATATTTCTGATAAGGAAACAGAAAGATTTTAAACACTTTTATATTTTTATGCTTTAAGCCTGGTGGTGGTAAGCCAAACCGGTTTAGAGCAATTTGTCATTGAGGATAGACTGAAAAATACTATAATGATTCTGGTCTGGGAATCTTACCAGTATCATTATTTTAGTTAATCTAAATGAAATTAATTGTTTGATGAAAACCAACCTACTAAGAAAATAGCTTTCACCTTTTGCTTCCTCAGGAACTCTTCAGATAATTCTAATAATTGACTTGAGGGACTTCAGAAAATAATGGGTTAATTAAAGCAAGCTTAAAATACAGTTTGTTCAAGAAGAAGCAAAGAAATATCATGTTGTTAAATTACTAGCTATTGCACAGTTAAACACCAACAGTTTTAAAGAAAACTCAAATATTATTCAGAATTCATTCTTTTACTTAAAACATTAGGCCAAACATTTGAGAAGGGTAACACAGAAGTAGTCACCATGTTAAACCTCAAGGAATCCTGACCAAAAGGGGTAAATCACAGAAGAGAATTTTATATTCTCATAGACTTCAGATTTCCTGGAGCCTTGAAGGTTGGATGTACACATGAAATTATTGTCCTGAGGTAGTCCTTAAACTTTAAGACAAAAATATCTCCTGAAATATTCTTAAAACCAAACAACAGTTTAGTTTAACTAGTAAACAATGTCTGCCTTGAGCTCTTTTAAGAACAGTCTGTATGAGTAAGATCCCCTAAGAACTTGATTGAACCTCAGCATAGTGATCCTGCTTGGTCACCTTAGAGCAGGTGGTGGGCTGGCAACGT
>NW_006408525.1:7589892-7594906 GCF_000296735.1 Chrysochloris asiatica | reverse complement strand
CATTTCCTTTTGGTACAGTGACTGTGTGTATTCCTTCTATCTTCTTTTGATGCTTACTGCATCCTTCAATGATTTGCCCATTAGGGACCTAAAATATTAATAATTCAGTACCATTGAGTCAATTCCAACTTTACAGGGTCAAATAGAATTGCTCCTTAGGGCTTCTTTCCGGAAGCAGGCTGCCTCTTGTCTCTTATTTGGAAGAGCTACTAGGTTATCAGTCCAATGTTTAACCCACTGTGCCAACTCTCCTGACAGGAACCTTAGGCTGCAGTGAGTTTATGCTGATGGAGGAGCTACAACTGGGAAAAGGAGGGTGAGCATGGTTGCACAACACAAAGTATGTCATCAATGTCACTAAATGGTCCATGCAGAAACTACTGAATTGGCCTGTGTTTTGCTGTGTATATTCTCAACAACAACAAAATAACATTTTTAATTCTTAGGGAAATCACTGGGTGTCTGAGGCTTTAGCAAGGAGTTCTGATGGCACAGGGGTTAAGTTCTCAGCTGCTAACTGAAAGGTCAGCAGTTCAAATTCCTTCAATGGGAGAAAGCCGTAGCAGTCTGCTTCTGTAAGGATTACAGCCTTAGAAGACCTATGGGGCAGTACCACTCTGTCCTAGGAGGTCACTATGAGTTGGAATGGACTCCATGTCAGTGAGTTCCATTGGTTTGGTTTCACGCTTTTACACCATCAGATGTAGAATGTCAGTAGGGCTATTTCATTATAAAACACTGGGTGAATTTCCCTATATAGTATACAAAACCAAGTCTGGTTATTGTCTGAAATGTTACCGGTCTTCACAGGCAATGGATCTGTCATGGTGGCTAGACACTTATGGTGGCTAGACCAGAAGAGATGAGGTCATCTAGTTGCTTTATATGGGTTTATTGATAGTTGGGTCTTTAGAGAAAGAATACAGTCCTGAGAATGCTATAAGCCTCTCAATCTACCTACAACCCAATACCTGCACTCCTAAGTTTATTCCACCTCTGACATTCCATCATATGAGAGTTTACTAGCAGCAAAAATGGGGTCAATGGCAAAGAGCAAAGAGAAAACAGGAGTCAAGAACTGCCCTCCTCTGGAAAAAATAAAATCTTACAAATTATTTCCAGAAAAATTTTATAAAACTTGAAATGCCATTGAGTCTATAATTAGCATAAAGTTAAGGTAATTTAGTATTTAATCGTCAGAAACACATATTCATAGAGCACCTCCTCTAGATTAGACATGAATGTTATCCGAGCTAGAAGTTCAGTCCCTATTCTCAAGTAGTTGTAGGGTTCACTAACCTAAGCTTTTATTCCAGCCTTTGTGACTTTGTGATTATTTGTACTTTAGAATGTGTTTGTTTGTAAGCATTATGCCCTGACCAAAAGTAAATTTTACCCCGACTTTTCCCTATCGTTTTACCTTAAACACCAAAATCGGAAAAATCGCCATTTATTTCTGTATTCATGGGATGTCTCAGTTTCATTGTTGTTTTCTCCCACGTGACACTCTGCTCTGCCTTAATATCAACATATATAAATAAGTATTAAAGTACAGAATTTTGAGAATGTTTCGAAATAAGGTCAAACTGATGTTAAAACCTGCAGCACAGTGAATTACTTAATATAAGCTATAGTCTTTGTGACCCCCCTACAATGACTGGGTTGGACTATGCAAATATGGTAGGACCCTGACGTGGCACTGTAGGATAAGCACAGTACTGGTAACTGCAAGGTCAGCAGTTCAAACCCACTAGCCACTCTCAGAAACACTATACAGGGTCACTATGAGTCAGAACTGACTCAACAGCACACAGCAACACAAAAACAACATGCTTGTGGCCCAGCACAGGATTCTACAGCGAACTCTTGCAGAAGGTCAAGTCCCAGAGCAGAGGGAGGATATGAATACAAGCAAGAAGGTTAATGTGTTGGACTGCAAGGTTGGTTTGAACCACAAGGTCAGCTTGAACCTCAAGGTTGGTGGTTCAAGCTCACCAGCTGCTCCTCAGAAACCCTATGTTGTTAAGTGCCGCCGAGTCAATTCTGACCCACAGCAACCCTGTGTAGGGTTTCCAAGGAGAGGCTGGGGGACTTGAACCACTGGCCTTGCAGTTCAAACCGGCTTTGCAGTCAGCACATTAACTCACAGTGCCACATCAGGACTCACAGAAACCCTACACAGGGTCGCTATGAGTTGGAACCAACTCAACAGCATTTAACAACAACAACAAACAAGAAAGAAATGCTAGGAGACAGAGTTGTAATGCTGAAGACGGCACAGGATGGTGAAAAGCAGCTACAAACATGGAAGAAAACTGATGATGGCAGCAGAACCAGGAGACTAGCAAGAGATTTGCAGTGGGATTCCTGGCTCATGGAGCAAGAAAGTGGAGTGCCTTCAGTAGGAGACCTGCAGGCATACTGGAGTGCTTCTAGGCTTCCGACTCCTGGAGCTAGAGAGCTGAGCACCTTTTGGGCACTTATCCATGGAGTTAAAGAGCTTTGTAGCACCTGCCTGAGCAGGGCAGGAGCCAGGTGAGCCCAAGAAGTCAAAGGAATGAAGATCAAGAAGCTGTCCTAACCAAAGAACTGTATCCTGAGTTGTTGCTGATCCTGTATTGTAGCCTGTTACTTCCCTAATAAACGCTCATCATCACAAGTGTTGTCTGTGAGTTCTGTGTGACCACTTCAATGAATTATGGAAGTCAGCAAAGGAGTAGCGAATGCCATGAAAGGGGCAGCTGATGTAGGAATTGGAGGGAGGAGTTATGTCTGATTTTTGCTTCCTAGGAATCAGCCTTGGGCTATTGACGCTGATAATGATTCCTTCTCTTTCTTGTGAAGTTGGACGAGGAAGTCTAATGCTGCCTCCACATCATTGTTATGAAATCCTAATAGTAACAGTCTGGCTGAAGACTCTTAAGTGCAGCTGACTCCAATTACTAAGTACATCCTAGTGATGCTTTTTACTAACAAGTACAATGCTAGCAAGTCTTTGAGTTCAAAAATAGCATCAATGAGAAGTTATTGTTATAAAAGAAATTAAATAAATTACTCTAACACTGGAGTCATATAAGCAGCTAAAACAGTTAACCTCACCTTTTACACTGGACAAATTTGAGTTCTTTAATAAATAAAAGGAAGATTCTAACAGAGAACAAATGCTAGAAGAAAATACTCATTTTGACAAATACATTCAAGAAAAATTTGGGTCAACCAACATATATTTAACATACTACAAAATTATGGAAACAGTGATTTCAAATAAATTCTTAAATACTTCTTAACGGAGAATTTTGAACATATACCAAAGTAGACCAGTATAATAAAATCCGTTCATTAATCATATAAGCAAAAAAACAAAAAGTCCATCATAAAACCAGGACAACCCTTCCCCATCCACATCATTCCTCCTGTATTATTTTAAAGCAAATGTCATCAAATCCATTTTTGTCAGACACAGTACATGAAAAAGCAGAGAAGACGCTCGAAGAATGTTATTCTACACCAACTGACTCTTCCTATCTTCACTCCTAACCCCAATGAAAAAGAAATTATGATAAACTTCCCCCTTTTGTTAGTTGTTGTTAAGTGCCATGGAGTAGGCTCTGACTCATAGTGAACCTGTGTAGGGATTCCAAGGAGCAACTGGTGGGTTTGAACTCCCAATTTTGTGGTTAGCAATCCAATGTTTATTCTACAGCACCACACCAGGACTCCAAACTATCCCCTGAAAGGGCATTGTTTCATTAATATTAACTAGCATTACCCAGGGCAATAGACAAATGTAGTTAAGAGAGTGCACCCCTCCAGTAAATACATAGGTTGCTTGTTTAACATGAAGGCTGATGGCCTCCATGTACCCATCGATTTTTAGGCTTCTCTGATTACTCAATGCAAACATCCATTACTCAAACTGGACTCACATTATCTGGCACCAAGGAAGTGCTTAACACATGAGCTGCAATCATAGAGATGTGGATTTAAATTTGGTTCTGCCAATTACTAACTTTGTGACCTTGGGCAACTTTGTAATTTCTCTGAGTCTCTTTCTCCTCATCTTTAAAACTGATAAACTAGTAACGGCTTCGTAGAATTGCTGAGAAGATTAAATGAGATACTAGAGAGAATGAACCAAGAACTTCAGTAGTAAATGGTAGCTCATTTTTTTTTAATGTGTATATTAAGGTATTGAGAGACTATCATTATGACGGTAAGCAAGAAGGGAGAGAGGAATGGGTGTAGAAAGTCTCCATTTATAAATCTTACCCTCAATTAATTTCTTTCTTACAAGTGAATATTTCAGTATAGGTATTTAATAATGACATGAGCTTTCTCTGCCTTGTTTAAATTAACTAACCTAGTCAATTTGTGTGTGGTGCTGTGGGCTAATGCGTTAGATTGCAAAGTTGTTTGAACTGCAAAGTCAGTGGGTCAAACTCACCAGCTGCTCCTTGGAAACCTATACAAGGTCTCTATGGGTCGGAATCAACTCGACGGTACTTAACAACAACAATAACAAGTCAATTTGTGCAGGTGAACCAGGCTAAAGCAAAGACAAATGACAGTACTGACAATGAAAAGCTGGAGCTGGAGCAAATGCGTGCCCATTTCAGTGTTATAGTTTTGAAGAGATCACTCAAATGAATGAAGGTCTGCTTATGACTTAGTTAGCAGTTGCCAGAACGCTTGCAGATTAGGACAACACATATTTTAAAACATGTAGCCTCAAACCACTACATTACAATCTATAATGTACATAATTACATACAGCGGGGTTTTTTTTTTAGAAAAAGAACTGACATGAAAGTTTTATGTAAGAACTCTGTTTACTAATTTCAAATCAATCAATCTACTCTCCTCCCTTTCCCCCTTTCTGTCTCTCCCTCTTTGTTAAACATTACAAAGTTAAATAAAAGCTAAGCTAAACTTGACCTATACCTACGAATGCAGTGATTCAAAAGAGGCAACAAATCCTTACAGCAAGAAACATTCCCACCCCGCTCCACACACA
>NW_006408525.1:7576324-7589217 GCF_000296735.1 Chrysochloris asiatica | reverse complement strand
TAAGCTAATATGACCAACTGCCCGACAGCTATTTCTCTGGGAGGGGGGAGTTTTTTTAATGTGTTTTTCTCTAAAGGTTAACAACTTTTCTGTGGCTTCACAAATTGAACCTCCTTTGGTATTATGATTTTCTGCTAAATGTATCTGAGAACCACTTCCCTGAATTCCTTTTCATCTTTAGTCTTTCCCCCTGTATTCAATCCTGCTGCCAGAACCATCTTCCTAAACTGATCCCTTACCCATTTCAAAGACCTTCCACACCTTGTCGCCTGCTCCACCTCTTCCCCCATCACTTCCCTTCACAGTCTGGCCTTAACCTTCCTTGACAGATGGGTCTTCCACAACACCCCCACATATAGCCTTTGCTAAATATTTAAAGCAGGCTCTTGCTCCTCCCCAAATTAGTTCAGTATGTATACATTTTGCTACCTTTGTTTCTTGCCAAGAGTTCCTTTCTTCAGTCTTCACCTGTCAAAATTCACACTCTTCTAAAATTCCAGCCAAGTGGCATTTTCTTCCATGAAATTTTCTCTGGCCACCACATTTAGAACAAATCTTCCCCTCCTTTGTGTTATGACAAGCACAATCTGTCTTGGTCTTAGGATCATTGTACTTTTATTAATGAAACCACGTTTCTAGGAGTCAGGGAGCATGCCTTTTTCATTTTTTGAACCCCCAAAGCATGGAGTAGAAGCCTTGGCGGTAGAGTGGGTTACGCACTGGGCTGCTAACTGCAAAGTCAGTTCCAATCCACTGGTCGCTCCTCAAAAACCCTAGAGAGGGGAGCTTCTATGAGTAGGAACCCACTTGACAGTACTCCACCACCAGCAGCACCTCCACAGCATAGCATGTGGTAACTCTGAGTCCCACTAAACACTGCTACACAGTTGACAGTTAGGAAAACTGTCAATAGTAGCATTTACCCCTTTTCTGATAAGCAGCCTACTCAAGAAATCCTTTGGAGGGAATCGCTCATCAACTCCTCAACAGCATAAACCTCGCACTGAGACAGTCTCATATGTGCAGAGAATGCAAAGGGTAAAGGCCAATTCTCTCTCTTGCCAGAGTGAGTAAAAAACCCAAAGATAGAAGACACATGTGTAAAAAGAAACACCAAAACCTTGAATACAGAAACAGTATTTGGGAACTTCTTTTGGCTAGATCACGGACATCCTTAACCCTGTCACACTTCCTTAAAGGGAACGTATCAGGAAATAGAGGAGAAAAAAAAAAAAATCATTATTCTTATTTAAAAAGAAGTCCTCAAAATTTATATATTTGATCATCTGTAATTCTAAGGAGAAAAAAAATGTAACCTTTAAGAGTAAAAATGAATAGTTGTTCAGAATTTCTACCAATGGTCAATGATGACAAGGTATGTGAAGGGAGGAAATAAACAAAAATTAACAGTAATTATTCAAAATCAAAAAAGAAAAACAAGCTCATCTCTGTCTCCATAATAATTGAGCTGCTTTCCTAGATCTAATGAATTAATGAACCCACATAAGCAAAAGCATAAAGTGGGTTTAGATATAACTTGTTGAAGATTATAGCTAATAATTTAGGATGGCATTTGAAAGAAAACATTTCTTTCACCTTTTTAAGACTGTATTGCTGATAACAGTCTATCAATTATCATTTTTTCTTATCATCATAATTAGAATCTTATGAGTATAAAAAGAATTTTCCAAGAGACCGTGTCCTCTAAAAATCCTGGGCTAAACTGCCCAGAGAAGAAAAACGTTTATTTCCTGTGGAATTCTTAATGCAGCTCTCAGTCACACCTGCAGTCAACAAACAAATGTTCTAGAAAACAACACTAGAATTTCAATCAAATGTCTTACTCCAACAATACTTCTTAAATACCTAAAATCATTAAATCCACTACATTATTCATTTTATTACTGAATGTCTCAATATTTCTCCTTAGATCAAGAATTTATTCTTTCATAACTAAAACTATGAAGTCAACAATTCAAAATTAAACTGACTGCCATCAAGTCTGTTCCGATTCATAGTGACCCTGTCGAGTTCCTGAGTCTGTACATCTTTATGGGAGCAGACATCCTCATATGTCTCCTGCTGAGAGACGAGTGGGTTTGAACCACCATCCTGATAGTTAGCAGCCTAACAACTAGCCCACAGTGCCACCTGGTCTCCTTAATCAAGCCAATAGAACAATGTAAAACTGAATATTCATAAATGGTGAAGTAACATTAGCTTACCACTGTGGTATAGGGACCATGGCCCTTGTATATCCCACCAAATGAGTGAGTGGGACCATGCAAGAAGGGTGTATCATACTCAAAATGAGGGAAAACAGCATGCAAACATCCATTAATAATCGTAACATGGAGAGTATGATGTATAAATCCAGGAAAATTGGAAGTTGTAACAACTGAAATGGAAAACGCATAAAGGTTTTATGCATTAGTGAGCTGAAATGGACTGCTATGGCCATTTTGAATCTGACAATCACATGGTTTTACTATGCCGGGAATGACACATTGAAGAGGAATGGCATTGCATTCATCATTAAAAAGAACATTTCAAGATCTATCTTGTAGTGTAATGCTGTCTGTGACAGGATACTATTCAGAGGTCTACAAGCAAGGTCTGGCATAGCACTACAGGCTAAGCACTGGATTGTGAACCACGAGGTCAGCAGTTCAAACCTACCAACTGCTCCTCAGAAACCCTATACAGGGTCTCTATGAGTCAGAACCAACAGCACTTAACAACAAGGAAGATCAGTTAATACCACTATTATTTAAATTTATGCACCAAACACTAAAGCCAGTCAGGATGAAATTGAAGAATTCAATATCATTAATATCACATGCAAATAGAATTTTGCTAAAGATAATTCAGAAATGACTGGAAAAGTACACTGACAGGAATATGCCAGAAGTTCAAGCCAGATTCAGATGAGAATGTGGAATGAGGGATATCATTGCTGACATCAGATGGAGCTGGGCTGAAAGCAGAGAATACCAGAAAGATACTTACCTATGCTTTATTGACTATGCAAAGGCTTTCGACTGTGTGGATCATGACATGCTACAGATAACACTGGAGAATGAGTATCCCAGTACACTTAACCGAACCTGTATATAGATCAAAAGACAGTTGTTCTAACAGAACAAGAAGATACTGAATGGTTTAAAATCAGGAAAAGTTTGTGCCAGGGTTGTATTCTTTCACCATGCTTATTCAATCTGTATGCTGAACAAATAATCTGAGAATCTGGATTATATGAAGAAGAACATGGCAGCAGGATTGAAGGAAGACTCATTAACAACCTGTGATACACAGATGATACAACCTTGCTAACTAAAAGTGAAGAGGACTTAAATACTAATAAAGATCAAAGACCATAGCCTTTGGTATGGGTTGCACCTCAATGTAAAAAAAAAAAAAAAAATCCTCACAACTGAAGCAATAAATATCATGATACAGGGAGAAAAGAATGAAGTTGTCAAAGACTTCACTTTACTGTAATCTTTCATTAACACTCATGGAAGCAGCAATCAAGAAATCAAATGATGTATTGCATGAGGCAAATCTGCTGCACAAGACCTCTTGAAAGTGTTCAAGAGCAAAGATTTCAGTTTGAGGAGTAAGGTGTGCCTGACCCAAGCCATGTTATTTTCAATAGCCTCATATACATGTAAAAATTGGAAAATGAATAAGGAAGACCATGGAAGAATTGACACATTTGAGTTATAGTCTGGAGAAGATTATTAAAGGTACCGTGGACTGACAGAAGAATAAGGAAATCTGTGGGAAGAAGTACAACCAGAATGTAACTTAGAAGCCAAGATGGCTAGACTTCGTCTCTCTTACTATGGACATATTATCAGGAGGAATCAACCGTTGTAGAAGGACATCGTGTTTGGTAAAGCAGAAGGTCAGCAAAAAAGAGGGAGACCTCCAGTGAGATGGATTGGCACAGTGGCAGCAGCAGTGGACTCAAGCATAGTACCAATTGTGAGGATGACATAGAACCAAGTAGTGTTCCATTCTGTTGTGCACAGAGTCAATATGGGTTGGAACGGACTCGACATCTAGTTACAGCAACAACACCAACTTCTTCAGTCTGAAATTGAAGAAATATGCAATCAAGATGTATTTAAAATACTGGTGATTGGAATGCAAAGGTTGGAAAGAAAGATGAAGTATCAGCAGTTGGAAAATACGTCCTTGGTGACAGAAATGATGCTGGAAATCACATGATAGAATTTTGCAAGACCAATGACATGTTCACTGCAAATACCATTTTACATAAAAGATGAATATACACATGGGCCTCACTAGATGGCATATACAAAAATCAAACTGACTATATCTGTAGGAAGAGACAGTGGAAAAGCTCCATATCATCAGCCAAAACAAGGCCAGGAGCTCATATACAAGCTCAGGTTGAAGCCAAAGAAAATTTTAACAAGTCCATGAGAATCAAAAGTTGATCTTGAACATATCTCATCTGAATTTACAGATCATCTCAAGAACACATTTGATACATTAGACACTAATGACCGAAGACTAGAAGAGTTGTGGAATGACATCAAGAACATCAACAGGAAGAAATCTAAAGGTCATTAAGAAGATGAGAAAGAAATAAAAGACCAAAATAGATGTCAGAAGAGACACTGAAACTTGCTGTCTAAGCAGAACTGCTAAAGCAAATGGAAGAAACAAGGAGGCAAAAGAGCTGAACAGAAAATTTCAAAGGGCAGCTTGAGAAGACACAGTCAGGTATTATAATGAAGTGAGCAAAGACTTCGAGTTAGAAAACCAAAAAGGAAGAACACATTCAGCATTTCTCAAGCTCAAAGAACTAAAGAAAACATTCAAGCTTCAACTAGCAATATTGAAGCATTCTATGGGCAAAATAATGAATGGTGCAGAAAGCATCAAAAGAATAGGAAAGGAATACACCAAAGGTAAATGGTCAATATTCAACCATTTCATGAGCAAGGTAAATGGTCAATATTCAACCATTTCATGAGCAAGAGCCAATGGTACTGAAAGAAGAAGTGTAAGGTGCACTGAAGTCATTGGCAAAGAACAAGACTCTAGGAATTGAGGGAATACAAAATTGAAATCTTTCAACAAACTGATGAGGCACTCACTCATCTATGCCAAGAAATTTTAAATACAGTTATCTGGCCAACTGATTGGAAGAGGTCCATATTTGTGCCCATTCCACAGGGAGGTGACCCTATCAAATGCGGAAATCTTCAGACAATATCATTAATATCACAAGCACATAAAGGTTTGCTAAATATCATTCTAAAATGACTGCAATAGTACATTGGCCAGGAACTGCCAGAGATTACAGCCAGATTTAGACAAGGATGTAGAAAGAGCAATATCCTTGCTGACCTAAGATGTTTACCTGTGCTTTACTGATAATGCAAAATCTTTTGACTGTGTGGATCATTACAAGTTATGGATAACATTGTGAAGAATGGATATTCCAGAACACTTAATTGTGCTCATGAGGAACCTGTACATAGACCAAGAGGCAGTTGTTCAAACAAAATACGGGGGCACGGAAAAGTTTAAAATCAGGAAAGGTGTGTACCACGGTTGTATTTTTTCGCCATACTTATTCAATCTGTATGCTGAGCATATAATTCAATAAATTGGATTATGTGAAGAATGTGGTATCAAAATTGGAGGAAGATTTGTCAAAAACCTGTGATATGTAGATGCAACCTTGTTTGCTGTAAGTAAAGAGGACTTAAAATATTTACCGAGGAAGATCAAAGACCACAGCCTTCACTAAGGGTTGCACAACACTGTAAAGAAAACAAAAATATCACCACGGTACCAATAAATAACATCAAGATAATAGAGAACCGAATGAAGTTGTCAAAGAATTCATTTTGCTTGAACGCACTATCAACATTCATACTAGTGGAAGCAGCAGTCAAGAAATCAAACAACGTACTGCATTAGGCAAATCTGCTGCACAAGACCTCTTCATGGTGTTCAAGAACAAAGATGTCAGTTTGAGGACTAAGGTGTGCCTGACTGAAGCTATGGTATTTTTAGTCGCCTCGCATGCATGTTAAAGTTGGACAATGAATAAGGAAGACTGCAGAAGAACTGATTCATTTGAATTAATGGTGTTGGAGAAGAATATTAAAAGTATAATGCACTGCCAGAAGAACAAACAAATCTGTGTTGAAGAAGTACAGACAGAATGCTTCTTAGAAGTCAGACTTCATCTTTCATACTTTGGACATATTACCAGGAGGGACCAGTCCCTAGAAAAGGACATCATGCATGGTAAAGTGGAGGGTCAACGAAAAAGATGTGTTGGTACAATGGCAGCAGCAACAACTATAAGGATGAAGCAGGACCAGACTGTGTTTCGTTCTGTTGTGCACAGGGGTTGCTGTATGTTGGAACCAATTCAACAGCACCTAATAACAACAGTAGTTGCTACTTACCAAAGAAGGATGCAGAACATTGTCTTTGTGGCCTGTGTTATGCCAATTGGCCATGCTGCCCTCCAAGACTATGGTCCTGAGCCCCAACGCTCAGCAACTCATTTCCTTAGGGTATTTGGTATTAACTAAGAAGTTTTCATAGTCTTGCCACCTGTGTGCTACAACACATTCATGGATGTTTGCACCAAAAGTATATGACCATGTACAAATATTATCTGTCACATCTTTATATTTTTTATACAAACCTTTGTTTTTGTTAAGCACTGTCAAGTCAGTGATCCTGTATAGGGTTTCTGAGGAGTGATGATGGGTTTGAACTGCCAACTTTGTGGTTAGCAGTCCTGTGCTTATCCTACAGCACCTCACCTAGACTCTATAACTCATATTTTACATATATACATGTATACATAAACAAATAAACTGGAAGACAAATAAGAATTTGCCACAAGAACTTGGAATGGAAAGAAACGGTTTCATGTAGAGAAACAGTATGGGAAAGCATGTGTATATTTAGAAAACATGTCAAAGTCTTAAAAAGCACTGGTACATACAGACTGCCTAAAGCTAAATTTGCTAAACAGAGAGGGAGACAGAGAGAGAGACACAGACAGAGAGGGAGGAAGAGTGGGGAGGAAGAACCGGGAGAGACAGGCAGGAGCAAGAACATAAACACTTTGTAGGTCCTGCTAGGAAAGACTTTGAACGTTGAGTCACAGTGGGAAAAATTTTGTATCTTATCACACAGTAGTAGTTGGTGAAAGTTTTCTGTGAAGGACCAGAGAAGAAGAAGTATTTTAGGCTTTGTGGGTCCTATGGTCTCCACTGCAGCTACTCAACTCTGCTATCATAGTGTAAAAGCAGCCACAGATAACACAGAAATGAATGAACATGGCTGGGTTCCACTAAAACTACATTTATGAATACTAAAGTTTTCAATTCATATAATTTTTGGTATCATAAAATACTATTTTTATTTATTTATTTTTCCTACCATTTGAAAAATGTGAAGGCCATCAATATGTAATGGCAGTAGTTTACCAACCCCTGTTATAGTGACTAGAGTGGACTTCAAGGTGCCAAGTTCATGGGTCTGAGTGAAATTGGCCTCTCCCTTCATATCTCTGGAAGTACTGACCATATTCTAGTTATTTCCTGCTAACACACCTCTACACATTAGCTTGTTTTAATGCTTACAATGTGAGGGCATCTAACTCAAAGGGGAACATTTTTTATTTTAGGTCATTGAATGGTGTAATGACACTACCTACTGCACATACAAATTTAATAATAATTAGTGAACATTTGACACTGATTTAACTTGATTTGTACAGCTCCCCAGTAGCAACAGAATATGTATTTGAATTAAGAGTATGTGGGCTATGCGACAAACAGTACCAGATGTTAAGAACTTTAACAGATAAGTCTACATACAGACATAGTACCAACTTTGTATGTAGACTTATCTGTTAAATAAAGAGAATGCAAGGACCTCACAGTGCTCTGAAGAGATGCATAAAGGAAAGTGCTTAGACACACAGAAGGGTACACTATGCTACTGCAAATGAGCTGGATTTTACCCCAACTGAGATTCTCCTGGGAACCTTTCATTTGGAACTATTTTCAAGAGAGAAATCTAACAAGGTGTATTCAAATTGTGAGGACAATACATCAACTTTACCTTAGTAAAGTTGTATCTTACTAGAGTTTTATCTTAAAAACTGTTACGAGAAACATTTCTTGCTACTTTACGGTCCATTTTTAAGATCATTTTATAAAGCCATGTATGGTGCCCTACTCCGAGTGAAACCACTTGAAATCAAACCATCGTCTTTTGGGTCTCTGATGTAGCTGACTACTAGTAATTCTGATTCTATGATCTTAAGGATGATACTTAACTTTTCTTTGGGACAAGACACCTATGTCAAGGATTGTTCTGAAGCTTGAATGAGCTATTTGTAAATCTAATTACATAATGACTGGCACATAATATATGCTCGATCAATGTTAGCTATCATTAACTTGAAATCTCATTACAGCCACTATTTCAATCTCTGTCTAAATATCCCATCAAGATGGAGTTCTCTAAACTTTAGAATAACCAAAACAAACAAACGACCAAATTGAACCCATGGCTGTTGAGTCAATTCCCATTCATAGTAACCCCATATGTTACAGAGTAGAACAGCTCCACATGGTTTTCTTGGCTATGTTGTTGTTGTTGTTGTTGTTATGTGCCGTGGAGTCGCCAGTCCTTTCTTCTACCGGAAAGATTTTTAAGTTAAGTTAGCAGACAAGCACAAACTGTTTGTGTCACCCAGATAGATGCATTGTCTTAGTTGTAATAATCTTCTTTGTAATAATCATAGTCCAACATTCATCTTATAACTAGATTAACTGACCTAAGTCACACAAGGAGGTATAGTCTAAAGAGGCAGGGCTTGCTTTTGAGTCCTGCCTCTACCAGCCCATCAGCTCTGGATACATTACTTAATTTTTTGAAACCTCAAATTCCTCCTTTAAAATATTGGGCTTTGATGAGATAATGCTCATGAATGTGGCGCACAGAGCCTAGCATACATGGTGGTGGTGATGGTGTGCCATGGAGTCAGTTCTGACTCATAGTGACCCTCTATAGGGTCTCTGAGGCTGTAAATCTTTACAGGAGCAGAATCCAGTTGGTTCTGACTCACAGCGACCCTACAGGACAGAGGAGAACTGAACCAGAAGCCAACTGCCACATCTTTCTCCTGTGGAGTGCCTGGTGGGTTGGCAACGTTCGCCTTTCAGTTGGCAGCTTAACTTAACTGCGGTATCACCAGGGATCACTATTACTGATCTTATTCTTCCTGTTATCATAAAATTACTTTTCTTCTCTTCAGTTTTTGAAGAAATGTGTGTAAATTGTGCTTTTATTCTAAATTTGATTCCTATCTAACCATTCTGGCCAGACAGAAGCAGATTATTTTAAATATTTGCTTTTCAAGTCAGGCAAACTCTCCTCTCCCGTTCTGTCTCTGATTCCTTTGTTAGGATAACCTTCAATTTCAAATGATCTTTCAGTATATTCCAAGACTTCCATCTTTGCTTCATAGATCCTGGGAATTCACAAGTAAAAAACAAATGCTAAGAATATCTGTGGAATACGTTGCTAAAGTCTACACAGTAAAGAATAAAAGATGGTGTTTAGGGAGATTCTAGGCAGTTGTAGGCCAATGAACTTTACAGAAAGTACCCTTCCAGTTCATTTTCTTCCAGAGGCTAAGGAAATAACTTATTTCCTTTTCCCTCTTTTCTATCTGGTTTCTCTGATGTGTTCCCAGGTCCTCAAAGACAGATTCAGATATCCATGAAATCTTAATGTGCCTGTTTTAAGCCAGGAAAAATAAAGAATAGTATCCAGTATTTAAGACTGGGAAGAGTCCACCAATACTTGCAGGAGAATTTGGTTCAGTCTTGGAAATTACTAAAAGAGTCTTTCTTCTTCAGTTAATGGAATTATTAATGGCAAATTGCTCGACTTTGCATGGAATTCTACTACCCTGGAGCATGCCTATGAAGTATTCCTACAAACTTGGCAATTAGTCTAGCAGCTTAAATCTTCATCTCTTGCCAAAAGAACTGCAGTAATTTTTGGCATTCTCTTCAGACCTCGTACTTGACATCAGTTAGCCTAGACTCAGGCACTGACCTGGCCTTTGTAGTTGGGGAAGAGTTTAATCTTTTCAAGAGGGAACCAATCTCAGTAGAAGCAACCTAAGTGTGAAAGGCCTTACCCAACCCTTCTCTCAAAGTGTGCTCTTGACTCTTGAATGCTGGTCTTTAATCTCAGATGTTCATCAGAATAGGGTAACTTCAAATACTCCCTCATAGCTGAGAAGCATTAAAATTGTAATTTGTTTTTATTGTCTGGCTTCTCTTTTCTGCCTTGAGGAAGAGGTCAGAATTCCAGGAAAGCCATATGGATAACTTTAAATGCGCCTCTCACATTAATGATTCTATCTTTTTATCAGCTTTGTTCATCTGACTGGTTTAGATTTAAATTTCCCTTTAGCTGTGAATATTTGACAAGGTTCTCTTAAGTACACTGGCACTTTCTCCACGAGAAACCACTACCTGCCTCTGGAAATCAAACCATTCAGTAGGTCAGGGGTAATGACAGTTTATAAACTTTGCTAAAAAATTAGTTGATCTCTTTGTTGTTGGCTAATGTAAGATATAAGAAACTTCTTATTCAAAAGACTATTTTAGGTGCCACCTAGTAGATTTTAGACTCACAATGACCCCCTGTGACAGAGCAGAACGACCCCATAAGGTTTTCTAGGTTGAGATCTTTAAAAGAGCAGATCACCAGGTCTTCCATGGAACTGCTGGGTGGGTCTGAACTGCCAGCCTTTTGGTTAGCAGCTGAGGGTTTAAACATTGTACCACCAGGGCTCCTGATTCATAATTACCAAAAATCCACTGCTGTTGAATCACAGTGATTCTATAGGACACAGTAGAACTGCCTCATGGGGTTTCCAACGTTGTAATCTTCATGACGGAGTCCTGGTGTGGTGCTGTAGGATAAACATTGAACTGCTAACTGAAAAGTCTGTGGTTCAAACTCAACAGCTGCTCCTTGGGACTCCTATATAGGGTCGCTATGAGCTGGAACGATTCAAGGACACTTAACAACAACAATCTTTATGACAGCAGATTGCCTCATCTCTCTCTCTTGGAGTGGCTGGTGGGTTAGCATTGCCACCCTTTTGGTTAGCAGCCAAATACTGAATCACTGAGCCATCAAGGCTCCTTATTTATTAGAAAGGAGTTTATATTTTCTATTTCTCTTGCCTTTCCTGCTCTCCACCTTGCCGTCTCAACATTTAATACAGTGTGTAGCACATACACCGGGGAAGCACAGTGGTTTGCTCTTGTTTACCAGACTATTTCATAGCTTCCTCTGTAATTGCTCCAAGAATGGTATTTTGAACAATTCCGTGTAATTCAGAGATTCATTATGTAAGCCTGCCACAAATAATCTACATCCTTAGCATTTATTCCAATGTTAGGAAATCCTCTGAAAGAAAACAGAATTGTGCTTAGATTAGACCACTGTTGTGCTGGACACCCAAAGACCCAGATTAAGCAACACGCTCACCTACAATGCTCACTCACAACTAGACTTAAGTAACCGCAATGGTATCGTTCGTTATAGACAAGGATACTAGAGGTCGAACTTTTGACCTAGTTGTGACTATAACTACCAAGTGAACAGAAATTTGCTTTTCCACTGGCATTCTGTCCAGTAAAAACATGAAGAAGGGAAGGCGATTATAGGCACCTGCCATTAGGGGGATGGGTAGAAGTTAGAAGTGTTATTTAATGATGGTAGAAATTAAGCAAAAGTGTCAAGTCTGAAGAATTTAAAAATGGTTAGAGGTCAAAGCATTAAAAACTTATTTGGAGATGGAGTAGCTATAAGGAGAACATGGTGAGGTATCTGCCAGGGGTTAATTGCAACCCTGCATGAAAAGCAGTTAACAAGTGAGAATTAGAACACCCAGGAGGAAAAGAAAAATGTTTCCAATGCCATGAGAAATAAACAACAAAGGAGAAATATTTCCTTTGGCTACCACTAGCTCCTTTCCAAAAGCTCAGAGGCGCAATGGGGAATGCCAAGGGCTGGCTTTCTCTCAACTCCCTCTGAAACATTTGTCTTCATTACCACTCTTTTTAATCAAGGCTCCTTCATGAGTGTTTCTGCTCAGCCCCTAAGGGGCAGCTCTGGTCTGCGATAAATCACAACTCACACCGCAAGTCACTAATCGGCACTCTCCGGGAAAGAAAAACAGTAAAGTGCAGACCACTACAGGCTGAAAGGGCTGGGGGGCCCCAGGCCTCAAGGAAGAAGGTCTTTAGATAGAAATGGAAAGTTAGTGAAGGGGTCTAGGACTCTAATACATAAGATTTATTTTAAAGTCTCAAACACAAATTGTTCACACTTCATTTTGAGAGTTTAGAATATTATTTCCTTTTAATAGTGTAAAACTCGAAGTGTAATCTTATGAGTTTGCTTAATAAATTAGAATTTGCACCCAATGCTGACTAAATTTGATACTAAATGAAAACTTATTAAGAGCAGGACAGAGGGGAAGAAGATTAAATCATTTAAAGAAATCAAAGTCAGGAACTAATTCTCACCATTTTCTTCATTTTCATTTCAATAAGAAATGAAACCAAACATTCAAAGTAAGAAGCCCTGAATGGCTATGCTGTGGCTGTTATTTTGCTTACTGAATTAGAATCTTAAAATCATAAATGCTAAGATTTTTTTCACTGAAAAAGACCTTAGAAGCAGTTTGTTGTTGTTGTCAGGTGCCATCGAGTCGGAACCGACTCATAGCGACCCCATGCACAGCAGAACGAAACAATGTTCGATCCTGGGCC
>NW_006408525.1:7559883-7574284 GCF_000296735.1 Chrysochloris asiatica | reverse complement strand
ACTGATGATATGGAGCTTTTCCATCTTCTCTTTCCACAGATGTAGTCTATTTGATTTCTATGTGTTCCATCTGGCGAGGTCCATGTGTAAGAAGCAGTTTAAGGAAGATTAAATGGACTCATTAAGGTCCAGCACAGTTGATTGTTCTTGTTGCGGTTATTAAGGTCTGTTGAGTCAGTTCCGACTCATAGTTACCCTCTATAGGATTTCTAAAGGGGCTCTGGTAGCATAGTGGTTACAAATTGGGTTGCTAACCTTAAGGTCAGCAGTTCAAAACTACCAGCCGTTCAACGGGAGAAAGATGAGGCTTTCTACTCCTGTAAAGATTTATAGCCTTGGAAACCCTGTTCAGGATCACTATGAGTTGGAACCGACCCCATGGTTCGTAACAACAACAACATATGGTTTCTGAGGAGCAGCTAGTGAGCTTGAACCACCGACCTTGCAGTTTAAACCAACATTGTAGTTCAGTGTATTAACCTGTAGTGCCATACTAGGCATCATGAGTGTCAGAGTTTACTCGAGAATCTAGAATTCCAAACATCTTATTCAACTATAGGTTGTATGGAGGAGCCACTGACAAAATAACACTTACAAAGAGGTAACAAAGTGGAGAGAAGAGGAGAACATGTGGGTTAGGAAATATTCACCACTTATAGGTTTACCTTGGCTAACTTACTTAATAGTCTTGAGTCTTAATTTCTTTCCCTGTGAAATGGGGCTATGTATTTTCTGCATGCATTATGGGGATTCTGATGCCCCATAAATTCAAGGTATTATCAAATTATTATAAACAGTATTTATAGGCTGAGGAACAAGATTCTTGTAAAACAAAGGAAATTCACATTTCACTGGAAGGTACATTTATTCTAGACAATTGTGGGGTTGGCCCAGGACCGGGCAGTGTTTTGTTCTGTTGTGCACAGGGATGCTATGAGTCGGTTCCAACTGGATGACACCTAACAACAACAACATGGCAAGTACTTGCAGAAGTCTTAGATACAAGCTCTGATTTGAAAGCATCCCTAAGGAATAAAAGCAGACCATAGCCTGGCAGGGAAACAAGCAAGCTAAGTCATCTAGCAGCCATGACTTTCAAAACTGATGGCAACTTTTCTAATGTCAGATCCAAAATGTCCTTTATGTAAGTATTCATGAAAGAAATGTCCTTTATGTCTAGCTGCCTGTGGCAGAGCACATATAATATGGACTCTAGAAAGAAACCTTGAGAGACAATTCATCAAATACATTAATTAGGCTATTGTACGGTAGAAGTTCTGGTGTGGTGCTGTGAGATAAGCACTGGACTGTTAACCACAAGGTCAGTGGCTCAAACTGACCAGACACTCCTCGGAAACCCTATGCATGGTCACTATGGGTCAGAACTGACTCAACAACACTTACCCACCACCATTATATGGTAACCAAGGAATCACACACTACCTATGAGCCAAGAGTCACTCCTATTACCACTTCTTTAGTATTACATTACTTTTTATCTGTGAAAGTTAATGACCAGACAATGCTATGTCACCATGGGCCAACAGACCATGTCATAGCCACAGAGCCCCCTCTGGGTCAGTCATACCTAACCAAGAAGCACTTGTACCCTCTATCCTGTATTATCAAAATACAAGGATATTTCAAAAAGTGTGTGGGAAAATCCCACTATCTTTTCATTCCATTTTTCCACAAAGTTTTTGAAGCCCCCACGTGTACCTGTCTTAGAGTACAGTTGTTGTTGTTAAGTGACACCATATAGGTGTCAACTCACAGCGACCCAGTATAGGGCTTCTGAGACTGGAAATCTTGGTGGGAGCAGAAAGTCTCATCTTTCTCTCATGGGCTCGAGCTGCTGACCTTTTGGTTAGAAGTCTATGCTTATCCTACAGAGCCACCGTACTCCCTAAAGTACAAGCGTCCATCAGAGTCAGGAACACTTACTGGTTCTAACTGTATAAAACAATCAAACTCCTGCTTCCCCCATTTCAGTGTCAGTCGGTCGCTAACTTTGTAAAATTCTCATAAGACCTAAAGAGTCCGGATCTGAACAGCATGCAGCCCAATTAAACTAGTAAAAAAGTCAGTGTGACTAGAATGGAGGTGCTTATAGAGGTATAAGGAAGAAGATTCTGTCAGTATTATGCAGGGTGGACTGGGGCTCAGTTCGGTTGGGCTCAGAGAGACAGATGTTTGTGGGGCCAATTTGGATGCCACTCAGTGACAATAGGAAGCAGTGCTCTAGGCAGGAGGCGATTGTCAGTTTTGTGGTTATTTTGGTAAATGGGGTTCCTTGGGTTGCACTGACTATTCTTTTAAATGTAAGAGAGCACTTACATTAATGATAAAAACAAAAGTATACAGATTAATTTCTCCTAATTAGGAAGGTTTTGTTTGTTAATTTTTAAGGAGCACTAGGAGCTAAAATAGAGAAAGTACTTGTATAATTATTAATAAGTATTTGAAAGACTTTAGGAAAAAGCATTTATAATAAATTTGGAATTAAGCACATAAACTTAATAATGGTGAATGTGGGTCTTTAAGCTATCTACCAAGTATGTGACTAGAATGGTGAAAATGCCAATTCTATACAAAGCAATCCACAGACATAATGTAAACCCAATCCATATTCTAACAGCAGTCTTTAGAGAGATGAAAAAACTAATCACTAACTTTATATGGAAATAAAAGTGGCCCCGGATAAGCAAAGCATTACTAAAAAAGAAGAACTAAGTAGGTGGCCTCTCACTTCCAAATTTCAAAATCTACTCTACAGCCACAGTAATCAAAGCAGCCTGGTATTGGTATAATGAAAGACACATAGATCAATGGAACAGAATTGAGAAACCAGAAGTAAATCCATCCACCTACATTCAGTTGATCTTTGACAAAGGGCCAAAACACATTAAATAGGGAGAGCTAATCTCTTCAACAAATGGTGGTGGCAAAACTGGAAATCCATCTGCAGAAGAATGAAACAAGACGTATACCTCATACCATATATAAAAACAAGCTCAACATGGAATAAAGATCTAAATGTAAAACCTTGAACTGTAAAGATCATCAGTGAAAAAACAGGGACTAACTTAGGGGCCTCTGATACATGACATAAATACACTATCAAACATAAATGAAAACAAAAGAAGGCAAAATAGTTGGTTGCTACATCCACAAAATTAGACATTTAAGTGCATCAAAAGATTTCACCAACAGAGTAAAAAGAAACTCCACAGACTGGCCTTAAAGTTTGGCAATGAAATACCAGACAAGGGACTATTCTCTAACACGTAAACAACACTTCAACACCTCAACAAATAGATGACAAATAATCCAATTAAAAAATGGACAAGGATATTAATAGACACTTCACAAAAGAAGACATTCAGACGATTAACAAATTTAGGAAGAAATACTCATGATCATTACTCATTAGAGAGATGCAAATCAAAACAACAATGAGTTATCATTCTACTCCAGCATTAATAGCAAAGTAAAAAATGTATGTATATATATACAGACAACAACAAATGCTGTCAAGAGTATGGAGACTGGGATCCTCCTATAATGCTGGTGGAATTGTAAATGGTACTACCACTATGGAAAACAGTATGGCACGTTCTCAAAAGTTGGAGACAGAAATACCAAATGACCCAGCAACCCCTCTACTTGGTATACATCCTCAAGATATAAGAAACATGACATGAACAGACAAACAGATATATGCATGGTCATGTTCACTGAAGAACTATTTACAATAGCAAAAAGATGGACACAACCTAAATGCCCATCAACAGAAGAATGATTAAACTAACTTTGGTACATACACACAATGGAACATATACACTACAGAACGTGGAAGAATAATGATGAATCTATGAACATCTCAAACATGGATGAATCTGGAAGACATCATGGTGATGGTGGTATGCCACTGAGTTAGTTACAACTCATAGCAACCCTGTATACGGTTTCTGAGGCTGGACATATTTACTGGAGCAGAAAGTCTTATCTTTCTCCCAAGGATGATCTGGTAGAGTCAAACTACTAACATAGCAGTTAGCCGCTCAATACATAACCCTCTACACCACCAAGACTCCTTTTGAGTGGAATTCTTCAATCACAAATAGGCATATATTGAATGCGATCACTATTGTAAAAAGTCAAGAATATGTTTTCATGCTAAAAGAAACACTCTAATGATGGTTACCAAGGGTGGGATGGAAGGGAGAATTATTCATTGGCTGAACAACAACAACAGATGGTAGACAGGTGGTAAACTGGGTGATGGGGAAAGCAGTATACATATGCTTCATATAAATATGTCGTGAAATGCCATCAAGTAGATTCCGACTCATAACAACCCTGTGTAGGGTTTCTGAGGAGCGGCTTGGTGGGTTTGAACTACTGACCTTGCAGTTCAAACCAACCTTGTGGTGGAGTGCTTATTCTATAGCACCATATCAAGAATCCATATGCATATATAGAGATATAGAGAGAGATGGACAGACAGATAAAGAATAAGAGAGACAGTGAAAGAAACAGAGACAGAGAGAGAGAAAGACAGAGAGCAATTTGAGAAATTCTTGTCAAGTTTTCATGGACCCCTGGGATCTATTATTTATGTTTAGCCTATGTGGGGTCTTATTTTGTTTTGTATTTTTCTTTAAAACTGTGAGATTGTTAAAGGTAGAGATCTTTTTGTCAGCTTGTTTTGAAATACATGAAAAAAGTATGAAGACATCAGACATGTACCAGGAAAAAAGGTAATTTGAAAGTGTCAAAAAATATGAAAAAAATCTAGTTAGAACACCTAGACAGATACTATGTTAGAGCATACTCTATTTAGTCTGCCTTAAAACTGAAAGCTACCTGGCTGACCACAGAAGTAGAGCATGGGTGGAATTCAACATTACCTTTACAAACAACAACAAAACAAGAATCAACTCTGGCCAAGAGAAAAGTGTTGTCAGCACTAGTTAAGCACATGAATTTTCTTTTAAATTTTGCAATTAAGCCATATATTATTTAATGATCAGAGACAAGAAATGATTTAGTCTGCTTTGTAAGCAAAAATGGCTTCTGCAGACCTAGAAGACTGGCTCAAACACAAGTTGTTCACACTTAATTGTAGGTGTGGCTCAGAAGAAACACATGAAATTATTAATTCCTTTTTTAAAAAATGGGTAATGGAGAACATACATTTGACAACTTCATTTCCACAGGGAAAAGGCTTTAAAACTGAGGATCTGCACCTTCCTGAATGAGACACTTAAGGTCTTTTCATCTGCAACCCCACAAAGGCAAGAATCTAGCCAAGAGCAGCGGAGAGCCCTGGAAGTTAAAAACCAAAGTCTGGCTGCTATACAGCAGTCGGTTCATATACATTCTCATTCCTGACAAATACCCACCCACCAGCAGACCTGGGAGACACATGGTGACCGAAGCAAGTTGTCAGAACTTATCATTATAAAACGTCCATCTTCCAAAAGTACAACCTTTGCTCACTGTAATGTTTTCCTTGGAAGACAGCTCTTCTGAGAGTTATAAAAAGGTGGCTAGAATTGATGAGGCTGGCTCTGTAGTTAAAACATATATGTTCAAAATGTAAAGCTGAATAATGGTGGCAGAATGTTTGATTATAAAACAAACCATACAACAACAGAATACATCAACTTAAGTTCCTCCTCTACAAAGAACTTCCTATTATTATTATTATTATTATTATTTTAGCATTCCTCATTTGGATTAAAAAAGAGACAGAGAGAGAGAGGGACTTAAGTTATCAGGCTCTCCTGTTTTAATTTCCTTTCCTATTCGGGTGGCTAGCCTAGAAAGTTCACAGCTCTTTGCCTGATCTCATGATCCTCTATCAAAACAGAGCTTTCAAAAGTTTTTCCTGTCTAGCTCTGCCCTTGCATGAGTGTTTCCTTGGCTGCATCAGCTGCCAGATTAAATCCCTTTGGTCAAAAACTGCAGAGAACTCAATACGGTCCTGTCCCCCTCTCCACCTTGGGACTGACATCCGGAAGTGACTTAGGAAGTACTCTAATGGTTACCAAATTTTTGGTAACTGATTTAACTTTTCTAGGCTAAACATATGTTTAAGAGAGACTGCATCACTAATCATCACTTGACCTTGTGACAGACTACAAGTTGCTGATTTTCCTTTTTTCCAGGGGCGGCGTTGCGGGGACTGGGGAGGATGGACCAACCAACAAACCAAAAAAATAACTTTTTACTAGCTAGCACAATGACATAAATGCAAAATCATGCTGTAAAATGACTGTGAACATGCTGATTTCCAGATGTTTGCCAAGATAATGTAGCAACAACATAAAGGAGTTAACAGTTTACATCACAATTTCTGGGTTACTTCTTCTCTCTTTCTCTCTCCACACACACATGCACACACACCTCTTGCAAGAGAATTTTACATGACTGTCAAAGTATTTAGGATAAAGGAGAAATGAAGCTTTGTCTCACACTAGTCAAAAATCCAATCAATCAAACTATAGGTAAAAAGATCTTTGTCTTTGAAAACATAGAGAAATCCCCCAATATATTACTATCACTGTCTTCAGCAATAACTAAAGTGTGGTTCTTAGAATGTATACTTATTGTTACTCCATCTGTAAGTTAAATGTTTGCACACAAGTCAAATAAAATATGAACCTTGAATGAAGCACTGCACATTTTACTAAATAGCTTTCTCTGCATATCAGCCACGGCTAACATCGTATGTAAATCAACACCTAAAACTACTCGAGCTGTCTTTGCTGCACAGATTTACCTTTCGTGTAGTCATCCTTGACTCACACTATTCCTAGTGGAAATTTTCCAAAAGAAAACCAGATATACTTGTCAGATTTATAGTATTAAAGAATCTCTAATATGAATGGATTCTTTAAAAGAAAAGCCAAACTTTGGATAATTACATTCAAATTCCTTAATCACATTTTCTGGACTCGATGGGAATTGTGGTGTTTCTTTGATGAACCTCTTACTCTAGAACCACACGAATGTAGTTCAGATCACAAACTCTTCCTTCAAGGCTATCTAACATAAGAACTCCCCCTTGGCAAAATACTATCTCAACTATATATTTCTGTACAGTTTCTTTTTCGTGAAGCTAGAAGTTGTTATGTACCACTGAGTAGGTTCCGATTCATAGTGACCCTGTATAGGGTCTCTGAGGCTTAACTTCACGAGAGCAGAAAGCCTCATCTTTCTCCCATGAAGCAGCTGGCAGACTTGGACTGTAGATCTTGTGGTTCGCAGTCCAGTGCTTATCGTATGGGGCACCACGTTTCCAGCTAGAATTAGTACGTATGTATTTATACCACCCTTCACATTTTGTGGACAAAAAAGGTATCGACTATCGAAGGAATCTTTGCAAGCAAGCAAGCAAGCATGTGATTTTTACCAACCATGTTAGGTCCTGTCAAGGCAGTTCCAACTCACAACCACCATATGCACAACAGAAGGAAACACTGCTGAAATCTTGTGCCATTCTCACAACTGCTATCATGTTGGAGCCCATTGTTGCCAACCATGGTAGACATCAATTCAGCTCAACAGTATTTTCTTCTTCCTCACTTCAAGGAACACAGGAGAACTGAAGGTCCCTTTGCTATGGCAATATACAATCAGCACTGGACCCCGAATCACAGAATCAGCAGTTCAACCACAAGCTGGTCCTCGGAAACTCTATACAGGGTCGCTATGAGTCAGAACCGAATGGACAGCACTTAACAACAACAATGTTCTAGGTTTGGTGCTGTGGAGTCCTGGTGTGGAGCTATAAACACTTAACTGTTAACCAAAATGCCGAAGGTTCAAAACCACCAGCTGCTCCTTGGAACCAACTCCATGGCACTTAACAACAATGTTCTAGGCATAATAGTCACACATTATGTAAATTATCTGTAGTTTTAATGTTGTTGCTAAGTGTTGTCCAGTCAATTCCAATTCATGGAAATCATGTACAGGGTTTCCAAGGAGTACTTGGTGGGTTTGAACCACAAGCCTTGTGGTTAGCAGCCCAGTGCTTATCTTATAGCACCACACCAGGTTTTTATGACACTCTTGTAAACAAGTATAATGTCCCCATTTTCTAGGTAGGAAGATTATGGCTGGGGTATGTTAGATAAACTGCAATGTTCACATATCTAATAAAGTATCAGAACCAAGAGTGGGACAGGGACAGGGTCGAAATCTACCCTCAACTGTCAAGTAATGTCTTCTAGTGACACCAACTTTACCAATAATTGAGTCAGAAAAGTCACTAAATATATAAGAAAGAAATTATGCTGAGTATTAATCTTTGTGAAGATTCCATGATTTGAATAAAATCTTTGTGAAAACGTCAAACTCTGACTTTATATGTGGCTGACAGTTGAAACCAACACAGTGACCTAGTAATGTGTTCTAGAAGGATAACAACCAAGAAAGCTGTATGGGGCAGTTCCACTCTATCACATGGGGTTGCCATGAGTCACAAGTGACTTGACGGCATCCCTACAACAACAACAAAGATGTAATACAAAACTAAGTGCCTGAGACAAAGGGTGAATAACTTTGGACATTTCACCACCTGCTTGGAAAAATGAAGAAGAAATCTTATGTTATAATCTTGTTGCTATGAAAGTAAGAAATTCCTCTACTCAAAGTAGTAAAAATAAGTCTTGTTAGTAATATTTTCCCACAAAGAGAAAATTCTCCTAGTCATGAAAGAGTTAAAAGAGACCAAAATTAGACACAGTTCATGTTAAAGGTTAGAAGAATAATCAGTCATTTGAAAAACACTACATAAACATTTTTCCGGATGTAATTTTCAGTCCAAGGATACATTTCCCAGTAGAAATCAGCAGCTAAAAAGGAAATCATTTCGTCTCCATAAGTGCCAAATTGTATCCTGATTTTTCCTGGTCTGGCTCAACTTTCAAAACTAGTGGTTCAACTTCTGCAATCTTTCACCCAATGACTATGTAAACACATCTTTATAAGACAGACATAATCCTTGGGTGGGCCAATTTATGTTGGATTATGAAAATACTTAAAATACAAAATCATATCATGACTATTGTCCTTTGGTTTTTTTCACTAAAATAAAGGAAAACTCCATTAAAAATTGGCAGTGGTTTATGTGAAGATAACATGACACATACATTGCTTCTCCTTTCCCAATATCTCCGAAAATAAATATTCCTGATGTTTCATGCCTACTATATTTTGACACCATGCAAATAAAGATTTTTCAAATATATCTCTAATGTACTCAAATGCCATGACGCACCACACAATTGGAATTAGTTAAACTCTTCACACCAGGCAAGGAAAAACCCTCACCCCTGGAAGTATTTTGGATCTTTTCTATTCGGTCAGAGGTTACAGAAACATTAGTTTTAAGAATAAATTAATCTTAAATAAAAACCAAAAGATTCATTCAGAATTTATTACTGCCTCCAATTCATATATATATATCTCATTATTCTGTGTTTCCCATAGCACAAGTCAAGTAGAAGTTCAACTCTATAGCTGGGAGAAATCATAAATTTAAAATCTTCATGGAAAGGTAAACTCTGTTTTTTCACTTCTCCCTTGAAATTCTAGAGCTTTTATAGTCAGCTACAAAGGATTCATGAAAAACCTATCTTCATCATTTAGCATGTGGAGGGGAAGAATTTTAACTTTTCCTCCAATGGATAAAGTTATGTAAAAGAAGACATTTGGGGAGACTACGGAGAGTGCAGAATAAATTATAGCTATGAATCCTGGAAAAGTCTGGTTGAACGTTAAGAGATTTTCACATCTGTGTCTATACATTCATGCCTTGGGAATAATGTATCTCCAAAACCATTGACAGAAAAATGCTGTAAAGTATTCTTTTCTTTCGTAAACAAAACTTAAAGTTACAGTCACAAACATTGTATTTTCATTATTATTGTTAAGAATTACTCGAAATATCCATAAAATTATGCTGATAAAAGTGATTTCTGATAACACAAAGAATTGAAAATAGCTTATGTCTACAACTATTTCTATAAAAATTATAGGTTATTAATCTATGAAAATACTTCTACTGGCTAGATTATTCTTTTATCCTTGCTCCTGAGTAAACAAATACATATATTATTGAAGTAGTATAAACAGCCTATAAGAATGGATGCAAGAAAATACATATTCTTCTTTCATGTGTTACATACAAGAGGTTGATGACTGATACACTTTTATAGCACAAACATCTAAATTTCAAACTAAAAAAAAAATTTAACTGAGTACAAGGATACTTTAGAAATGCATTTTCCTATTCGGCTGAATGGCTCTGCCCAAACCAGTATAAACTATTTAAATATTCTCATTTAACTGTAATTCAGAGTTGTTTTTCAAAAGTTGTTTACCAAAATTGAAATACTTTAGATATTCTGAAAAGAATATGCACATATATAAGTACTCAAAACTAAAAATTAAAGGTTGATTATTTAAATCTAGCTTTTTAGTAAAAATATTTTACATTCTTTTCTGATTTAGAACACTCTCCTATGAAAGCCACCATTATTTATAAGTGAAGAAAGAAAAGAGAATTTCTCTTACTTCTCCCCACTCCTCACTTTGTCATTGTCACCTGTATCTATTTCCAGGAAGCCAATATTCATTAGGGTTAATCTGCCTACTAAATGAATAAACAAAGGATTTCTCTGTCACCAGAGGCCAGGTGAGCCGATAGCATCTTCGAACACAGAAAATCATCTGTACTATACAGCTCAGGAAATTACCTGCTGCAATCCCACACCTGGGATCATCTGGCAGGTCGCGCCGTAATGTTGAGTAATATATGGAAAATGGACTATAATCATTTTTTTTTCTCCAAAGAACGGAAAATCTCCCAGATTTTAGACCAGAGGAACATTTTTATGCAAATAGCGGTAGAGTTCATCAAGGGCAACTACTTGAGGGGGAGGGATCAAGGAAATTTTCCATGTTTGTTTCCTTGAAAAAACAACAGTGATGTAAGAACTGATGCCAAAATACCAATTATTTGATGAATCTCTGACATCTAAAGCGTAACATAAAAGTTCGTTAAAAGAAAGTAGTTAATAAACCAAATAAGAAGAATGTATCGTTATACCGCAATTCCTTCTTTCAAGATTGATACATGCAGACCCAGTAAAGCTAGTTGATCTCATTGATTCCTCACAAGCCAGGGGGAAAAAACCTTCAACACCAACTGTTTAGTAATATATTAAATGGATAATATTGCCTTCCCATATTCCCCTTTTCAGCAGGAACCCCAAAGTCTGACATTATGCTACATGATCAAACAGGAGTTCATTAGTGGTAAAGAAACAAACACAAAATAAAAGTAACAGATATAGGTCAAAGATAGCTGACCTCTCTCCAAATGTATAAAAAGAAAAAAAAAAATCCTAGATACAAGTTCCAAATAATATTTGGCAACCTGAAAACTGTATGTTACAAGCAGATGAAAGAACTAGGAGACTGATTTGACTAGGTACATGACACTGACTCCATTTACAAAGTTTAGAAACCAATAGAAATTCAGGATACTACTTTCTCAAAATTAAGCGGCCAGGCTGTGAGCGTAAATGAAATAAGATGAAATCGGTTAGGCTGTGGGCCAATTAGAATCAACCAATCTGTCACAGGCTGTTAGCCAATCAGAATCAACCAATGGGTTGTCCTTGATGTCAAATTACTGACCCTGGTGCTAATTTTCTTCTTAATGAAATGTTTGAAAAGACAAACTACTGGACAAATTCTCAAGAGGAAACAAAACCAAGAAAATAAAAACAGACTTAGGAAAAGGGTTTATCAACATTTAATGAGTGTCCATTATATGTGGAATCGCATTTGAAACCGGTCTGGGTTTGCTCAAGGGTGATGAAAACCAGACACAGTGTTTGTACACAGTAGGTGTCATCATTATTATTACTTTGGAAAGAAGAATCTCTTCACTGTACAAGGGTTCCTTTGTTGTTTTTATACTGGGCATACAAGATATATACATACTGGTGTTAAATGCCATCAAGTTGGTTCTGACTTATAGTGACCCTGTAAAGGGTTTCCAAGGAGCAGCTGGTGAATTTGAACTGCTGACCTTGTGGTTTGCAGTCCAGTGCTTTCCCTGGAGTCCTGGTGTGGTGCAGCACTGGACAGTGAGGTTGGTTTTAACTGCAAGGCTGGCGGTTCAAACTTAGCAACTGCTCCTCAGATGTCCTAACTGGGGGTGCTGTGACTTGGAACTGACTCAACGGCTCTTAACAATATATATATAATTGGACTCCTGGTGTGGTGCTGTAGGATCAGCACTGGACTTTGAACCACAAGGTTGGCAGTTCAAATCTACCTGCTGTTCCTCAGAACGCTATATAGGGTTGCTGTGATTCGGAACTGACTTGGTGGCACACAACCACCAACCAACCAAATTATGGGAACTTTCATAGTCTTTTGAACCAGGTTTTCTGAGATAAGCCATTTAAACATAAACCAAAGTAAATGCAAAATACACATGAGTTTCAACAGCCATCAGCCATTTGCATTAACAACAAAATTCATGCATAAGGGGGCTTCAAAAAGTTCGTGGAAAAACTCCATCATCTTTTTATTCTGTTTATCCATGCATTTTTTGAAGTCTCTCCCACCCCTAACCCTCTATCTCCATACATATTCTTCTGAATTTATTTTTGCTGAGAAGATTTTGGGGTATAGGTGGGAAAATTCAGCATGTCAGTTTAAGGAAATGTATATGATTTCCCTTTCAAGATCCTACAAAAACATATGGGAGCAAGATAATGTTTGTCCTGACCTGCCAAAATCCTGTGGAGATCATCTCAAATCCACATCACATTCCTAAGTACTAATGCTCACACTGGGGCTTTTGCATTAGCAGATGTGTGAAAAAGCATGTAACTCAGGGAACTCCCTCCTGGCCTCACATCTAAAGAAGCTCCTCTACATCAGTTCTTCTAGCCAAACGCTGAAAAGATATTTCCAAGTGAAGTATACCTTCATTTAAGCCAGCGTCTGGACAGAAAAATCCAACTGAAGGGTTTGCTATCTGGCTCAGAACCAAGAGGAGCCTGAGCGAATGTTAGACAAATTTTCAGGAGGCCTCCTATAGTCTGCTCCCAATCCTCAAATCTGATCAAAGAAGCTGGTAAATTCTTCCTCAGTCATGTAACAACTACTAGAATCCAATGTTTCCATTTCAAATGCCTTATTGGAAGCAGCATGCATATGATTCTTGTTGTGATAAAAAGTAAGAAAGTTGTTCAATACTGCATCTAGTTCATTATTTGGGGTGTGAAAAAAAATACTAAAAACATCAAGCAAGGTAAATATCACTATTGTTAAGCACTATCAAGTCAGTTCCAGCTCAAAGCAACCCTTTATAGGGTTTCCGAGGAGCAGCTGGTGGGCTTGAACCGCTGCCCTTGAGGTTAGAACCAGTCCAGTACTTATCCTACAACACCATATCGGGATTCCAACTCACAGAGATCCTGTGTAGGGTTTCCCAGAAGCAGTTGGTGAGTTTGAACTGTCAACCTGTGGTTCAAACTGACCTTTGGGTCCAGTGCTTATCCAATGGCATCATAGCAGGACTCTTAACTATTACTATGGTGGTGGTTGTAGGCTGTCAAGTTAGTTCTGACTCATAGTGACCCTATATAGGTTTTCCAAGGCTGTAAATCTTACCAGGAGCAGGAAGCCTGATAGATTTCAATTGCTGACCTTTCGGTTAGCAGCCTAGCTCATACTCGGCTACACCACGAAGGATCCTTTAACTATCACTATGGATGTGCAGCGCTGCAGAATAATGCACTGGACTGCAAAGTCAGTAGTTTAAACCCACCAGCTGCTCCTCGGAAACCCTATACAGGGTCATTATGAGTTGGAACCGTCTTGACAGCACTTAACAACACCACCCAAATTTTAAATGCTAACTGTGGAAAACTTTGGTAAAATTTAAAGAATGAATTACCCATAATTCCATAAACAGTAACCACAATCTTAATAACGAAGAGAGGACTGACTCTTAGAAATTTTAGAGTTTATTAGTCTACAAGGAAGCCCTAACAATTAGAAATATTTACTTAACAAATAATATAATAATGACATGGTATAGCACAGTTACCACAATAATGAGAAAAATAAGAAAAATTATTACGAGCAAGAAATTTTAATTTGCCTTTCTCAGTTGGTGACAGGTGCTTCAAAAGTTTGTGGAAAAAGAGAACAAACAAGATGGCGGATCGGGTGGAAGTGCAGTAAAGGAGTTCCACCAACAACAACACAGAATACCCAACCAAGCAGGCTCAGGGGATGGTCCCAGAACTCTGAACCACATATAAAGGAATATTTATAAGGTTGGAAGGCTCAC
>NW_006408525.1:7541526-7558446 GCF_000296735.1 Chrysochloris asiatica | reverse complement strand
TAGTGTTGAGAGATTTATCTTCTAGCTCACTAGTTCTAACTTCTATCTCTTCAATTCTTTCCTTTGCCCTTTCAATGTATTGTCCATTTGTGATATTCTATTATTAATCATTTGGACCTCTTTCTGTAGGTTTTGAATTGTTTCCAATGCTCTATCTATCTTATTTTATTATGAATTGAGTAAGGATTTATAAAGAAGAATATCAGTGTTACACTCAACGAATCATTTACTTCATTTGTTAGGTTTTATTCATTCATTTTAAATAAGCTTTCTTATGTGGGGGTAGAAAAATCGTGGTTGTTTAATGTCCTCAATAGGTGTTTCGAAGTTTCTCGATGCTTAATGGTGTTTACCATGAATCAGGTGCAAGGCCGAGGCGGCAGACTGCAAGCACAATGGCACCATAGTGGCTTCCCCATCACTCCACCGTCAGCCCTCATCACCATGAAGGGCTGTGTCTAGACACTCCCAGCCAGGCAACCACTTAAAAATATTTAGAATAGTAAAGCAGTCGACTAACAGGAAGGAAAACTTGGAAGATAATTTTTAAAACAAAAATATATTTATTCTTTTCTTTTCAATGTTAATCTGGAATAAGAAACAAGAAAACCAGGCTAGAAAAAAACAAGCAATATATACTTCATATCATAGCCTTGGGATCCTCAGAAGTTAGTCCCTACTGTAGGAAACGATATTTAACATTAGGACAAACACTGGACTGCATGGCAAGTTTGAATTCAAAGGTCGGCAGTTCAAACCCACCAGCCACTCCTCAGAAACCCTATAATGGGTCGCTAGAAGATGAACCTACTCAATGGCACTTAACAACAACAAAGTTTACTAGAAGCCTGAGACTTAGTACTAGTTTGCAATAGATTCAAATTTACCATTTTATGGGTTGTTGTGTTTTTTTCCTAAAAATAAAAGAAAAACTACATGCCTCCTAAATATCTCACAAAATATAGTATTATAGGTTTTGCCCCTTAAAAACACATAAATGCAAGATGACACTGCATTTACTTTTAAATTATAAGTCACAGTGGCATAAACTAAAATTGGCTCACCACTCCAAATAGCACTCCAAAGAGCAGTAAACATCTAATCTTATAGTTATGGCAGAATAATAGCAATAAAAGCAAAACAAGCCAGCAGAAAACGAAACGTCCAATACAAATCTACCTGTTGTGGTTAAGTGCCCTTGCATAAGTTTCAGAGCAGCAGCTGGTAGGTTTGAATGGCAATTGGCAGTCCACTGCTTATCCTACAGAGCCACACCTGGACTCCAAGAATCTACATAGTGACTTGGTGCTAGTGGTGAGTTGAGTTCTGACTCATAGCCACTCTGTATAGGGTTTCCAAGGAGTCACTGGTGGCTTTGAACTGCTAACTTTGCAGTCCAGTGATAATCCTGCAGTGCCACACCAGGACTTCACATAGTGACCTCAAAAAAGAAAACACTTTCTTCTTTGGTGTGGGTTCTTGATTTGATAAGTACGTTATACTCTGATATAGAAGAAAGCAGGAACAATTTGTTCACTTATAAAATATTTTTTCATATGACTACAGGTGGACATACACGCATGCATGTTGGTGGGAACATTTAAAGTCATTGTACAAGTAGATTCCATGTATGGGAAGATGAAGTAGACATATGTTTCTCTATTTCTCCCACTAAGTATAAGTAGAAACCTTGGAAATTAAATACAAAACAACCATTTGTCGTTGTGTGCCATTGAGTTGGTTCCAACTCATAGTGACCCAGTTTTCAAGAGTGTTGGAAGGTTTGAACTACCAACTTTGTGGCTAGTGGTGTAGTGATTACCCTGTAGTCCCACAACAGGACTCAAAACAACCATACCACACTAAAAAATAGAGCTAAGAAGACTGACTCTGCATACCTATACCAGAGGAAGACTTTCACTCGCTGTGAGCTCTGAAAGGAACTCCTTGTCTCTTTCATCTGTTTGTATACCCCTTGGTCATCTGTGTCCCCTCATCTGTGTTCAGGCTTTCTGGCCCTGCAAAGATGTACAGCCTTGGAAACCCTATGGTTCAGAACTAACTCTATGACACTTAACAACAACAACCTGCTTTTTATATTTCAGAGGTAATTAACTTAAAACACACACTCCACTGATAATGCATTTTTAGCACAACAAAGAAAACTCACTTCTAAATGTGTTTAAAACCACAGATATCACCAGACGCTTTCCAAGAGCAGCTGGTGTGTTTGAATCCCCAAGCTTGCAGTTAGCAAGCCAGTGCTTTATCCTACAGCGCCACACAGAACTACCCAAATAGGAGTTTACAGAGTCCTGGTGTGGTGCTGTAGGATAGGCACTGGACTGCTAACCACAAGGTTGGCAGTTCAAAACCGATGGGGGAAACATTTCTGCTCCTGTTAAGATTTAAAGCCTTGGAAATGCTCTACAGGGTAGATATTTGTTGAAATCCAGTTGACAGCAGTGAGAGTGAGAATTGTTACAGAGCAAATTGACAACATCTTTCTCCTGAAGAGTGGTTGGTGGGTTGGAACCACTGACCTTTCAGTTAGCAACAGAGCACTTAACTTAAATCCCACTAGAACTCCTTCTACAGGTTAGGTTGCTAAGGGTCGTCTAGTCAGTGCTGACTCATAGCAACCTATACAGGGTTTCTCAGGAACAGCTGATGGGTTTGCTGGGCAGTTAATAGGCCAATGGTTTTCCTAAAGTGCCACACCAAGGCATTGTTTTTGTCCAGTGTCGTCAGGTTGGTTCCGACTCACAGTGACCCTGTATAGGGTTTCCGAGGAGTAGTTAGGATTTACAATTTACAATATATACTTTGGAGGACACAGTTCAATGCATAATCGTTAATGAAATGTATCTATATACTCTTGAGGGAAAAGTGTCTTCATTCTTCGTCCCCATTTGTAACTAAAATGTTTTGAAAGTTCATTATATAATCTAGGTATTCATTCTTTGTCACATTCATAGTTTACAAATATTTTCTCTATTCTACAGCTTGTCTTTTTATCTTTTTAACAGGATTTTTCATAGAACAAAAGTTTTACATTTTTATGAAACGCAACTGATCAATTTTCCCTTTTAGGGATTACGTTTTCCATGGCAAGTATAAGAACTATTTGCCTGGCCCTAAGCCAAAGAACCAAACCCCACTGTCATTAAGTTGCTTCTGATTTGTTGTGAGCCTGTACAGGGTTTTGAGGCTGTATATCTTTGTTGTGAAGTGCCATCAAGTCGGTTCTGACTCATAGCGACCCTGTACAGGGTTTCCAAGGACAGGTTGGTGGGTTTAAACTGCCAAACTTATGGTCAAGTGCTTATCCTAGAGCGCACGAACAGAAATCCTCATTTTTCTCCCACAGAACAGCTGGTCCATTTGAAGGGCTGACCTTGCAGTTAGCAGTCCAGTGCTTATCCTACAGCGCTACCAGGGCTCCTCTAGATCTCAAATATGTTCTCCTGTCTCTTTTCTAAAAGTTTCACAGTTTCATGTTTTACAATGATATCCACTATGATCCTTTTTCAGAGAGATGGACCTCAAAGGCATTATGCTGAGTGAAAAAAAAAGCCAATCTCCAAATGTCATAGAAAGGATGGTTCCATTATTTAACATTCTCCAAATGACACATTTATAGAGATGGAAAACAGACCTCTGGTAGCCAGGGGTCAGAGACAGTGATGAGGGTGGAGTGGGTGTGGCTATCCAGAGGAACGCACTTCTTTGTGGTGAATCCTGTGCACAGTCGCACAAATCTACACATGTGAACAGCAGACACAGGACTAGACATACACTTAGCATCAATGTCATTGTCTTTATCCTCTATGTAATGTGGGCCTACGAAGTGGTGCTCAGATGTTTCCTGGGGGTGGAAGACTTCTAAACTGTGGCATCATTAGGCAGAGAGCTTCTCTGGTTATCTCTTATCTACCCCATTACAACAACGTGGTTCTATACACAAGAGTGTAAACAGCTGTCTTGTCAAAACATTTTAGCTCTCAACCTTGGTGATAAAGGAACCAGAATTAGAATTCCACCTTTCCCAGCACTAAACACTAAACGTGAGACCTTGTGCTGAAGGAGTGGGTGCTTGTGGGAGGAACTTCATCTCTCTAAAACTAAGCTTTCACAAAGGGGATGTTCTTCATGTGCTGCAGTGTGTCCCTCACAAGTTAGCCATCACCTGTACTAGGAAGCTCTCAATGATTCCCTCAAAGTGTAGTTAGGGACTCTCATAATCCTATTGTCTCCAGCATTAAACCTAAACTTTAAATAATTTATGAAATATTAGGTGCCCTGGTGGCACTGAACGGTAAGCACTGAACTGCTAACCACAAGGTCGGTAGTTCAAACCCACCAGCTGTACCACAGGAGAAAGATAAGGCTTTCTGCTCCCCTAAAGATTTATAGCTTTGGAAACCCTGCACAGGGTTTCTATGATAGACAGATAGATAGATAGATAGATAGATAGATAGATGATAGATAGATAGATAGATAGATAGATAGATAGATAGATAGATAGATAGATAGATATAGAGAGAGAGTTCTGAGTTCTGGTATGGTACTGTGGGTTAATGCGCTGGACTGCAAAGTCAATTTGAATCACAAGGTCGGTGGTTCAAGCTCACCAATTGCTCCTCAGAAACCCTATACAGGGTCGCTATGGGTAGGAACCGACTTCACATTGCTCAACAACAAAAAATATATAAACACACACACATCAACATAGTCATTAAAACAATAGTAACTAAAAACTGGCATAGAAAGATGTTCATGTACATAGAAAAAGTGTTGGAAGTATACAGACTAAAGGTTCATCTTTAGATTATTTGGAATGAGTTTTCTATTTTAATTTTTGCTTTATTTATATAGTTTAACATCTCTAAAACACCATTGTAAAAACAATATAATTTTAGAGTAAAATTAAAACATAAAATATGAATATTAATGGTATATCCACTGTCATTCAAGTCAATTCTGACTCACAGCGACCCTCTATACGGTTTCTGAGACTGTAAATCTTTACAGAAGCAGATAATCTCATCTTTCTCCCAAGGAGCAGCTGGTGGGTTTGAACTGCTGACCTTGCGGTTAGCAGACCAGTACTTACCCTTCAGCACCATCTGGACTCCTGTCCCAGATATATAAGAGACCATAAAGTCAGTAACACTAGAAAGACTCCAACAGCTGATTAACATTTTGTCAATGTTTAATCTCAATAGTAATAAAAATAAACATTTAAAATAATTACTCTTTTTATCTATCAAATTGAAATCCTTACAAAGAATCTTAAGGCCAGTGTTAACAAATCAAGGAGAAAAGGAGAAAATAGGCAAGGTCAAATGCAGCATTCAGAGCATAAACAATACAACATTCCATACAGCCACTACCATCAAGCTGATCCTGCCTGACTCATAGTGACTCCGTTGTACAGAAACCCCACAGGGTTTTCAAGGCTGTGATTTTTTTATGGAAACTGATTACCATACCTTCTTTTTGCAGAACAGCTGGTGGGGTCCAACTGCTGAGCTACTGTGTCATCATGGCTCCTTGGTACAACCTTACTAAAGGGAATTTGGCAATACTAAATGTCAAAAGGACTGAACAATAAACATATCTCAACCCAGAATTTCAAATTCTAAGTGTTTATCCTAGAGAGAGCGAGAGTAAATCCAACAAGTCCATAAAGACTTACATATGAGAAATTTGATAGATTCTGATTTGGTATGATAAAACATAGAACTAGCCTAAGAGTTTAATGAGAGAGGACTTGTTAAGTGCTGTTCAGTCAGTTCAACTCCTAGGAGTGACTGGTAGGTTTGAACTGCCAGCTCTGCAATTAGTAGTCTAATGCTTATCCTATAGTGCTACATAAGGACTTCTATGATAGAACACTATGAAAAACAGGGCTAGGATAAATAAATTAAGAATACATAAGCATTCCATATGTTTTCAAAAATATTGAATTAATGACATGAAGGAAATCTACTGATGACAGAAGTAAATTTACAAAGTAGTTGATTATTTTGTCAGTTACAAATTTAATAAATAGGAAAAAAGGATAGGCTTTTAGAGATTACACAGCAAAACTTTTAAGAATGCTCATCTCTGTGGGCTAAAACTGGTTTCAAATTTTTCTTTATTATATATTTCTGTATTCTTAAAAATTTCAAGAATGAATGAATGTATACTTGTAACCTGGGCAACCTTTTTTAAACTTTTTATTATGAATTGAGTGAAGGTTTACAGAGCAGATCATGAGTTTACATTCAACAAATCATAGACTTTGTTTCATCTTGATGAAGGCAATCTCCTCCATGCAACAAGTTATCCTTCTTCCTCCCTATGGTTCCTGTTTCTCTTCCTCCTCCTTTCTCAAACCCTTCTCAACTTTGTCCTTGAGGAAATAAATGCTGCCCTTTTGATCTCAAATGATTGACCCTCAGTGGTATGTGAACCTCCCTAGTGTTGTGGTCTCCACTACATACCTATCTACTGCTTGACTGGAAACTGAGCCATAGCAGTGAGTTCAGTTTCACATCTTAAGGGTGACCAAGGGCTGGCCTAGCGTTTGGCCAGTCTCTCTCTGACCACTAAGCCTGGTCTTTTTTTCTTTTTAAATTAAATTTCTACTTCTTTTGTTCTCAAGGTCATAGAGACTGATGTTCATATGGTTCATTTAGTCCACTGGGTTAATTGTTTCCAAGTATCTTCATTTTTCATCACTCTTCTTCCTTCCAGGCAACAAGAGACCTACAGTTGCACCTTACATGGCCACATGAGCTTTTAAACCCTAATTATTACTTATCAAATTAGGATGTAACACTTGGTCTTTGTGGACTATGCTAAGTCTCCCCATATTACTGTCCTAAATCCCCAGGTCCATGACTCATTCCCGCAAGGTGTTTGGTAATGTCTGCTGTTATGTTGGTAAGTGCCTTAGAGTCTGCTCAGACTCAGAGTGACCCTGTAGAGTTTCTGAGGCTTTAAAAATGTCTGTGTGCACAGAAAGCCTCATCTTTTTCCCACTAGTCATGTTTAAGTTTTCATAACTCAGTCCCCTGTATGCTCCAACACATTCGTGGATTATTTGCAAAAAAAAGTAAATATTCATGTATAACTACCTTTTGTTTTTTGTTTGTTAAGTGCCGTCGAGTCGGTTCCGACCCATAGCGACCCTGTACAGGGTTTCCGAGGGTGTAAATCCTTACGGGAGTAGAAAGCCTCATCTTTCTCCCGCGGAGCGGCTGGTAGTTTCGAACCGCTGACCTTAAGGTTCGCAGCCCGATTCGTAACCACTACGCTACATTATATATTTGTGGATATATTCCCACTCTCCCTCCCCGACCCATTTAGCCTGCATGTCTCTTCATGGGTCTGTCCATGTTGTTAAATGCCACTGAGTCACCTCTGACTCATACTGACCCTGTATAGGGTTTCCAAGGAGTAGCTGGCAAGTTTGAACCACCAACTCTGTGGTTAGCAGTTTAGTGCTTATTCTGTATGCCATACCATTGCTGCTGTTGTTAAGTGAGTCTAGTTGGTTCCGAGCCACAGCAACCCTCATTTTTCTCCCGTGGAGCAGCTGGTAGTTTCGAACTGCTGACCTTTGCGGTTTGCAGCCTGATTCGTAACCACTACACTACCAGAGCTCCTTACCATAGATAACCATTAATAAAGGATTAAGTATATAATAACTGTTTCTTTCAACTCTTGCACTCCTGCCTCCTTATTGTATATTGCCTTCCACTTCAACCATTTTAATATGTTACCTACCTCTGGCCAGTGAACTAAATTTTCTCCAAGTTTAAAACAGTTTCTTGTACTTTGAAATTTGCTTTACTTCCTTACCATTCAATCTTGTAGGTTTATTTTAACTCTGGATATTTCCATATCTGGATTGATTTCTGGGTGGTTGTCATATATATTATTAATCTCAGGTTGTTGACTTGTTTGGGGTTCTCTGTTTGAAAAACTCCTATAATATTATTTGTAAACTTGGCCTGGCTTTAAAAATGCTTGTAATTTCTGTTTATCTGGAAATATCCTAATTTCACCATCATATTTGAGGAGCAATTTTGATGGGTATATGCTTCTTGGTTGGGATTTTTTTTCTTTCTTTCAGAGTTTTATATATGTCATCCATTGCCTTCTTAACTGTATGGTTTCTGCTAAGAAATCAGAGCTTACTTTTATTGGTTCTCCTTTTAGGTAACTTTTCGTTTTTCCCAAGCTGCTCTAGGGATCCTTTCATTGTTTTTGGTTTTGGAAAGTTTGATTAGAATATGTCTCAGAGATTTTCTATTTGGGGTATACCCTGTTTGGGGATTGTTCAGCTTTTTGAATGCTTATCTTCTCATCGGTCATGATGTTAAGGAGATTTTCTCCTAACAACTCTTTAACAATTTTTTCTATGCTTTTCTTTTTTGGTCTCTTCCTGAGCTGGAATTCCAGTCACATGTAAGTTATTCTTCTTAATGGTGTCCCACATAATTCTTAGACTTTCTTTAGTTGTATTTTTTTTTCCCTTCTGATTTTTCTTCTGGCAGACTAGTACTAACAGATTCATTTTCAAGCTTACTAATTTGCCCTTCCTAGGATTCTAGTCTAACCCAATGATTAGACTAATACTAAGATTTTAGAAATAGATGATACACTGAAAGGGAAAAAACAACTTTTTCCCTTTCAGTGTATCATCTATTTCTAAAATTGTAGTCCAAGTCTTCTGGATTTCTATGCGCAGTTTTTGAATTGTTTCTAATTTTTTATTTATTTTGTCCATTTGTTCTTGTAGTATTTTCCTGACATCTTTGAAAGCTTTTTCTGTGTTCTCCTTGTTTTCATCTGCAATCTATCAAAGCCACCTGAGTATCATTCTTTTACATTTTTCATCAGGTAGTCCCAATACCATTTCTTCCTCAGAAGTGTTCTCTGGCTTTGCATTTTGGTCACTTGTTTGAGCTGCTCTGGCTTGCTTCTTAGTGAGAACTGAAATTGTCTATTTCCTCCAAGCCACTGCAGTGCTGTTGTATTTGTATTTAATTAATGACTCACCACTTGCCTCTTGGTGGGTGTGAGAGAGAATGGAAGTGTGTGTGCAGTTCAGGGTGGGTTTGGCCTCTGTTACTGTGTCTGTGATAGATTTAGGGGCTGGTGGTGCTTCTTTCCCAGTGGCTGGGGCTGCTGTGGGTGGGGCTGTGAATGTATGGACACAGTTGCTGCCGCCCATGGGTCACGGCAAGAAAAACAAACAAGAGGAAACAAACAACAGCAAAAACTGAAGGGGAAACAACACAGCAGCAAGAGACAAGAATATAACTAAGAAGACAGAAAAAAGAAAGGAAAATAAAACGGGATGAGAAAATAAAAAGGGAAAACATAATGAACAAAACTAGGGAGAGGGAAGAAGAAAAGAAAAAGAGGTAGGAGGGCAGTAAAGAAAAATCAAGGGGGAAGGAAAAGGGTGGATTAAACAAAGAAGAAAAAAAGGGAAGCAGAGAAAGAAATGATTTTTTTTTTTTTAAAAGGTAAAGAGAAGAAGGAAATTATAATAAATAAGTAAAAAGGAAAAAACTAAGGTAGGGTCAGACCCAGAGCAAGGGAAACTGGGGAGAGGGGGTAGGGTACTGAGTCAGGGAGCTCACAGGGTGCACTGGGGAGGGGTGAGAGGGTGGTATGCCAGCTCTTGATGGAGTGTTCCTATTGGCCTATATTGTTTATCTTCAGGGGACCAATCCAGAAGCAGTTGATGCAGGCTTTGATGGTAGCTGTGATCAGGGTCTTTCTTCCCAGCTGGATTTCTTTCAGCCCAGAAGGTAATTGAAGGTTGGTTACAGGAGTTCCTGCTCATCCAAGATGGGCTGTGTGTTCTGCTGGTCTGAGGAGTCAGTATTCATGTGCCTCAGCACATGTGTGTGTGGGTAGGGGGTGTGCAGCCAGTGTCCAACTCAGTGGTGCAGCTGTGCAGGGAGTAGGCGAAGGCAGAAGTTGGCCATGCTTGGGGGGCCGGGGGTTGGGAACAAGGGAGAATCGTACCTTTCTAGTCACCAGCAACTTCTTAAATAACACACCAATGTGTGCCAAACTACTTCAACCAAAGTTCCCCAGTTCCCTGTCTTTTCCAAAGGGTACCAATGCTAAACCTCTTCCTCGTCTCTCCATTCATACCGAAAGCAAGAGGTACAAGAATTCTGCAAGTTTGGGCTGTAATATCAGCATAGCTGTAGCTTTTCACGGATCTGCTTTGCTAGTTACACTCCACTTAACTTTTATTGAAAACCTCACAAATGAAACGAGGCTCCTCCCATGTTTTTCTGTGATCATTTGGTTTTAACAAATTAAAGGCCTGAGGAAAGCAAAGTCTTGGTTTTGGGGTAAACCACCTGGATGGAAAACTGGGCTGATGCAAAGCAGGTTTCCAAAGTACTATGCCCTGCGGCAGGGTAGTTTCAATAAACATAAGTAGGGAGTATTTAAACAGCACCCAATTTACTTTTTATTCTCATAAAAAAGGCGGGATGAAAGACGTAAAGGTGCAGAAATGGCTGCATTAAGAGCCGCAGCTGAGCCAACAGCAGGGAGGAAACCCACGGAGGTTACCTGAAGGATGGATTGTATAGCCTGAGAAGAGAAACAAATGAAAACTTCACAACTTTCCCCAATTCTCAGCTAATTCTAGATTTATAACACAATCTGGTACATTATCAAAGAAATTTTAATCTTTTTCAATGGTTATCTGTAGACCCATAGGAAGTTGTAAAATCTAGTTGGCTTTCTTTGAGAATATTCTACTCCAGGATGGGCAAAGTTACTCTAGTAAGTACGAAGCAAAACTTCTATGGAGAGGTGAAATATTTTTCATTTCTTTAAAGTCCTATTTTTGGGAAAATGAAGATGTTTGCCTAGAGTGATTTAATGAAGCAGATACAGATGTATGAAAGGGCAACACAAGGTGATATGCACTACTTGAATTTGAACTCAAGGCATTAACAAGACCTTAGGTGAGGGAGACTGTTGACTGTTAGTCGATTACATGTGGAGTTGGAAGCATAGGTCTCAATTCCCCAGGATGCTCAAATATTAATCAAGGATGTTCCAAAGCATTTGCCCTGTATTATACAACCAAAATACTCAAAAATCAAGTCCCTTTTGCATTGTTTTTTTATTTCAACCTTAAAAACTTATTAAATATAACAAAAGAAAAAAATGTGTTTTAGGTAATCCATGGTCAATGATTTGCCTGGAATTATGCTTAAAGTTCTAAGCATCTTTGCCGACATGAGTGTGTCAGTAGGAGATGGAGTGGGAGTAAGGACATCAAGCCCACCCAACTCCTGGAATTTTTACAAAAAAGACAAAACTTTCCAAGTGAAATAGTCATTTTGGTAAATGAAACCATTTGGAACTTTGAAAGAGGTTGTTTTTTTGTGTGTGTTTTTTCTCCCCCTTTCCTCCAAAGTATCGTAAGAAAAATCCACACTGTGCTCTAATAGGCTATAAAGCTTTGGTTTAAAGAAGGGTCAACAAGAACAGAAACCACTAATGTCATACTTGTTGAAGCAAGAACAGACAGAGAGACAGTGAAGCCTCAACACTTCCAGGATCTCAAAGGAAAGTCACCCAGACTAAAAACGATCTGCCCAATTTATGCCAAGAACAGTTTTACAGGCATATTAAAATCTTCTGTGCATATAAGGCCTGTTATAAAAATGCTGACACGTTCAGCACCCTTGGGAGAGTCTTTCCTATACAGAAATGAAACTGGATTATCAAAATAGGAAGGAAAAAGCTGGGAGGAAGAAACAGAAATAGAGACCAAGGAGAGGGGGGTAGTAAAACAGACAATGAGAAAGACAGAGTCAAAACCAATGCAAACAGAATGCCTGACATGCTCAGTGGAGACATTTACTCCACTGAGAAGACCAGTGGCTCCATTTCTTGACCTTTTTAGGTTCAGAAAAATATATCTATGTGTAAAAACAATTAACACTAAAATTAAATTCAGTAAACCTTCACTTAGTTCACAACAAAAAGTCTTTTACAAAGAAAATCGTGTAGACATTCTAGTCACAGGGTGATGGAACCCAGTCCCTGCATGCCTCTCTCCCTACAAATAAGTCCAATTCCCTTGGATACAACAGTTGCGAGGTTCTTTTGTACAGAGAAGAGGTTTAAGGAGAAAATTCCTGTGACTTAATCCCCACTAGAGCCTCATGATTTTTTCAGTTGATTTCAGCTCTGAAGGAGTTGTTGTTGGAGTTTGGTGTGGTCTTGCAGGGCAAGCACTGGACTGCTAACCACAATGTCAGTGGTTCAAACCTACCGTATGCTCCTGGGAAACTCTCTATGGGCGTGCTCTGAGTTAGAGCCAACTCGATGCCATTTAACAACAACAGTGGTTGCGGTTAGCTGCCCGCCAGCCAGTCTCCAAATCATGGTGATCCCAATGACAACAAAATAAAACACTGTCTGCTTCGGCACATCCCAATGATGGGTTGCAAATCAGACCATAGTGATCCACAAGGTTTTCATTGGCTGATTTACCAAAGTAGATTGCAAAGCCTTCATTCCTAATCCATTTAAGTCTGGAAGCTCTACCAAAACTTTAGGATCATAGCAACATGCAAACCTCCACTGTCAGCTGGGTTGGTGGCTGCCCAAGAGGTACATTGGCCAGTATTCCAACCAGGGTCTCCCATACATGAGAGAGGGTACCTGGAGTTAAAGAGTAAGGACTGCCACATAGTCGTTAAGCCACAGTCCTCTACAGCCAAGGTGACTTAGACTTCAGCAGCTGTACCAAACAATATAGAATCACACATTTTAGAAACAGGAGAGACTTTGAACATCTAATCTAACAAAATTACTACAGTTCATACCTAAGGAGCAGATGAGTCATTTTTATATAGTGGAAAAATTGAATGGGGGTGATAGTAGTTTCTAGTATTAAGAACCTTGCCTGAAAGAACAGAATCTAATCTACTATTATGGAGTCCTAGAATCGGGCTGCGAACCTCAAGGTCAGCGGTTTGAAACTACCAGCCACTCCGCGGGAGAAAGATGAGGCTTTCTACTCCCGTAAAGATTTACACCCTCGGAAACCCTGTACAGGGTCGCTATGGGTCGGAACCGACTCGACAGCACTTAACAACAACAACAACAACAGTGTGGTGCTGTGAGTTAATGTGCCAGACTGCTGTTTGAACTGCAAGGTCAGCAACCTACTGCAGTGCGGTAGGATCAGCACTGAACTGCGAACCACAAGGTCAGTGGTTCAAACCCACCAGCTGCCCCTCAGAAACCCTATACAGGATTGCTATGGGTTGGAACCGACTCAATGACACTTACCAACAACAACAACAATCTGCTATTATAATGCTAGTATCTTCATATTAATTCAATGCATTAAAAATGTATCTTGTTGTTAAGTACTGTTGACTCAGTTCTGACTCATAGTGACTGGACCAGAAATGTAATAGTAATAATTGAACATGTTATTATGTTGACTGTCACTAAACTGATTATGTGAAGACTGTTGAAATAGGAACTGTTTTTTGCCTATATACTTAGAATAAAAAAGTTAAACAAAATTTAAATTTAAAAAATGATAATCAACCATTCAAAATATATTTTAATATGGTGGTAGATGTGTGCTATGGAGTTGGTTCTGACTCACAGCAACCCTGCATAGGGTTTCTGTACCTGTAAATCTTTACAGGAGCAGAAAGCGTCATCTTTCTCCCACAGCATGGCTGGTAGTTTCGAACTGCTGACTGTGAGGTTAGAAGCCTGACCCATAAGCACTACGCTAATATAGAGTTATGTAAAATATGCTCATAACAAATAAATTCATATAGCACCGTCAAGGTGGGAAGTGGTATGTTATGTTTAATTTTCTTAAGTTATAGTTTCTTCTGAAAAATATAAATAACACCTTTACCTCTTGGAATTTTTACGAAGAATTAAAGGAGATAATGCATGTGAAGTGCTTAGCACTGTGCATCACGCAACCAAATGTCACTGGTACCATTATCAGTTCATTTCATGTACAGCACAGAAACTATATGGGTTGTGTATAACTCTACATAGTAATATTAAATATACTGTTCATTTTTAATTCTTCACCTTTCCAGTAATAAACCAGTCCAAGTAGGTTTCCTTCAAAAAGTAGTACCCCTACAAAGGAATATCAGGAAACATGATTACAGAAAGCCTGTAAGCCCGTCTTCAGCCTATAACTGACTGGAATACCTAAAAGAGGTTCTAGAACTTGTTCAGCAAAATAGGTTTCCTGTGGAGACTTTGTAGTCTATAGGACCATAGGTGGAATCCTGAGCTCCATCCAGAACTTCTGAGGTGGGACATTCCCACTTGAAAGGACAAGCAGACCAGCCAAGAACAACTAGAGGAACAGAAGATACTTCTTGAAAGACCATCAGGAAAAATTAAAAAAAACACAAAACAAAAATGGCAGTCTGATTGGCTACTAGAAGTACAAGCAAATTGTTTGCCAGGGAGCCATCAAGGCAAGTAATCAAGTCCCTTCAGGGCAAACTCCTCTCCAAGACTGAAACTCAAAGGGAACATACGAGTGTGACCATGTTCCACAGACTCCCGTTGACCTGGAGATGAGAGAAAGAAGAGGAAAGGCTGGTTGGTCTGAAGTGTGGTGAGACCTATGGTCTTCTGAGCCCATTGTCAAGGACATAGTCCCAGAGGGCTAGAGCTGAGAGTGAAGCGTAAAGCTGATATGAAGTGAGGAGAGATGCACAAGAACGCCCAAACTTGTAGATAGTACCCATTCGACCTAGCTTCAATGGCTCAATGATCAGAACTCGACTAGAAGAAGACAGAAAAGAAAAATTTGATGAAAGAGACAAGTATAAATTGCTACAATGTGATGAACTTGACATATACTTCGGGATGTAATAGCTCAAAATACCAACAGAGAGGGAAGGCGTCTTCACATCAATCCTATCCCCTCTGTGTACAAGGTTGATAAGGACAAGCAAAGTAGACATTGGCTATATAAAATGGGGGGCTATAAAGGCACGAAGTGACTGGCTTACAAGTTTTCAAGAGGGAGTTTAGTTTAATAGAGTGTGGGGGAAGGTAGAATCCCCATTGAATAGTTTTCATATTGTTTGGGTGAGTCTGGTGAAAAGAGATGGGGATAAAATTCAATAGTGAGTAATTGTTATCATGACTAATTACGACTGTCACAATTGTAAAGGTATAAGTTTTGTAACAAAAGGGGGCACCGTTAGTCCAGGACAGAGGACCCTAGGATTATCAAGGGAGAAGAGCATAAGCGGAATGTGGGACCCTATCCAGAGAAGCAGCGACACCAAAGATTTTGATATTTTTGTTTAAAAAAAGTTTCTGTGATTTTACAGCAAAGCTTTTTATTTATCCTAAAAAAATAAGGCAATTGAAGTTTCAGTTGTTATTGTTTGTCATTAAGCGCCATCGAGTCGGTTCCAACTCATAGCAACCTAATATAGGGTTCTGTAGAGTGGGTGTAAGTTTGAACCACCAGTATCCCCAAAAGTTAATGGACAAGAAAAGCAAAACAGTCATTTATCTCTCAGGTCAATTTTCCTGTCTGAGGTCCTTCTTTTAAGTTTATTGAAAGCCAAATATTACGCTGCAATCAGGGTGAGGAGACATGTCTGTATACACTATACAACACAAACCTGAAAATTTGTAACATGTGAAAACACAAGTCCAGGGTGTGGGATGTGAACAGCTCTTTTTAAGTTTCAAGGTGACAAGAGCTCTTAGACCTTTAGAGTAATAAATATTGTATTGTACCAAAGCCCATTGGGAATCACCACTCATATGTTATTCCATGGTATAGACCAAAATGTCAGGTCCATTTAGAGTCAGTGCATTCTGGGCTTGTTTTAGGATTTAGTTCTCACTTTGAAAAAGCAATTAACAACATTCATAAAAGAAATATAACCCCATTGTCTCTCCACTCTCTCCAAGTATAGAGATAGGCACAGAGATAGAGAAAATGTCAATTGTAGGTTTCAAATACTGGGATTCTTTTAGTTTGCATTTCCCACAGCAGTCAGAAAATAAATGCGACCTTGGGAAATCTCCATTCTTAGTGGGAAGCATTTTTCAGCACAAGAAACCATTACCTTACGGCTAGTGCTTTCTTGGCTAAAAAGAATGCTCACTGTTAAAAGGCAGGAGTCTCTCTGTGAGCCACAACTGTAGCAGTTTCAGTTATCAAAGAGGTCTGGCCAAATGGGCCCACAAAACAGAGGTGCCATCCAAGAGGGGAGGGCATATATTTTGTGACTTATGTGAGGCATACAGTATATGACAGAAGAAATAAATCATGATAATGCCCGAGTCATATATACTTCCTGCTACCCACCACTCATCTGTCAGTTTGTCCTTCTATGGTGGCTTGTGAGTTGCTGTGATTCTGAAGGCTATGCCACCGGTATTTTAAATACCAGCAGGGTTACCCATGGTGGGCAGGTTTCAGATGAGCTTCCAGACAAAGACAGACTAGGAAGAAACAGTGACGAACTACTTCCGAATATTTAGTCATTGAAACCCTTATGAATAGCTGAGAAACACTGTCAGATATAATGCCGGAAAATGAACCCCTCAGGTTGGAAGGCACTCAAAATGCTACTGGGGAAGAGCTGCCTCCTCAAAGTAGAGTTGACCGTGATGACGCAAATGGAGTAAAGCTCATGGGAGAAAAGCCCGCAGGACCTTCATTTGCTGATGGGGCACAACTCAAACTGAAGAGAAATAGCTGTAAACATCCATTGAAAATCAGAACATGGAATGTACGAAGTATGAATCTAGGAAAATTGGAAGTTGTCAAAAATGAAATGGAATGCATAAACATCAGTATCTTAGGCATTGTTGTTGTCAGGTGCCATC
>NW_006408525.1:7538704-7540891 GCF_000296735.1 Chrysochloris asiatica | reverse complement strand
TGACATTGAGATGTAATCCATATCGAAGGCTGTGCTCTTTGATCTTCATAAGTAAATGTTTCAAGTCCTCTTCACTTTCAGCAAGCAATCTTAGGCATTAGTGAGCTGAAATGATTGGTATTGGCCATTTTGAACCTTATGACCACATGGTTTACTATGCTAAAAATGACAAATTGAACAGGAATGTTGTTGCATTCATTGTCAAAAAGAACATATCAAGATCAGTCATAAGGTACAATGCTATAAGTGATAGGATAATGTCCATGCGCCTACAGGGAAGTCCAGTTAATAACACTATTATTCAAATTTATGCACCAACCACTAAAGCCAGTGAGGATGAAATAGAAGAATTCTACCAGCTTCTTTGATCTGAAATTGATCAAACATGCAATCAGGATGTATTAATCATTACATAGGTTGGAATCAAAGAAGAAGGATCAGTAGTTGGAAAATCTGGCCTTGGTGATAGAAATGATGCTGGAGAATGCATGATAGAATTCTACAAAATCAATGATTTGTTCATTTCATATACCTTCTTTAGACAGCATAAGAGACAACTATACACATGGACCTCACCAGATGGAATACACAGAAATCAAAATGATTACATCTGTAGAAAGAGACAATGGAAAAGCTCCGTGTCATCAGTCAAAACAAGGCCAGGGGCAGACTGTGGAACAGACCATCAATTTCTCATATGCAAATTCAAACTGAAGTCGAAGAGAACGAAACCAAGTCCACGAGAGCCAAAATATGACCTTAAATATATCACACCTGAATTTAGAGATCATCTGAAGAACAGATTTGATACATTAAACACTAAAGACCAAAAACCAGAAGAGTTGTGGGATGACATCAAGAACATCATATAAGAAGAAAGCAAAAAGTCATTAAGACAAGAAAGAAGGAAAAGACCAAAATGGACATCAGAAGAGACACCGTAACTTGTTCTCCAGCATAGAGATGTTAAAGCAAATGGAAGAAATGAGGTATAAGAGCTAAAGAGAAAATTTCAAAGATCAGCTTGAGAAGATGAAGCCAAATATTACAACAAAAAATGCAAAGATCTGGAATCAGACAACCAAAAAGGAAGAACACACTCAGCATTTCTCAAGCTGGGGGAACTGAAGAGAAAATTCAAGCCTCAACTTTTGTTACTGAAAGATTCTATGGGCAAATTACTGAATGATGCAAAAAGCATCAAGAGAAGATGGAAGGGATACAAAGAGTCACTGTACCAAAAGGAAATGGTTAATGTTCAACCGTTTCCAGAGGTAGCATATGACCAAGAGCCAATGACACTAAAGGAGGAAGTCCAAAGTACATTGAAGAAATTGGCAAAGAACAAGGCATCAGGAACTGATGGGATAAAAATTGAAATATTTCATGAAAGTAAGGTGGCACAGGAGGCACTCACTCATCTCTGCAAAGAAATTTGGAAGACCACTCACTATCTGGCCAACTGATTGGAAGAGATCCGTATTTGTTCCCATTCCAAAGAAAGGTGACTCAACAGAATGTGGAAATCATCGGACAATCTCTTGGATATCCCATGCGAGTAAAGTTTTGCTAAAGGTAATACAGAAACGGCTACAATCATACATTGACAGAAAACTTCGAGAGGTTCAAGCCGGATTCAGTAGAGGCCGTGGAATGAGGGATATCACTGATGATGTCCGATGGATCTTGGCTGAAAGCAGAGAATATCAGAAAGATGTTTAACTGTGCTTTATTGACTACGCAAAGGCTTTCAATTGTGTGGATGGATCATGACAAGCTATGGACAAAATTGCGAAGTATGAGGAATCTGTATTTGGACCAAGAGGCAGTTGTTTGAACAAAACATGGGAACACTGAATAGTTTAAAATTAAGAAAGGTGTGTGACAAGGTTGTACTCTTTCACCATACTTATTCAACCTGGATGCTGAGCAAATAATCTGAGAAGCTGGGTTCTATGAAAAAAATGTGGCATCAGGATTGGAAGAAGACTCATTAGCAACCTGTGATATGCAGATGTTACAACCTTGCTTGCTGAAAGTGAAGAGGACTTAAAGCATTTACTGATGAAGATCAAAGAGCACAGCCTTCAGTATGGATTGCATCTCAATGTCAAGAAAACAAAAATCCTCACCACTGGACCAATAAACAACATTCTTATCAATGGAGAAAACATTGAAGTTGTCAAG
>NW_006408525.1:7520950-7538333 GCF_000296735.1 Chrysochloris asiatica | reverse complement strand
ACTCCTTGGAGGCAAAGACGGCCAAACTTCATCTCTCATACTTTGGATATATTGTCAGGAGGGACCAATCAATGGAGAAGGATATCATGTTTGGTAAGGTGGAGGGTCAGAGAAAAAGAGGAAGAGGCCCAACGAGTTGGATTGGCCAAGTGGCAGCATCGATAGACTCAAGTGTGACAACAGTAGTGAGGTTGGTCCAGGATCAGGCAATGTTTCGTTCTGTGCATAAAATCGCTATGAGTCGGTACCGACTCGATGGCACCTAACAACAACTACCTGCTGCTGACTGGGAGTCCTGGTGTGGCACTGTGGGTTAATGTGCTGGAGTGCAAAGTCAGTTTGAACCACAAGGTCAGTGGTTCTAGCTCACCAGCTGCTCCCTGGAAACTCTATACAGGGTTGCTATGCTATGAGTGAGCACCAACTCAATGGCACTTAACAACAACAAACTGCTGAGTACAAGAACTAGTAACTAATAAATCAAGGCATGCTAATGTAACTGAGATGTTGTTCAATATCCTAGAAAGAGTGAAGGTTTCAGAGTCTTATCTTTCTTCTGCCACCCTACTAGCTATGTGACATCACACAGTTACTTAACTTTCCCTAGCCTCACATATTTCATTTCCAGAAACACATAACCAACCAAACAATAACTCGCACTAGTAAACTGTCAAATTGAGAATATGTGCTATGCTTTTTGCTGGGTAACAACCTGGACAAAGTCTATAACACCATATCATAGGAATAGAGTCTCCTTATTTTTGTTCCCTAGCTACTCAGTCCCCCTCCTGGGAGGCAACTACTGTTTCCAGTTAAATACAAAAATTTGGTTTCAATGTCCCAAGCTGAAATGTTGAATTCATTAATGTTTATGGAGTGTCTATCCTGTGTCAGAGCATACAAGGTTCTGTAAGGAGTACAAAGATGACCTCACCATCTACAATGGGAAACAGCACAAAACTAACTTGTAATATAAGGTGATAAACACAATAGTAAAAGTTTAAGATCAGAATAGAGAATAATGAATTTAATCAGAAGGGCAGATTAGGATGAAGAGAAAGATTAAAAGAACACGTTGCAAGGCATTTGAAGTTTCAGGTACCATACCAAAATGTCAGTATTGTTTCCTTGATTTAGGCCCTCTGATTCTGGAAGCTCGCCCCTGTAATGGCTATAAAATCTCTGGACAGAGAATTTCTGACATAAGAAAAGTAAATTACAGCCTGGTGAGAGAATGTGGATCAGTTAAGTGTCTTCTTTTAGGAAAAACAAAATGCTGAAAGGTCTTTTCTTTTCCCAATCATGCAAATATTCCATATTTGAAAACTAAATACTCTCATGAAAAGAAGAGATCACTAGCTAAGGGATGGGTAGGGAGATTCAAACTAAGTATCAAGTGCAGATTTTGTCAATATCTACAATTCATACTCTACAATCTTAACCCTGAGCTTTTACAGAGTAACTGGGGGGTTTCCAGTTTTCTTGGAACACCCAAGTAAAATGGGTTTATTTAAGACTCAAGACGCCATTTCATATACCATGTCCCGAAGGGCTGACTATGTCAAGCCACTGAATTACAATGACCAAAATGTTGGCAACATTTTTTGTCAACAAAACTTTTTGTCTTAATGGAATTTAGGTCAGATCTCTATATACAAATAGTCTAGGCCCATGTATGAGATTTGCTAGCTTGAAAGACCACCCCAAATATCCCTAAAATGGCATGTCTGAAAATAAGCATAGTATAACCAGAAAGACAAAAGCAAGTTAGTTATGTTCAGGGGATGTTGCCAGTCTTGACCCAGAAAGCAGAAACTTGCTCCAGCTAATGCTTCAGAAGGATAATCTTAAAACAAAAATTTTCATGTTAGCCTAACAGACAATTGAGTTGAGGGATATGATTCTTTTATTTTTTATTGCCTGCTTATGTTCAAGCTATCAAAGATGAGAAACATTCTGCTACAACGTAATACTGCTTTAAAAGAACATGGAAGGTAATTGGAAACACTCTGCAAAATATTACAACTGATCATACAGTTTTTCATGGGCTGAAACAAAGAAATAGCAAGCATAAATGTAAGTCTTTTATATTTAAAGCCTTGTACTTTATCAGAAATCAACAATGCAACAAATATTACCTGTTCTTTAGCAGGCATCCGTATTAAGCAGGACATACAAAGATAGCCCTTGTGCATCAGGAACCCTCTATTCCAAGGCATTGTTTTTCTAAGGCAACCTACACATTTGTTGTTACTGTTGTTGTTAAGTGCGGTTGAGTCAGCCCCAACTCATAGAGATCCTGCATAGGGTTTCCACAGCTTTTGTTGTTCTTGTTAAGCGCTGTCGAGTTGATTCCGACCCATAGCAATTCTGTATAGGATTTCCAAGGAGCAGCTGGTGAGCATGAACTAACGACCTTGCAGTTCAAATGGCTGTACAGTCCGGTGTATTAACCCACAATGCCACACCAGGACTCCAATCTTTGCAAAAGCAGAAAACCTCACCTTTCTCCTGCAGAGTGGCTGGTGGGATTGAACCACCAACCTTGTGGCTTGCAGTCCAGTGATTATCCTCTGAAGCTACCTCCACATAGGGAAATCCAACAATAATGCCATCACACATACCATTCCAGAAGAATCTTAAAGCCCAGCAGTGACATAGCAGTCAGGAGTCACGCCTATTTCTAAATCCTAGTCTTGCCTTAATATATCCATGTGGTAAAGCAGTCACCCGCACAATGGATACTAAATCCACTATACAAATCAGCATTCTCTCCTCCTAATCATGCCTACCCAGGGAATCATCTGCTTATCAAATTCATTTTTTCTAAGCACACCACTTAGGGAAAGAAAAAGCTCAGACTCAAATGTGTTATTGTTTAAGCCTCACTTGAAATTTAGGTATCTGAGTCAATGAAAGTCAGTGGAAGTCGATGAAACTTTGGTTATTAGAAAAATCACAATCACAAACTGAAGTCACAACTTTTGCAAAATACCAGGATCACTTCAGAGGAGAGACTGAAATCTTCAGCACCCAAACCCCTAAAGACACAGTGCCCTAATCCTATAAGAAAACCCTGTGCTGTCGATTGTTATGAAAGCCGCTTAAATACTAGAAAGAATACAAAGAGAGACAGAGCTTCCATTTTTCTCTTCCCTCTTCACAACTCAGATGCTGAGTTCTGAATATGAGCATTTTCTGTTAACAACAAGCTACCTTTATAACAGTCAGATAATTATAGGTTTAGGTCAAGAACTCAAGACCATATTGATTACATCTCTATGCAACAAGGACCCTCCAGCACTGTTTGTATCCATTATAACTGGGGCAGCTTTTAAGTATCTGTGACACTAAGAATTTTCAGTCCTATCAATGCCAGAAACGGGAAGCCGATGACCAGTCAGGCCTGTCAGTTGTTGCCTGAAGCAGTAAGGACAAGCCGGGAATTTTTCGTATTGGAACTTCATCTGCCAGCTGCATTCACACATTTTCACCACCTGAATAGTTGATTCTCTTCAGCTCCCACGTGTCCCATTTCAGCAGGCAGTGTTTAGAAATGAATATTTGATCAGACAAGACAGAAAGAGGCTTGGTGTATCTGAAGTGTCACCATAATGCACTTTAAGTAACTGTTAAGTATCAGGAGCTAGATGCCTTCCATCCCACTGGCAGCATATGGACCTGTGATCCTAATTAAGCAAGATTAAGTAACACATAGCACATTGTTGAGCATGCAGCTGTTTAAATAAATTAATAGTTTCCCATCTCTTTTACATTTATCTATTACTAAAAATCCTGAAGATTCCTCACAGAGGTATTCATTATTGAAAGGAAGGGATTTTATAATGCCAAAGAAACATAAAATTCACCCTGCAAATTTTTTATTGTATCAAAGTTGTAAGCCATCACCAAAATAGTAGGTTTATTACAAATTGCTTCATTATGTTTGGATTTCAACAGCTTGACTGTAACTTCTGTTGTTGTTTGGTGCCATCAAGTTGGTACCGACGCCTAGTGAACTTATACACAACATAACAAAACAGTGCCTGGTGTGCCAACCTCACAACAATTCCTACGCTTGAGCCCACTGCTGATGCAATGCCAGTCTTCAACAGTCTGGTGCTATTGGTCAGTGTTCGCTGTTACTCATAAAATTTTCAGTGACTAAATATATTTGAAAGTAGTCAGTCTCTCCTTATTACCAGTATGTCTTCATCTGGAAGTTCATCTGAAACCTGTCCACCACGGGTGACCCTGTGGCATAGCTTTCAGCAGAGCCAGTGGCATAGCTTTCAGCAGCACAGTGACATGCAAGCCACCACAGGACAAACTGACACAAGTGGGGTGGTGACCTAACTAGCTTTGGTTTTATGTTTAACCTCCTAGGGGTTCACTGAAGGAGCCACGGTAACATAGAGGTTGTGAGTCTGGCTGCTAACTTCAAGATCAGCATTTTGAAACTACCAAAAGTTCTGTGGGACAAAGATGAGGCTTTCTGTTCCCGTAAAGATTTACAGCCTCGGAAATCCTACATACAGGGTAAGCTGTGCGTCTGAACCTATTCCATAGTACACCACCTCCACCAGGGTTCAATATTAAAAGTTCTGGTGTGGCAAAGTGAGATAACACTGGACTTAGTAACTAAAAAGCAAAGTTGAAGGTTCAAACCCACCAGTCGCTCCTCAAAGCCAACTCTATGAATTACAACCAACTCAACAGTACTTAACAACAACAAAGGTCCACTGAGCTTCTTAAAGCTTTGTGTTCATGACTTTTATTAAGTTGGGGAAATTCTTGTCATTTTATCTGTATATATTTCTTCATTGTTCTCCCCTGCGTTTCTTCTATGGGCTTTGCAGTTACACCTGTTAACTCAACTTCAGCTCTGAAACTCAGCAAACCTTAGTTCCCCCTGACAAAATGCTTGGAAGCACACAACTCTGCACAAGAGCTTCCTGCCCAAAGGCTCAATGGGATTGGCTCTGGGGACCAGGAGGTCCACTGCACTGCTCTGTCATGCTACAGCTGTTGGTTCTGCTGTCTCCTGGATCGAGGTGGTTCAACACACAGAGATCTCAGAATCCAAAGGGCAGGAACCACTCCTGGTTTGCCGTCATTGATGATAGTAAGATTCCCCGTTCCCACTTCTGAGAGGGTTCATTTTATACACACATTACAGCTCCAAGTTTTCACAATTACAATCAACGTTAACAAGCACTCACAACTGAATTACATAATACTATCAGAATCTTCTCCCACCTTCTTTATCTCTTTCTTCCCCCGCTCCCCCGCCCCGCCCATCACCTTCTCTCCCCACACTCATCAGGAAAAAAGTTGTTTGGTGGGACTTACAAAAATTAAGGGTAGAAGAGCCATACAAAGTAATCCACCGCACTATATCTGTTTATACATTTAAGCTGTTATAATTTGTTGTTTTAGTTCAAGTATGTGTAGAAAAGTTGGCCTCACTTATAAAAACAATCAGAAAAGGATGTAAAATATTAATAGACTTTTCATATTCTGGATATTCTACTTTCATATGATATAAACACTTGACAAGCGGTAGTTTTTTAAAAGTTGGTTGAAATATTGACTATCAAATCCTATCAATTAACTTTTAGTAATACAGATGTAAAAATCCTTTAGTTATATTTGCACTTGGAATGAATCTCTTACCCATGTAAAATTTTGTAACATTATGAATTTGGTCATGTAGATCTTACAAATTTTGATATGTTTTATTCGGTAAAAAAAATTTTAAATACATTAGTTATCATTATCACCTATTTCATTGGAAAGTCTTTAAATACTGGGAACCTGCTAAGCATTTAGTTGAAAATACAAGGTTTCCAAATTACCAAGACTCTGCTGGAAGCTAGAATCACTGGTAGTAAATATTGCTACTTGCTATCCTTGAAGTAACAAATTGACTTCGTTTATTTTTGAGACAACATATAGCAAATACCCAACTATAAATAAACATAGCTTGTCTTTTTCTTTTCAAGTAAGACTGGTATTCCAGGAAAAGGGTTGCTAGTTCAGCTGACGACACTAACAATCACAAAAATGCTTTATTTGTAAGAAAATGGTTATACATTATGCAACAGTCCCATTTTGATACACAGAACGTTAAAAAGATGTCAAAGAATGAAAAAAATTTTAGTGTATGAAATTGACAAAATGTAATAATAAAATTAACAACCTTTTACTCCTTCCTCAAAGAAGTACTGAAGTTAGTAGACTCTTTATGTGAATAGGCTCTTCAGTGAATAGTTAGTGGAAAGCGGAGGCTACTTGCACAATTTGGTAGCACTGCCTTTATTGTACTAAGATGCCCTAAGTTTTACTCAGCAATATTTCTGCACCATCCATACCAAATATCAACACAGTGATACAATACGAAATAGCATAAGATAGAAACAACCTAAATGCTCATCAATAGAAGACTGGCTACACAAACTATTTATTTGCATTATTATAAAAATAGTTTTATCTTCACAAAATCAAAAATACCAAACCCACTACCACTGAGTCAATTATACAGCGTTTGGGATGGTAAAATCTTTATGGCAGCAGACAGCCTCATCTTTCTCAAAAGGAGCAGCTGGTGGTTTTTGAATCACCAATCTTTCAGTCAGCAGCCTAATACCTAACCTGCAGCTCCAATGTTCTTACTGTTGTTTTAGGTGCTGTCGAGATGGTTCTGACTCCCAGGGACCCAATGCACAACTGAACAAAACACTACCCCATCCTGCGCCATCCTTGAACTCCTTACTATGCTTGAGGCCATTGCTGTTTCACTGTGCCAATCAATCCCATGGGGGTCTTCCTTTTTTTCACTGCCTCTCCATTTACCAAGTATGATGTCCTTCTCTAGGGACTGGTCCCCCCTGATAACATGTCCAAAGATGAGTCATGAAGTCTCCCTCCCATCCTGGCCTCTAAGGAGCATTCTGACTGTTCTTATTCCAAGACAGATTTGTCTGTTCTTCTGGCAGCCGATGGTACTTTCAATATTCTCCTCCAACACCATAACTCAAATGCATCAATTCTTCTACGGTCTTCCTTATTCACTGTCCAGCTTTCACATGCATATGAGGTTACTGAAAATACCATGGCTTATGTCAGGCGTACCTTAGTCCTCAAAGTGACATCTTTGTGCTCGAACATTTTAAAGAGATCTTGTACAGCAGATTTGCCTACTGCAATATATCATTTGATTTCTTTGACTACCGCTTCCATGCATGTTGATTGTGGATCCAAGCAAATTGAAGTCTCTGACAACTTCAATCTTTTCTCCATTTATCATGATGTTATTTATTGGTCAAGTGGTCATGATTTTTGCTTTCTTTACATTGATATGTAATCCATACCAAAGGCTGTGCTCTTTGATCTTCATCAGTTAAGTATTTTAACTCCATTTCATTTTAAGCTAGCAAGGTTGCATCATCTTCATATCACAATCTATTAATGAGTCTTCCTCTAATCCTGATGTCATGTTCTTCATATAATCCAGAGTTTCAGATTATTTGCTTAGCATACAGATTGAATAAATGAGGGGAAAGAATACAGCCTAGTGTGCACCTTTCCTAATCCTAAAACATTCAGTGTTCCCTTGTTTTGTTTGAACGACTGCATCTTGGTCTGTGTACAGGTTGCTCATTTATAAAGTGTTCTGAAATACCCATTCTTCCCAATGTTATCCATAGCTTGTCATGATGCACAGATTGAATAAAGTATTGGTAAGTATTTTTCTGGTCTTCTCTGATTTCAGGTAAGATCCATCTGTCAACAGCAATAATATCCCTGGTTCCATGTCCTTGTCTGAATCGGGTTTGAACCTCTGGCAGTTCCCTGTCAATGTACTGTTACAGCTGCTTTTGAATTATCTTTAGCAAACTTTTACTTGCATGTGATATTAATGATATTGTCAAATGATATGCACATTCAGTTGGGTCATCTCTCTTTGGGATGGGCACAAATTTGGATCTCTTATCAGTTGGCCAGGTAGTTAGCTGCCTTTCAAATTTCTTGGCATAGATGAGTGTCTCCAGTATTGCGTCAGTTTGTTGAAAGATTTCAATTTGTGTTCCATCAATTCCTGGAGCCTTGTTTTTTTTGCCTTGAGTGTACCTTGGACTTCTACCTTCAGTATCATTGGTTCTTGATCATATGCTGCCTCTTGAAATGGCCGAACATCAACTACTTCTTTTTGCCACAATGAGTGCATATTCCTTCCAGCTTCATTGGATGCTTCCTGAATTATTCAATATTTTGCTCATAGAATCCTTTAATATTACAAATTGAGGCTTGATTTTTTTTTCTTCAGTTCTTTCAGCTTGAGGAATGTTGTACATGTTCTTCCTTTTTGATTTTCTAACTCCAGGTCTTTGTACGTGTCATTGTAATACTTGACTTTGTCTTCTTGAGCTGCCCTTTGAAACATTCTTTTAAAAGCATTATACTTTTAGATTTGAAAACACACTAAAAAGCAACAGTAACTAAGATGGTATGGTACCAGTTAGACACATACAGATCAGTGGGATAGAATAGAGAATCCAGAGGTCAGTTGGGGATATAATTTTTTGAAAAAGCAATTCATTGGGGAAGAGAACATCTTTGTGATAAACAGTGACTAGGCAATTGATACAAACTGAACCATGATCCCTAAATGTGAAGATCAAAATGATACAATTTCTAGAAGAAACTTTAAGACTTGGGGAACGGGAACCATTTTTGTGCTAAACACAAAGCAAAAATGGGCAGGGTGGAGGGAGTAATGGAATCACTAGAATCACTAGGAAAGTAAAAGACAAGTAAATAAATGGGAGAATATTTGCAGTACATATACCTGACAAAGTATATGTAAATATATGCCTAATATGTAGAATATTTACAGAACTATTGAAATTCAATAAAGATGTTGTTAAGTGCTATTGAGTTGTTTTTGACTCATAGCGACCCTGTACAGAGTTTCTAAGGAGTGGCTGGTGGGTTTGAACCACTGACCTTGTGGTTAGCAGCTGAGTGCTTATCCCATACCAGCGCCACACCAGGATTCTGAATTAGACACAATAAAAATGGGTAAAACAAGGGTGCCCAAACTTGCAGATAGTGCCCATTGGACCAAGTTTCAATGGCTGGATGTTTAGAACCCAACTAGAGGAAGAAAAGAAAAATAATATTTTTTTTTTTTTAAAGAAAACAAATGTAAATTGCTACAATCTGATGACCTTGACCTATACTTATGGATTTAGTAGCTTAAAATACCAACCAAGAGGGAAAGAATCTTTACAGCAAGGATCATTCCCATCTTCTCTGTACACAGGGTTCATAGGGATGGACAACTTAGACATGGACTACCTAAAATGGGGGGGGGGGGGGGGGGGCTGTTAAATCAAACAGTTTTTAAGAGGGAGTTTAGATTCAGAGTGTGCGGGGGTAGGTAGAATCCCCACTGAGTGGTTTTCATCCTGTCTGGACAGGTCTGGTGAAAGGATATGGGGACAAGACTCTCATGATTCAATACTGAGGAACTGTTCTCATGACTAACTGTGATTGTTGCAACTGTAAAGGTAGAAGTTTTGTAGCAAAAAGGAGTGAGTGGTCCATCTTACAATCCCAGAGTGAAGGATCCTGGGATCGTCATGGGAGAAGGGCGGGACCGGAGTGTGGGACCCTACCCAGAGAAGTGGCAAAGCCAGAGATGGAGGCAGAGATGATGACATGGAGACATAGAACAGCTGAGGACTCTAGACTCATGGAGGGAGAAGGAATGTGTGCTGGCGGCCTGGGGACAGGATTGCAGGGTGTGCCGTTTGGCTGTGTGAATGATAGCATATTCCTGAGTGTTTTGTTGCACATCCCCCCCTCAAAAAAACAGAGGGAATAGAAGCAAATACTGTTGAATGATGAAGTATGCAGAGGATTGGAATCATTGCAATGAAAGGAACACAATAGGATGAGTGTAAAACTAATGTTTCCCCATGTAAACTATCACTCAATTCATAGTAAAAACTTAATGGGTGAAAGACTTAAACTATATTACAAAATAAGATATACATGGAAGCACCCATCCAAGGCACTGTGCACAAAGGGCTGCATTTGCCTGGAGCAAAAGAGGAAGAAGAGTCAAGAATAGGAGTAGGATATGGACTGTATGGCTGACTGCCTCCTAGAACAACCACCCTCTTTGCATCAGACCAGAACTGGATGTTTCCCAGCTACCATTACTGAACACTTTGATCAAAGACTCGAAAGAAGAATCCTGATCCAATGGGTGGAAATACAGAACAGAATTTCAAATTCTCATAGACTCTAGACTTCCTGGAGTCATGAGGGCTGGAAGAACCCCTGAAACTATTGCCCTGAGACAATCAATCAAAAATCGCCCCTGAAGTCTTATTAAAACCAAGCAATAGCTTAGTTGAACTAGTAAAGACTGTCTGCCTTGAGCATTATGCTCTTTAAAGAACTATCTATCTGGAATCACAGTGACAACAGTAACTAGAAAGATTAGATAGGAACCTTAGAGGGCAGTGAGCTTATGTTAACGGCGGAGAAACAACTCAGAAAAACGAGGTGAGACTGTAACCAATGACACTGAATTGTACAGGCAGGAACAGTGCAGTTGGTGGTGTTTTGCTATGTATATTCTCAACAACATAATACAATCTTTAAAGGAAGATATTCACTAAGTATATAAACCATAAACAACAATCAAACCCACTGCCTTCAAGTTGATTCTAACTCATAGAAACCCTATAGGATAGAGTAGAATGGCCCTAAAGGGTTTCCAAGTCTATAAGTCTTTACCAAAGCCGATTGTCATAGATGTGTCCTTCAGAGTGGCTGGTGGGTTCAAATTGCTGACCATTTGGTTGGCAGCTGAGTGCTTTAACCACTGTATCACAAGGGATCCTAAGCATATGAACAGGTATTCAATAGCATTAGTCATCAGAGAAAAGCAAATCAAAACCTCTAGGATGTATAGAATACGAAATGTTAATGAAAATGTAGAGTAACTGGAATGTAAATCAGTTTATATTTTATGAGTGTAAAATGATGTAGTCATTTTGACAGTACCCAATAATGTTAAACATATGCCTTTCTTGTTAAGTGCCGTCGAGTTCCAACTAATAATGACCCTGTAAAAGGTTTCACAGAGCAGCTGGTGGTTTGAACTGCCAACATTGATGTTCACAGCCCATGGCTGGTCACGCAGTGCCACACCAGGAGTCCAGTCCCAGCAATTCCAGCTCTAGTTATACCCAAAAGGAATGAATGCACATGTTAAAAATAAAAAACCCAAAAGACTTGTACAGGAATATTTATGGTAGCTTTATTCACAATAGCCAAAACCTAGAAGCAATTAACATTAGAATGGGTAAATGGTGCTCTATTCCTACACTGTGATGTTTAAAAAATGAACTAATGACATATACATGACAACTGAGTGAATACTGGAAAGTCTCAAGTGGAGCAAAAGAAAAGAAGCCAAATATAAAAAAAGAATGTATACTTAATGAATGCATTTTTGTGACATTCGTTGTTAGTTATCATCGAGTCAGTTCCAACTTATAGCAACCCTGTACAGCGTTTCCAAGGAGCTTCTGGTAAGTTTGAACTGCCGACCTTGTGGTTTAAACCAGCCTTGCAGTCCAGTGCTTATCCTACAGTACCAAGTTCAATATGTCAATATGTTATTGTTGTTGTTAAGTGCCGTCGAGTCAGTTCCGACCCATAGTGATCCGGAACAGGGTTTCCGAGGCTATAAATCTTTATGGGAGCAGAAAGCCTCATGTTTCTCCCGTGGAGCAGCTGATAGTTTCGAACTGCTGACCTTGTAGTTTGCAGCCTGATTCGTAACCACTATGCTACCAGAGCTCCTTTAAGTTCAATATGTTGTTGTTGTTGTTACGTGCCGTCGAGTCGGTTCCGACCCATAGCGACCCTGTACAGGGTTTCCGAGGGTGTAAATCCTTACGGGAGTAGAAAGCCTCATCTTTCTCCCGCGGAGCAGCTGGTAGTTTCGAACCGCTGACCTTCAGGTTCGCAGCCCGATTCGTAACCACTACGCTACCAGAGCTCCTTGGCAAAGTTAATTTATGATGATAAACCTCATACTGGTCACCTCTAGGTCAGACTATAAGGATATAAAGGAACTTATGGGATGACAGAAATATTCTAAATTTTTACCAGAGTAGGGTTTACATGGGTATAAAATTCACTGACTTGTATTATCAACTATATTTTTATTGTACATAAATAATAATGAGAGTTTTTTTAAAACTTCTTCAAAGGTGATACAAAGTACATATTTACAGACTTTTCTAGCGGGAGACAACTTTGGAAACAACCTGGTTCAGATACTTCACGTTATGGAAGGCAGCACTGAGTATCAAAGCAATTCACCAAACTAGTCCTTATAGGTAGCGCTGCAGCTAGAATCAATGATTTCGCATTTAAGTCATTATTCTTCCCACTACAACAAGCTTCTAAAATGAGACCTTTCCCAGGAACAGTGATTTTCACTTTGATTATTTGCTTTAGCTTTTCTGTGACAGTTCCCAACAACATCCAGGGGGATATCAGGAGCTCTGGTTCTTACACGTTGCCCCGAGAGAGGTCCCAGGCTGCTTCTTAATTGCCCACAGGGTTTAGACATCCAATGGAGAAGGGCTCTTTGTTTGTTTCTAAATTTACAGATGGCACCTGTAAGCATAAGCTTCTCAGGCTCTTGGACACAATTTAAAATAGTGTGGCGCTAACAGTTTGACACTCATGTCACTAAGACAAATGGAATTCCCGGTTCAGACTTAAACAAATTCTAATACTGCCCCCAATATTGTCCCTCTGCCACCACAGTCACAAGGAACAGGCTATGTAAATAATCCAGCCTTAAATTAAAGAGACCAAAGGGGGAAAGGGATCTTTAGTCTAAAAATCTAATGCAATACTTGGTGACGTGATAACATCAAAAGTAGAGGAAAGTTCATCAGTTTCTTCCCAAAATGCTTGTTATTGTTATGTGCCGTGGAGTTGGTTCTGACTCATAGCGACCCTGTACAGGGTTTCCAAGGATGTAAATCTTCACGGGAGCAGAAAGCCACATCTTTCTCCCGCGGAACCGCTGGCAGTTTCAAACTACTGACCTTGCGGCTCACAGCCTGAATCTTAACCACTATGCTACCAGAGCTCCTTCTCAAAAAGCTTAGACTTAAAGTCATGTAAGGACTCGGTTCCTGTAACAGAGAAGTCATAGGCAAGGTTTGATTTGACACAAAGATTTATTCAAATAAATGTGTCATCAGAAGAAACCTTCCCAACAGCCTCTTCTACTTCCGTTTAGAGTTTCTTGATCTTCAAGTGGAGCCATCATCACTTTTGTCCTCAACTGAGCTAAACATTGTCACACTGTTAATTTTACTTTGATCTTCTAACATCCTAAAAATATTAGAAAGAAGAATAAGGAATATTTAAATCAGAAAGAGAGAACTGTGGCTGAGCACCTTACTTTTGAGTAAATTTCCGTGTCTAATCTCTAAAACTTACTTTTCTATGTAGAAAGTAGATGTTTAATAATTTAAAGTGGATAGTTTATGCATTAGCATAATTGGCCTCATTTCTAATAATTAAAAAAACACACCTAATTTTAATAACTAAGTATGAATATCAAATGGTTCAAGAGAAAATAGGGTCAAAGTGAAATTACTGAACTCCTTTTTCCCCTCTGTGGGATTGTTCACAGGTCAGGAATGAGCCTTCTGTTTAATTTCACCCTTACACATAATCCTATTACTTATTCCATGTAGGCTCTGACTGCCCAAGGTACATATATGACCGAAGTTTTCATCACTTTATAATCACAAGGAATATCAGGAACTACATTAACTGAAGACTACAGTTATTCAAAGAAATGCCTCACAATTTTTAAATAAGATTATTTTATTACATAATGCTATAGACTTTATATCTGCTATATTTTAATATAAATTAATTTGAACACATTGGTGCCAGGATACAACACAGTTTTGACCCAGGTAATTTTAATACCTATTTCAGAGATACATAAAAGAATGCACACTTAGGGAAATTGACTTCTTGAAGATTTCATCAAAAGTTCAATACCCTGATTGTAACCTCAGGACTTCAGTCACTCAGCCCTAGTTTTATGATCATGGAACTACTATAGTAAGCTTTTAAGTATCTCTTATAAATCTGCTTGTGTCTCGGATAGGTTAAGATATAATAACTAAATTTCTATGCCACAGATTATAAAAAAGCAACTGTTAATAAGTGGAAATAATATTGCTAGGGATATTCTTCCCCCAGTGCCTCAGAATCATCTCTGTAAGGTAAAAGCATGCCTCTAGAAGAATTCCCCTTTAATATAAACTTGACTGTAAGATAAAATGAAATGAAATCATCTACTTGCAGTTGCCACAACCACATCTACATAATTCTAAGCATTTATTTTATAAAAAGTTTCATGTACCAAATGCCAAATACATAAAACCTGTTGCTGTTGGTGTGATTCTGACTCATGGAGACTAAAGAGGACGGAGAACTGTTGTGTAGGGTTTCCAAGGCTGCAAATCTGTATGGAAGAAGACTGCCACGTCGTTCTTCCATGGTGCAAGATTGAAACCTGATAACCTTTCAGTTAAAAGTCAAGTGCTTAACCACTGCACCTCAAACGATCATTAAAAAAATCAACCAATCCAAAGCAGTCTGGGATTTTAAGAGTGTAATCATCTTCCACAAATACATTAATTTCATGATGGACAAAATTGGGTGTTCAAATATTACCAGCTGGTTTAATTTTTTGAATGCCTTAAAAATTAATTTCAATTGTACAGTGAAACACTATTTCCCTTGAATCTAGACCATCATGATGCTCAACTTTTCAGTATTTACTGAAATGATATATTGTTACATTATCCAATAGGTACATAGTGTACATCACCAATAAGAGAGTCAGTCACCAATCTGAGAAACAAAATTCAAGAGCAGCACTGACAGCTAACTTTCTGCCTTCTTTTTCAGTGGTCCTACAACCTTATCAAATGAATGGCACAGTATTACAATGGACCAGCAATGGGAAAAAACTCTTAGCTGCCTAAGCAAAAAGAATGTACAAGGAAAAAAGATAAGAAACTTAATAGTCTGTCAAGGTAATCCACAGGTGTGTTGTCAAGATCTTCAAAGTGTTTGTGGAAAAAGTCCATTGTCTTTTCATTCCACTGTCCACAAACTTTTTGAAGCCCATCTCATAAAATCTAGAACTCAGAGACATTGATGTTAATTTGTTAAACGGGGAAAATTGAGTAGTTCTCTCAAATTCTATTGTTTTGGGTAGTCTGTGTCTAAGAATAAAATCATATAAAATGTCTGTTTCCAGAATGGTCTATTCTTTGGCTGAGAAAGGAATGTGTCACAATTACCAAACCCAAAATCTTCAGCAGGATAGTATTTTTGGATCACGAAAAATCAGATGAAACAGACGCTATGGGAACCACATCTACTCATCAGCCAGCTAATCTGATGAACCTAAAATACACATATTGATATACAGACAGGAAGTAGCTAGTCCAAAAGTATGTGACTGTATGGAATTTACCCTTTAACTAAATCACTGAAGTTCATAAGCAAAAACCATGTATTTCAGGGAATGTGAAGATGTGAACAAGAAGCATACCAAATAAACAAAAACTGTGAAAGTAGGAAAGTGTAAAAATACTCTGTTGATCATTGAATTTTAATGGAATAATATTTTCAGGTTCATATATAAAGACTTGGGAGTCCTGGTGTAGCACGGTGGATTAATGCACTGGACTGCTAAGTCGGTTTGAACCACAAAGTAGGTGGTTCAAGCTCACCAGCAGCTCTTCAGATACCCTATACAAAGTCGCTGTGGGTCAGGACCGATTCAATGGCATTTAACAACAACGTATAACGATCTAAAAAATAAAATGCTGACATTAAGGATTAAATAACATTTTTTTCACTATGAAAACTGTAACTGTCAAATTATTATAATTATATGGCATTTAATTTTAAATTCTATGCCTCTAAAAAGTAATTATATGGAAAATAATTAAACCACCGCCAGATGAGGCAGACAGTGCAAGACCTGTCCCTAAAATGGAGGGAAGCTATCAAATGTGCCATGAGAACAATTCTGACGAAGACAATACATTTAGTCTTAGAAACTGCTGGAAGGTAACACAGAGTAATGAAGGCTGCAAAGAGGAGGCTCTACCCAGATCCTATCTCTAAGTAACAGGCAATGAAACCTACACATAAGAATCCTCAGACTATGCAGCTGACTGCAATGCATGGGTCAGAGTAATAGAGGCACTTCCTGGTTCATGAACAAGTACAAAAATTTATTAGACACTTTTTAACAGAAGAATTTAAAACAGAATCTTCCCCAAAATTGTTTTCCTAAAGAATCAAAATGATTAGTCTCTCATTTGTTGTTGTTGTTGTTAATTGCCTTTGAGTCAGATTCCAACCCATAGCGAGGGTTTCCAAGGAGCAGCTGGTGACTTTGAACCACCGACCTAGCAGTTCAAAGGACTTGGGAATCTGACGCATCAGCCCACAGTGCCACACCAGTCTCTCACTAAGCATCATTATAAAGCAAGTCTGTTAAAATAGGAAATAGTGGTCCTATTAAATAAACGGGAGCACGGCAGCTCGGCAGCTATGTAGGATAAGCACTGAGCTGCAAACCATAAGGTCAGCGGTTCGAGTCCACCAGCTGCTCTACAGGAGAACAATGAGACTTTCTGCTCCCACAGAGTTAGTGCCTTGGAAACCCTATTCAAGGTCACTGTAAGTCGGAACAGACTCGACAGAACTTACCAACCAAAGAAACAATTAAATAAAGTAGATAGAGTTTCACTAACAAAATATTATTCACTTTGAGGGAGGTACTAGATTCGGGGTCTAGGAACTACAGTCTCAGGAGACATCTAGATCAATTGGCATAACACAGTCCACAAATACAAATACATTGTTCTGCTTTGGGGAGTAGTGAGTTGGTTCTTAAAGAAAAATCAATGATACCAAAAGGGTAGCCATTTGCCATAATCAAAGTGCAGAAGGCAGGAAGGGACAGGAAAGAAGGCTTAATGGAAATGGGGATCCCAGAAAGCAAGTAAAAAGAGTGATGTTACATTGAGGCATTTGAAAACATAATTTGTAATGCAACTAACATTACAAAACAAAAGGCATGCAAACCATTGAATGGGCAAATAATCTGCTCTTTAAACTTTCATCGAAACCACAATAAAATGTTACTAAAAAAAAAAAAAAAAAAAAAATAGGAGAAGGGAGAAGAAATGGTAAGCAATTGTATATTCTGTCCCGACAA
>NW_006408525.1:7482858-7520850 GCF_000296735.1 Chrysochloris asiatica | reverse complement strand
AAAAAAAAAAAAAAAAAAGAATAGGAGAAGGAATAAATGAAGATGGAAACAAACATTATTTATACACTCAAAACTCTGTGTAACATTTGTTCCTTATTTGAAAGGTATCTAAACCTCTTAGGAGGTAGATGGTAAGAGAACAAAAGAATCAAAGTCCAAGTCCTCATCTATGGGGGCTTTGCTAGCTCAAAGCAGCACGCATGTTTCATTGTTCAAGGATGTCTTTCAGAAAAGCACTCCAGTTTTCTGGGCTGAAAGCTGGTCTAGAAAAATGACAATAGGGCTTATCCACCAAGACGCATTTTTCCCAACACAAGACACTGGTTCTTTCAGGCAGAGACTCAGAACCTAAAAGCAATAACCTATAAACTTCTAAAATTTATCTGTGGTAAAGCCAAATTCCTTATTCAAAAATCAATAAAAAAACTTTTCTTGAAACAGAAATAAACAAAACTATGGTACAGCAATTCACTGATGCTACTCTTCATTGAGTAAGACAGCTATGCAAAGAGCTAAAATTGAGACCGTGTTACACAATAAATACTACAGTATTATGTCAGACTGTAATTGTGAATATGGTAACTTCTTTAGTAAGTGAAAAGTAGTTAGCCACTTTTCCTCTCTTACACATTAATCTGACAGTTCAAGAAAGTTTAAAAATTCCTACCAGAACCACTGCTGTCGTCTTGAAGAACATACTCTAGGCTAACGTACATCATTTTCAAACTTTGCAAGTGTAAAAGATAGTTCCAGACCAGGAAAATCTGTTGCCATTTTCAGACCAAGAATATCAAACAGATTTATTACTTAAGACACCTCCCTCAATAGCTATTCAATCCAGAGATACAGGGCTAGAGAGACACATTTCTGTGCTTGTTTCCAGGGGACAAGTGAAAGCACAGGAACAATTATGAGTCCTCAAAAATATAAGCTTATTAAAACTGAAGGCACAGCTCTGGACACAGACACTGAAGTAAGGCACAAGTTACAATCCACTGACCAAAGAATCAGAAAGCATAGAAAATGTACAAAATACGTTTGCTTCATAACTTCAAAATACAACCATAGACACCGTCAGAAACAGAAGCACTGGTCTTTTAAAAGCGACCTTCACAAATCAGTTTTGTGTTTGCTCCCATTTTCTTTCACTGTTTAAGCCTCAATCAAATCAGCAGTCTCCAGGGATTTTGAAATCATTATAGATTAAAATCCTCTCTGACTCAACTGTTTGACTAAGGCTGTGGGTTTAATCATTCTACTTGTAAAGACTTCTTTCTTGACAAAATCCTGCTGTGTATTGTCTTCAGATGCTCCACGGCTGCCCAATAATGCAAGGCACCACTGTCCCTATTTTCTTTATTATTAAGTGTAGAGATGATTGGGGGAAATAAAAGATGATTACTCCCAAAAGCAACAATGAGAGGGCAAGGCCGGGCAGAGAAACTGAGGGATGAAAATGGGGGAGGTGCCGACACATTGCAGGGGTCATGGAAAAACTGGTGTGTAAAATGTTGAATGGAAAATTAAGTTGCTATGTAAACTTGCACCAAAAGAAAAAAAAAAAGAGGGAAAATGTCCAAAAACAATTATTACTAACAGATCGATAATGTAGCAGCCATGCCTAATGAAAAGAATTCTACTATACTAATGTAGCAACTACCATCTACAAAGGTAAAGATCTGCTTCCAGTATACTGATACATATTCATGGCTGGATCCCAAGGATAGGAAGTTAATAACCACGATAGATAGACTAGAGTTAAGTTAATGAATTTCTAAACTTTATGCTTTCAATAATAAAACCATTCAGGCTATAGCATTTGGACTCTACTTCCACAGATCAGCCACTTTGATGCTCAACAGGTTGAGTAAATTGAATCCATATATTGTATTTACATTCTCTGTCAAGGCTGCTTCTCCACATTTGAGTGATCAAAGGCAAAACCGTCATCAACCCTGTAGCCTTCAATACTGGGTTCATTACATTTAATCAAGTGCCAACTCCACCGCATCATTTACCAACCTGAAGAATGTTTAAAAGCATGGCATTGTTAAGTAACAAATGCAAGCAGAGTGCTGTGTTACACACACAAACACACCCCAAAACACAAACAACGAGGAAGGCAACTAAGTATCATCCTCCCCATTGTGCAAGGAAAGAAATGAAAAATGTACAGAACCACCCAGTAGACATTTCGGGGTGGTTTTCTACCTGAGGCAGCATCAATCACTGAGGAAACTCCCCTTCGATCCGACACTGGACGGGATGACCCTGGCATGCTGACTGGGTCAGAGCGGACTGGCTGGATCCTGCAATGCAATTTAATTTAATTTAATTCACATATGCCACTGGCGTCAAAACTGCTGCTTACTACAACAAACCTTAAATCAGGACTGTTGGAATAGCCCAATCCATTAAAGAACCATTCATTTTAAAACCAGACAAGCCGGGTAGTGGCAGTCTCTAATTGCTGCAAACAACTAAAGCTGTGCAGACAGTCTCTCCTTTTTCCCCACTCTTCTCAATTTATCTGGGTCTTTTATTCAATCAGTTTTTAAATAAAGGATTGAAAATTTGCATTCATTTAAAGAGGTAAATAAGTAGAATGGGAAAGCAAACAAAACATTTTTGAGACATTGACAAGGGATGTTGTTGCTATTATTGTTGGTAAGTGCTGTCCAGTCAATCCTGATTCTCAGTGACCCTGTATAGGGTTTCCAAGGAACAGATGATGGGTTTGAACCACCAATCTGTGGTTAGTAGTCCAGTGCTTATCCTATAGCACCACACAAAATTTTGCTAGAAGTACCCTCTGTAAAAACCTTGTAGTTGTTGTTAAGTGTCATTGTGTCAGTTCTGACTCAGAGTAACCCCCCTGTAAAGGGTTTCTGAGGAGCAGTTGGTGAGTTTGAACCACCAACCTTGAGGTTCAAACTGACTTTGCGGTCCAGTACTTATCCTGCAGCACCATACCAGGACTCCTTTAAAAACCTTAATGGAAGTTATATCACACATGACAAGAAGCATAGGACAACAAAGGCTGTATTAGGATGAAGCTGCACCGTATTTAGCTAGGATCACTACTAACCAAGTTCACCTCATAAAATTGCCAGTAAAGTAACTAATTAGCATAAACGATTTCATTAGAGCCTCAGCAAAACTGTAATTTACTACAAGCAATTTCAATTTCCCTGAGATTTCTAAATTTATAAATGCCAAGAATCGACTTCTAGTTGCATTTGAATAAATACTATCAATGCAAAACATCTCAATGTGACTAAAAGATACGAGAGTCCCAGGTAACTTAAGGAACAAAAACTTGTTAGAATAAATTTGTAAGTAACTCAGGTAATTCATTTAGCAAGTAAGTATTTGCTAAATATTAGTCATGTGTCAGCATTATTCTGGGAACAAACAGGAAAGAAAATATGAAAGACTAGGTCTCTGTGCAGATATAGGTGTCTCTTAGGATAAACACTGTACTACTACTAGCTGCAAGGTCAGTAGTTCAAACCCACCAGCTGCTCCAGGGGAAAAAGATGAGGCTTTCTGTTTCCATAAAGACTTAATAGCCTCGGAAATGCTATATCGGGTCACTATGAGACGGAATTGACTCCATGGCAGCGAGTTTTCTTTGTTTTTTACGGTGGTGGTGGTGCACCATGAAGTTGGTTCTACTCATAGCGACCCTGTTTATGAATTCCGAGGCTATAAATCTTCATGGTGGTGGTGCTGGTGGTGGCGAGGTGCCATCAGATCAGTTCCGACTCACAGTTACTATGCATAGGGTTTCTGGGGCTGTAAATCTTTATGAGAATAGCTTCGCTTTTCTTCCACAGAGCGAATGGTTGATTTAAACTGCTGACCTTGTGGTTAGCAGCCCACCTCACAATTCACTATGCTGGTTCTGGTGTGGCAATATTGGTTAATGCGCTGGACTACATGGTCACTTTGAACTGCAAGGTCTGGTGGTTCAAGCTCACCAGCTGCTCCTATACAGGGGAAACACTATACAGGGTCGCTGTGAGTTGATACCGACTTAGCAACAACAACATACATGCAGATATACAGTATAGAATATACATGCAAAAGAATACTAAAGTGTGAAAATAAATGACAGATAATAAAAGCACAGAGTGGGGGGGAAGGACGCAGTCCACAGCAGGAAGAGAAGATCTATAACAGGAGTTGGACCATTAAGAGTTGTTTTTGTTAAGTGTCACCAAGCTGGTTCCAACTCAGTTTATTAAATGGAAATTACAAGTGAAATCTAAAAATTTATAAACATTGACTAATATAAAAATTATAACTTCACCAAACAGGACAATATTCTAATCAAACAAATATAATTTAAAATCATTTACAAGAAATATAATTGGAAGGTGATGCCAACATCAGAAAGATTAGGTAAAGAGATTATAATCAGACTTCAAGCAACTAGAAATATAAGCAAGGTATCATAAAATTGGTGGTGGTTTATGTGCCGAGGACTCAGTTCCGACTCATAGCAACCCTGTATAGATAAGGTTTCCAAGGCTGTAAATCTTTACGGGAGCAGAAAGCCTCATGCTTCTCCCGCGGAGCAGCTGGTAGTTTCGAACTGCTGACCTTAAGGTTTGGAGCCTGATTGGTAACCACTACACTACCAGAGCTCCTTAAATTGGATGACTTTAAAAAGTGCACTGAATACTCAATTCTAAGGAAATTAACACAAAACAAAATATTACTGGATGTGAGAGAAATTCATTTCTTCACATCTCTCTTAATGAATCACAAGTAACAACAGTGAATGTAAGTGTAAAACATAACACTGTATCAAGAGGGGAAATGCAAATATTGCTTTCAACACTCATTCAAATGAACATATTAACTATCATTCAAATCACTGCCTACCTGAGACTGTTAAGATCAAGATCATCTGTATCAAAATCCAAAAGGGGTTGTGGAGTATCACTTGGACCATGTGACTGCAACACAGATGAACTGGATGATATGACTGTGGTTTGGCCTGAGGGATGGATGGTTTTGAACTGGAACTGTGGACCCATCCACAAACGTCTGTGGGGTCCAGTGTGTGTAACAATTTCAACCTGGAAGAAAGTAGGAACCATGAGTTAAATGTATTATGATTTCCTGTTGAGAGCCTTTCATGACACCCTACACACACTTCCTTTCCCTCAACACATTCTTTAAGAAGTCGATCTTCAATGAGTAGGAGCAGGAAAGGGAATCCACAAATCAAAGGTGAATCACAGCCTATTTAGACATTCAGTATATCCCTCCATAAACAACCAAACAGAAAATACTCTTTTTGTATATACATGAAGATAAAAGAACTGGTAGCTTACCTCATCTAACTAGTATCTGCTCCTTAGGGACTATCTTTTCATATAGTCTAAACAGTACTTTCCAATTATATGCAAACAACACCTATTAAAGTCACAGATTTAAAGTAATTCCTTCACTGAGGATCAAACTCATGAAAAACTTAAAGTTGTTCTTGAACTATCCAAAAAAAAACAAAAGGCCTGGAAAAAATGTTAACACCAGAAAACAGTTGTTATGGACTGATTTGAATTGCTGACCTTGCAGTCCAAGACCTACCTAACAACACCACACCAAGACTCCAACATTTACAGTTGTTGTTGTTAAGTGCCGTCAAGTTGGTTCCGGCCCATAGCAACCCTGTCTAGGGGTTCCAAGGAGCCACTGGTGAGCTTTAACCACCAACCGTGCAGTTCAAACTGAGTTTGCAGTCTAGTGCATTAACCTGCAGCACCACACCAGGACTCCTGTTGTTGTTATGTGCTGTGGAGTTGGTTTCGATTCATAGTGACCCTGCATAGGGTTTCTAAGACTGTAAATCTTTATGGGAGCAGAAAGCCTCATCTTTCTCCCATAAACCGCTGGTAGTTTCAAGCTGCTGACCGTGAGATTAGCAGCCTGGTTCGTAACCACTATGCTACCAGAGATCCTTCTCAAAGTCCCCAAACTCCACTATCGAGATAAACACATTACCATATATCTTTTCTCAACCTGGATTTTTGTCTTTGAAACACTATTACTTGTTAAGAGTGTTTTCTTAATCATATTTTATTAACACATATTTTATGTGCTGCAAATAGTAACACCAAAATGCTTTATGAATACCATGCTCTTTGGAGGGGGTAGGGAATGTTGCAAATATAATATTAAATATTGTAAAGACAAGGAAGAAAGTAGAAGTCAACAGAAAAACCAGAAAATATACATACTATATGATTTTACAAATGAACAATTTAAATAAGAGGTCAAATATGGAACCCTTTGGTGAAAGACTATTAAAACACAGTTTTAATAAAAACTATTAAACCGAACTATTAAAACCCTTTGGCAAAAGACTATTAAAACATAAAACTCTTAATTGTTACATCCTATGGTATCTGAAGACCAAAAATGTCAGCTTGAGGACTAAGGTATGCCTGACCCAACCATGATATTTTCAATAACCTCATATGCATGTGAAAGCTGGACAGTGAATAAGGAAGACCACAGACGAATTGATGCTTTTGAGTTATGGTGCTGGAGGAGAATACTGAAAGTACCATGGGCTGCCAAAAGAACCAATAGATCTGTGTTGGAAGAAGTGCAGCCAGAGTGCTTTTGGGAAGCCAGCATTGCCAAACTTCGTCTCTCATACTTGTGACATATTGTCAGGAGGGACAAGTCACTGGAAAGGGATAACATGTTTGGTAAGGTGGAGGGTGTAGTAGTGTAGTGGTTACAAATCGGGCTGCTAACCTCAGGGTCAGCAGTTTGAAATTACCAGCTGTTCCACGGGAGAAAGATGAGACTTTCTGCTCCCATAAAGATTTACAGCCTCGGAAACCCTGTACAGGGTCACTATGAGTCGGAACCGACTCCACGGCACTTAACAACAACTACAAAGGTGGAGGGTCAGAGAAAAAGAGGAAGACCCTCAGTGAGATGGATTGACAAAGTGGCAGCATCAATGGGTTCAAGCATGGCAACAATTGTGAGGTTGGTCCAGGACCAGGCAATGCTTTGTTCTGTTGTGCGTAGGGTCGCTATGAGTCAGTACCGACTCGATGGCACCTAACAACAACAAATAGTGTCTGGAATTATCTACTGTCTCTTCTAGCCATAGTTTGTAATGCCTATCAAATGTTTCTTCCCTTCTGGGTCTGGGTAAGAGACGGTGGGAAACGATACAGACAGGATGACATGATTCAGGTGTGGGTTTTAGCAGAGTTCATTGTAATTGTAAAGACTTGAACCCTCTAGCATGAGTTTAAAAGGAACCATCTCAAAAGCAGCAGTGGGGGATTTCACTACCATTAAGAAGAAAGAGCCACGAGTGGTGTGCATACTTTGGACCCCAAGACCCCTGTGCAATGAACTCCTTCAACCTAGGGACAGAAAGCTGTGACATTGGAGAGTGGCAGAGGGGCAGCAGCAGCAGAACCAAGAACCAGGGCATGAGACAGAACCGGGGGCTTCCCATGAGACTATTAATGTAAAAGCTTAAGAAAAGGTTTTCATACTAAAAGAAACACTCTTTGATGAATACCAGGGGTGGGTGACAGGAAGGGAGAGCAATGCACAAGAAGAGGGAGGATGGCAAATAAGCAATGAAGTTAAGGGAAGACTTAGGGAGGTATGTTGTTGTTAAATGTTGTAGAGTCGGTTCCGACTCATAGTGACTCAGTATAGGGTTTCCAAGGAGCTGGTGAGCTTGAACCACCACTGACCTTGCAGTTCAAATGACTTTGCGGTCCGGCGCATTAACACATAGCACCACACCAGGACTGGAAGGGAGGAAGCATAAGCTAATTTGAGATAGTGGTAAACAGTGATATGTACACAACCTTGGAAAAACAGTGTTCTGTGATGAAGGGTTCGAGACACAGTTTGAATGGGTAAAGGAGGGGAAAAAATGTTCAGGTACTTGATAGTCTTGTGGATACTATTTTTCCCTGCCTGCGCCAACTCCACGGTACTTAACAACAACAAACATATAAATGTATAAATTTTTATATATTTTTCCCTGCCTAAATATAAAAATAGACATTTATATTTGACAAATAAATATTGGGAATTAAGATTACAGATGCTTAAAAGTTCACCTTTAGCTTATAACTGAATGGATTTGCTAAAAGGGGAGTTAGAATTTGCCCAGGGAAATAGATTTCTTGTTAGCCTTGGTCGAGTGTGGGGCCTTTAGTTGGAAGCTTGAGTCTCACTTAGAACCTTCTAAGTTAGGACATTCCTACTTAAAAAGACATGCAGACCAATCAAGAACTTCTGGGAGGACAGATGATTTCTTATTGAAAGAAATACATGCAGAAAAAAAAAGTAGACTGGCTGTTTGAATTTCAAGCAAGCTGTTTACTTTAGAGGCATCAAACAAGAAAAGTCAATCCATCAGGGAAAACCCCCTTCTAAGACTGAAGCTTAAAGAGAACCCATGAGCAGTCTAGTATGTTAGCTGGTGATTACCAGGGTCTACTTGTGAGTGGAAGTGGAAGAACTGCAGCAATGAGTTTGGCCATGTTCTATTGACACCCATTGACTTTGAGGTGAGAGATAGAGAAGAGGAAGGACTGGCTGGTCTGAAGTTTAAGGTGATGTTTGAACTCCTGAGCCCATGAAAACTGAACTAGCCCCCTTGGAGCTAAGCCTGAGAGTGAAGCAGCCAGCTGGTCTGAAGTGAAGGGAGGTATGTGTGAACTCCCAATCTTGCAACTGGTACTCCTTTGACCTAGCTTGGATGTCTAGTTAAGCAGAACTCAAGCGGATGAACATGAAGATGTTTGACATTGTGAGCAAGTATAACTTGTTACAATTTGATGAACTGGACTTTTGCTTATGGATGCAGTTCAAAATTCCAAATGGAATGTTAGGACTTTTCATATCAAGGAACAAGTTTGCTTTCTCAAGTATACTGAGTTGACATTGGCTGTAAAAAATGGGGGGATATAAAGGCATGAAAGTAGCTCTGGTAGTGTAGTGGTTACGAATCGGGCTACAAACATCAAGGTCAGCAGTTAGAAACTACCAGCTGTTCTGCAGGAGAAAGATGAGGCTTTCTGCTCCTGTAAAGATTTACAGCCTCGGAAACCCTGTGTACAGGGTCGCTATGAGTCGGAACCAGCTCCACGGCACATAATAACAACAACAACATAAAGCCATGAAGTGGCTGGCTTACAATCTTTCATGAGTATGCTTAGTTTCAGAATTAGGTGGGTAAAGTAGAATCCCCACTGAATAGTTTTCATCTTCTCCAGATGGATTTGGTGAAAGGGGATGTCGGCAGGACTGTGGTTGTCACAACTGTAATTATAGAAGATGTGTAACTAAAAATGGGGAGTAGTTAATCTTTTCTTTCAGGAAGAGCTGATTCCAGAACCATTAAGAAGGAAGAGCAGGAGATCCTACCTAGAGAAGCAGAGATGGTAGCATGGAGAGACAGAGCAGCTTTGGGTTCTAGGTCATGCACCTGGGGGCAGGAGGCTGGCTTGCACAGTGTGCCCATGGGACATTTAAATGAATATATATTGTTTTGTATGTATACATCAAATATTTTTGCTTTGTTCATTTGTGAATTATAAGATGTACATAGGGAACCATATGGAGGAATTAGGATCACCGTTGTTGCAGGGAGAAGACTGTAATCATTGAGATGAAGCAAAGCATATAATTTGTTGAATGTAAAGTTGATAATCTTGTCTGCAAACCTTCACTTAATTAACAAATAAAAGTTTGAAAAAAAAAGAAAATGTGTTCCAAGGTTCTTGTTAGCTGCATTCCAGAAGATTCAGACTCGTGGCGACCACAGACATGTCAGACTAGACCTGTGCTCCACAGATTGTTTAAGGGCTGATTTTTTTCCAAGTAGATAGCTAGGTTTTTCTTCTGAGGCACCTCTGGGTGGTGTGGGCAAAATATATTGTACATACTTTCACACTGACAGCATGCATTATGACTTTTTAAAGTTGAAAAATGGAAGAGTTCCAAGAAGACCATCTAAATCCCAAATTCCTAAAGGTAGAGATAAATTGTTTGAAACATATATATTTATGCAAATTTCATTTGCATAAATATAAGCATCACGGATTGATTTTATTGCCTTTCCATATTAAGAATTTCTCAAATTTTAGTGTGAGGATATACATATATATGTTATATACGTTTACATGTGTATATATGTATCACCTCACCAGTATTTACAAGAATTCTTAATCTGGAAAGGCAATTGATGAATTCTTGGTGATATTTCAGAGTTAACAATTCTTTCCACTTTGCTCTAAGGGTAAAACAATAAAAATTCCAAAAATAAAAACAGTGGATTCATGCTTTTTTTTTTTTTTTCTCACTTTAATTCCCCAAACACTTTAGAGTTTTACCTGAGAAAGCCATTCTTCATCTTCTTGTCCACTATGGTCAGAAGCTAAACTGTCGTAAGACCCATGCCGAGTAATGGGCCCAGGACTTCCAGGAGGAATCACTGTAGAAGAAAGAAAATGGATTTAAAACCACATTAAGCCATGTGGTAGAAAATGGTTGTGGGCAAACGTTTTCAGATGTGAGCATCTAGGATATTCACATCTAAATATTATTGTAATTCACAATAAGAAATATGACAGCTAAACCACAATGGCAAATCAAACCATTAACAAGGAACACTGACATTCTAGAAAGATCTCCAATCAAAAGTACACTTAAATATATCTCTAGAAATTAAGTAATGATATATATCAATGTAAAACAATTAAATTCATCTTCGCAGCACAAGTATGCTAAGTAGCAATGATGAAACTAGTCGTTCAAGTATTACACATGTACTAGCCTTGAACGCTAAGTGTATTTTCCACGCTCCAGGATATTTCAATCAACTCCAATTAACAAAGCAACTAATTTGATGTAGTTCTTACAAGCTGGGAAGAAATTCTTTAAGCAAATGTCAATACTAAGATTCTTTAAAAGACACATTTAATAGTTTCATATCAGTGGGAAGTATAAAAATATATTTTTTTATTAAAAGGTCCTTTTACTTGCTCAAAATCCTCATTTACTCAAAGAATATTTCATTTTCTTGGATGCTTCAGCTGTTTCTCTGATTCCTAAACTACAAAGAGTTTGCTTTCTCAGGCCAAGGAAATTTGGTGAAAGCAATAAAATGATTTAACACACATTTACTGAACTCCTACTAGGATCCAAGCATCATGCTTTTAAAATCTTCAACTCTTCTTTGAAGGTTTCATAAAATTTTCTTAGGCAGAGAAATCAAGCAATGAGTAATATGGAGTGGGGTAAAGAAACAAGAGAAAAACAGTAGGAAATCTATTGTTTTTCTCCTTCTGAGATGAGCATTAATGAAATCTGGAAGAAATCGAAAAATGGTGATCCTGTATAGGGTTTCTGAGAGCTGCTGGTAGGTATGAACTGCCAACCTTGCAGTCACCAGAACAATGCTTATCCTATGGCATCACACCTTAAGACTACATTCCTAAAAGGATGTGAACCCTTTAAAGCCTCTTTCTACATATACCTAGACAGACTGATACTCTTCCTTGAGCAGTGACTAAGAATACCAATTTCACCGTATTCTTGCCAGCACAGTACTTTTTAAGAACTAAATTTTAACAGTGAAATAAACACAAATGAAGCAATTACAGTATAACCAAAGGCATGATTTTAAAGGACACATACTCACAAAAAAGGTTAATCTTAAAGTATGTAGGAGAGGTGAAACGGTACCGAAACTTGACAGCCACAAGAAGGGGAAAAATACTATTATATTAGTATAAGATTTATAGGCATCAAAACAGCCACTAGTTCTTTAAAATTAGACTGTATCCCCAAAGCTAAATGATCATAAAAGATGAAATTTGCAAACTTTTGTGAATATTGCAAAATTGGAAACTGATATTTTCAAAAATCTTGTTTGTAATCTAGCCATTTGTTGTATAGTTACTTCTCGTTTTGCTGTATAATCACCTTGGTAACATTAAACTCTTAATACAGGCTTTTGAAAAATACTATTTGACTAGAGTAAGAGGATCCCTCAAAATCCCTTCTCCTTAAATACTAGTCAAGGTGAATATGAAGTCAGGCCATGTTTAGAAAGCAGATGAGATGAGAGAAGATGTTAAGAAGGTAAAGGAAGAAGCCATGCAGAAAGAGCTGAAGGAAAAGTGTTACAGTGAAGGTGAGGAGCAAGTATGAAGACTGAGAGGCAGGACAGCAAGGGAAAGATTCAGCAACAGCCACGAGGCAGTTCATTCTCATTTTTGTTTTTTAAATAAAGTCAGAGTAGTTCTACATTTAAGAACATTATGAGAAGCTATTAGAAAGTTTAAGCAAAAGTGATAAATTATACCTTTATGTAACTAGTACCCAATACACATTTTTCTAAGAGTTTAAATGTTAAGTTCTAAATATCCTGAAACTAGATTAGTACCTGTCACAGAATAAGCCTTATGTAAGTATCACATTGATGAAGTGAAGTTTTGGATTCTGGACTAAGTAATAGAACCAGAAAGGTTGGATACTTCAAACTCAATATATACCCATCAGGAAAATAATGATCATAACATACGATATCTAGAATTGGCTTCAAAATAAGCCAGTGGCAGGAATGGCGACAGAGAGAAGGATTCATATATAAGAAACAAGATGTTCATGAGTGTGTTCATTGTTGAAGCTGGATGACTGGTATTATTGTTGTTAAGTACCGTGGAGTCGGTTCTGAATCATAGTGACCCTGTACAGGGTTCCCAAGGCTGCAAATCTTTACGGGAGCAGAAAGCCTCATCTTTCTCCCATGGAACAGATGGTAGTTTTGAACTGCCAACCTTGAGGTTAGAAGCCCACCACTACGCTACAGGTATGTTGTTGTTGTTGTTGTTATGTGCCGTGGAGTCGGTTCGGACTCATAGCGACCCTGTACAGGGTTTCCAAGGCTGTAAATCTTTATGGGAGTAGAAAGCCTCATCTTTCTCCTGCGGAACAGCTGGTAGTTTCGAGCTGCTGACCTTGTGGTTCCCAGCCCGATTCGTAACCACTACGCTACCAGGTATAGGTGTATGGAAATTCATTATACTACAGTTCTCACTATTGTGTATGTTTGAATTTTTCCCAAGGTGAAAAGTTAAAAGAAAAAGACAAATCCTTTCTGTCTTCATCTGAATTCCAAAGGAAGTGGTAAAGATACTGAATATATATCTATGAAACAGTACCACATATCTGAATGCTAAATTTTCAAACAAACTGTAAAAAGGATCCCTATACCTTTTTTATCTGAAAAAACAATTCTCGTATTACAAATGGCAATATACAACAAGAGGAAAGGTGAAGATAGTAGAAAACACAGGGAAGAATGTGAGAGTTAAAATGAATAGAGGGAAATACTGTGAAGTGATGGTACATGGGAGGGATTACAACCATTGTAATGACATGAAGTGTATGATTTGTTGCATATGGGACTGATGATCTGTTCTGTAAACTTCACTCAATTCACAATAAAATATTTAAAGGCATACTAGGCTAACAGGGAAAAAATCATCTAAAACTTAGAACCAGAAGTTAAAAAATTGGTGAAAAGAAAATATGGTAAGCAAAATTGAAACTCTAACTTCCTCATTATTAGGAATTATATCATGAGACTGAGGCAAAAGTAATAAGTATGTTGTTGTTGTTAAGTACCGTGGAGTCGGTTTCGACTCATAGTGACCCTGCACAGGGTTTCCATGGCTGTGAATCTTTACGGGAGCAGAAAGCCTCATCTTTCTCCCGCAGAATAGCTGGTAGTTTCGAACTGCTGACCTTGCGGTCTGCAGCCCGATTCATAACCACTAAGCTACCAGAGCTCCTTAGCCTAGAATTAATCCACGCTAATTTCTCCAAAAGTAATAAGTATAGAAAAGGAAAAAAAGAGAACTCCCAAGGAAGGACAGGGAATTGCAGAACTCCCAGAAGGGTTCTGAGGAGCCAATATCTATAAAAAGTTATACTTTGATTGGTTGATAGAGTACAGAGAAATAGCCTGAGATCCCCCGTGGAGAAAGAGTAGACGAGATCTCCATATAGCATATCTACACACCTATGTCTATGACAAGGCTTGGTTGAAAATAATATTTCCTAGAATAGCATGGATATAGCAGTGTACTGACAGGTTTTGAGAAAGGTTTTCAGTAGAAATGAAGATAGATGTTACAGAGAATTTATCTGAGCCAATAGGAAATTAGGACATCTGAGTGGTGTTACTGAAGACAAGATAGCCCCAACCCTCCCACCTCCGGATCTCATAGCTGTTGTTGTTATTGTTGCTAGGTGCTATAGAGTCAGTATGGACTCATAGCGACACTATGCACAACAGAATGAAACACTGTCCGGTCCTGCACCAATCTTAGAATTGTTTCTATATTTGAGCCCATTGCTGCTGCCATTGTGCCAATGCATCCTATTGGGGGTCTTCCTCTTTTTCTGTGTCCCTCCACTTTACCAAACATGATATACTTCTCCAGGGACTGGTTCCTCCTGACAACATGTCTAAAGTACAAGAGACCAAGTCTGGACATCCTGACTTCCAGGGAGCATTCTGGCTACACTACTTCAAACACATATTGGTTTGTTCTTTTGGCAGTCCATGGCACTTTTAATAATCTCCTCCAACACCATAGCTTACAGGCATCAATTTTTCTATGGTCTTCCTTATTTACTTTGCAACTTTCGCATGCATATGAAGTTATTGAAAGTACAATGGCTTGGGTGAGGTACACCTTTGTCCTCAGACATCTTTGCTTTTCAACACTTTAAAGAGGTCTTGTGCAACAAATCTGCCTAATGCAATAATCTTTTGCTTTTTTGACTGCTGCTTCCGTAAGTGTTGATGGTTGATCCAAGCAAAATGAAGTTTCTAACAACTTCAATCTCTTCTCCATTTATATGGATGTTGTTTATTGGTCCAGTGTTGAGGATTTTTGTTTTCTTTACATTGAGGTGCAACCCATACTGCAGACTGTGGTCTTTGATCTTCTTCAGTAAGTATGTCAAGTCCTCTTTGCTTTCAGCAAGCAAGGTTGTATCATCTGCATGCTGCAGGTTGTTAATGCGTCTTCCTCCAACCCTGATGCCATGTTCTTCTTCATATAACACAGCTTCTCAGATTACTTGCTTAGCATACAGATTGAATAAGTATGGTGAAAGAATACAACCCTGGCGTACACCTTTCCTAATTTTAAACCATTCAGTGTTCCCTTGTTCTATTTGAACAACTGCCTCTTGGTCTGTGTACATGTTCCTCATGAGCACAATTAAGTGTTCCAGAATACTTATTCCCCACAATGCTGTCCTTAGCTTGTCATGACTCACACAATCTGAAGCCTTTGCGTAGTCAAAAAAGCAGAGGTAAACATATTTCTGGTATTCTCTGCTTTCAGCCAAGATTCATCTGATGTCAGCAATGATAGCCCTCGTTCCACATCCTCTTCTGAATTTGGCTTAAACCTCTGGACATTCTCTGTCAATGAATGATTGCAGATGTTTTAAAATGACCTTTAGCAAAATTTTATTTCAGTGTGCTATTAATGATACTGTTCAATAATTTCCAAATTCCATTGGGTCACCTCTCTTTGGAATGGTACAAATACAGATCTCTTCCAGTCAGATGGCCAAGTAGCTGTCTTCCAAATTGCTTGGCATAGATAAGTGAGTGTCTCCAGTGCTGCATCAGTTTGTTGTAAGATTTCAATTTGTAATTCATCAATTTTCAGTGCCTTGTTCTTTATGAATGCCTTCACTGCACCTTGGACTTGTTCCTTTAGTATCATTGGCTCTTGATCATATGCTACCTACTCAAATGGTGAAACATTGAACGTCTCTTTCTGGTACAATGACTCTGTGTATTCCTTTCATCTTCTTTTGATACTTTCTGCATCATTCAATATTTTGCCAATAGAATCCTTCAATATTTCAAGTCAAGGCTTGAATTGTTTCTTTGGTTCCCTTGGCTTGAGGAATGCTGAACGTGTTCTTCCTTTTTGGTTTTCTAATTCCAGGTCTTTGCACATTTCTTTATAATATATTACTTTGTACTCTCCAGCTGCCTTTTGAAATTTTCTATTGTAGCTCTTTTACCTCCTTATTTCTTTCATTTACTTGAGCATCTCTACACTGGAGAACAAGTTTCAGAGTCTCTTCTGACGTCCATTTTAGTCTTTTTCTTCATAGTTCCTCATTCTATCAATCCTAGAGAACTTAGATGCAATTTTGGAGGGCAGTACAACTGACCAGGAGACAGAAGTGGGTCAGTGATCGAATTCATGCCTTCCATATGGGAAACCTGAGTTGAATTCCCAGACAAGGCACTTTGTGTACAACCACCGGTCATCTGATGTTGAACAGATTTCAACAGAGTTTTCAAATTAAAAGGTCTAGGAAGAAATGTCTGGCAATCTACTTCAGAACATCAGCCAACGAAAACCCTGTGGGTCATAACTGCTCAGTCCACAATCAGTCATGAGGATGGCACAAAGCTGGGCAACATTTCATTCTGTTGTACTTCGAGTCACCATGGGTCTGTGAAAATTTGACAGTATCTAACAATAACAACATAATTGCTTCAGACAAATTTTTCCACATTTTGTTAGAATGGAGGCTCAAAATAAAACTTTAGTTTATTTAGAGATAAAGTCACACACCCTGCCAATCTGAGATTAATGAACAAACATACCTACCTACTATACAAAGAAAAAATATTTAACATTTTCTATATTTAGAAGTAGATCATAGATAATTAATCACCTTGGTTCAGGAAAAGGATTTGGAATTTGGAGATTAACATCTCTGTCCTGTTTTGTTCCCACCTGTAGTACAATAATTTTCAGACATGTACCTAACTAAAAATGATATACTTCCAATTGACATTAGAGGATACATTCTCAGAAGCACTGCGTCTACACACAGGCATTTGAGAAGTGGAGATCAGGGAGCAGGGACAGGATGAGCAGTTCACTGGGCCATGACTGTGAGCCAGACTTTGTTTAAGGTGTGTTCTCAGGAAGACAGATGATGCTTCTAGTGAGTAAATAGGTAGTTGACAACACAAAACAAAAACACAGAGTATATTTTGCTATCTTTTACATGTATATATTTATATATGCTTATGGATAAAGCAAACAAAAACAAATTTCCTTCAGAGAAAATTAGTTTTGTTAATCTAAACGTAAACTACTTCCAAGTATGTGCAGTAACCTAAGTATAATGATGAACAGAAAGATCAAATGATCATTTGATAATGCCTCTAAGTAAGGATCCATGTAGCAAAATTCCTAATAGTCCAAAACAAAGTCATTCAGAACAGGAGTTTTCAAAAGTGTATAGCATTTGCAAGAATCATATTCTGTGGTGCTGAATATAAAGACTCTGACATAACATAAATTGAAAGGGCATAGAAATAAAAAAACTACTCACAAAGACCATGGTACTTAAGAGTTAGAGAAAATGAAAAAGTATTGCTTTACATGTTGTTTAAATGTGGGTATAAACTAGTAAGCTAGTCACACAATAATTGCTGTATTAGAACTATAAACATTATGTTAAGAGGAGCCTGGTAAGGTACTGTAGGATAAGCCCTTGTCCACAAGGGCAGCTTGAACCACGAGGTCAGCAGTTTCATCCTCCCCACCAACCCCCAGCAAAGAATGAAAAGTTTAGCCTCAGTTTCAAAAACTGAACTATTAGGGTCAATTCTTTCTAAAACAACCCTAAAGAAACCACTGGAGCTTAATAACCTAAGCTCATTTGCACAAATCTAGTTAGTGTTTCGTTCTGTTGTACGCATAAGGTCACTATGAGTCAGTACCGACTTGACGGCACCTAACAACAACAACACAATTAGAAAACAGAAGATACGTTTTTATCATTAATATGCTGAATATACTTTCTATGAAGGCTGGCAATTACTCTTCTCATGTAATGGGCATGGTTTCAGACATTCAGAAATAATTTAGACTTTCTAATAATGGAGTTTTCAAGCAGGGCACACTGGGTCTAGAAGTTGCTTTAAGATTAAAGAGTGAAAAAAATACTCTGTCTTTAGCACTTTAGCTTTTAAAACAACAACAGAAAGAAGTTTGACGATGAAAGTAACAGTTAAAAGACTAACCATATGCCATTTATAAGCATCTTCTTGATATAAACTAAAATGAAGTATGATGGTGAACACTGAGCAGTGCTTATTTATGAGAGTAATTCGGTCACGTTCTGTTCTTGTTCCATTATTCCCTACATTTCTTGAACTCCCAGTAATAAATTATCTTAGCTGTGACTCTGGAAGCTTTAGAGGACGTAGCTGATCAACTACAGGTTCTGCAGCTAGTGAGCTCCAGACTCCCAATTGTAGCAGATGTTAATAAGATGTTCCACGCTATGAACTGAAGCTCAGTGCTGTTGGTATCAGGGAAATCTGCAACTCAAATAAGGGTAAAAATGCTGATTCCAAATTCTACCTTCTTTCACATGTGACATAACTAAATAGCTATCTGGTTTAACTTTCTACTGAAACCTAAAACAGATTCATATACTAAATGCACCGAGCTAGAAAGAAACTTAAGTCTTTCACTGTGAAGAAGCAAATATGGATCCAAAGGTGTTTGTCTGGAGAAATGAGCGTGCACTGGGTGATGCTAGGAGCTGAGTTTAATGCAGAATTAAGTATTCTTCAGATTTAGGACCAGAGTCTAAGTTTCCCTTTTGATTTCCAGATTTACCCACTTCCCCCACAAACAATAAAACCCCTACCATGCTGAAGTCTTTAGTGGAGACCTGAGAGATGAATAATGTTGTGCCAGCATTATTCAGTACTTTAGGTTATTTAGGGGAACAACATTTCTATTTCTAGCAACAGAGAAATTTGTGAGTTCAATGACATCATGCTGCCTTGAATGAAACTGCTCAGGAACTAAGTTCACCCAAAGGCCAAGAATGATAAACTCTCACTGAAGGACAAACTTCAGTATTTTTTGGTACTTATTAAAAACAGCATTTATGTAGCAACTGTACAATAAGGGGGTGAGGGGTGGGATGGCAAGATGTATGGTGCTCTATACAAAATTCTGTTTCTGATCAGAAAGCACTCAGTTTCTGAGGAAGCAATTCTGTTTGGGAATGCAGTTTCTTACTAAGGAAACAAACAGCTGAAAAGACAAATAATCCAAAAGCTAAATGGGTAAAATGCATTTCCCAAGAACAAGTAATTCGCAGAAGAAGAAATGTAATAGGCAATAAACATATGTAAATAGTAACAATTAGATTTGCAAATTAAATAAGTTGCTGTATCATACCTATAAAAACAGTAAAAACTAAATCTGCCTTTTTAAAGAAATCATTTCTAAAAAGGGAGCAGGTTCTCGAGTTAAAAATCATATACCTAACCACCTTAAAAAATAAGCAATAAACAAATATATACTCTTATAATAATTAATCTACTGGAACATTCTTATTAAGGGAATGATTCTATTGCTAGTGAAGTCTACAAAGAAATGACCTCTTTGATTTATAAATGTTTGAATTGAAATATAAAGTACTGACAGGATTTCACACAACAGTAGTTAAATAAGAGCACTGTAACCGAGTTCTCTGCTTATTAGGAGCCATCCCTGCACCAGCTGAAGTGTTACTACACATAAAGGAAACAAGCTTTACCTACTTACGTATCCTAAGGATCAATGATCTTCCTTGCACTCTGACCCTTTGGTACTATAGATGTTCTCTAATTAATTATTAATGCTTCCTAACAGTCAGTCATTCATTGTGCATCTCTGGTTTCACTTTCCTTTTATTCTACATTCCCAGAAGAACAGTCACAGGCAATATATAATTAGAAAAATGACATCTCCTCATCATCTATGAGAGAAGAGACTGCAGTGAAGAACTGTCGTTCTGGGTGCATCTATCCTTTCTCCTACCACCAAAGTAGACTATTCACACAGAAGACATAAACTAACGGGATTTCTGCTGCCTGTGAGGTCATACGACATGTAGCATCTGAACAAGATCTACCTAGAAGTAGTCATCAGTCAGGGCTCAGAGGTTAGTTCTATTTCTCAGTGAAGTTCTAATTCTCAAAATATCACATAAAATGGGGAGAAAGGATAAAATGTAATGCTTCTCAAAATATCATATAAAATGGGGAGAAAGGATAAAATGTAATGCCTTCATGCTATCATCCAGATAAGCTATTCAAACTGTCACAGTATATACTTCTGAGAACTGAATGCTGTTGTTAACTGCCATCGAGTCGGCTCCGACTCATGGTAAACCTGCATAAGATTTCCGAGGAGCGACTGGTGAGCTTGAACTGTTAACCTTGTGGTCCAAATTGACTTTTCATTCAAGCACATTAACCCACAGCACCATACCAGGACTCCAAGCACTGAATACACTGTAAGAATCTCTTCAAAAACATCTGCTATTAGGATCATGGTAGTGTTTCTTTGCCTGGGAAAAAATATATATAATATTTCTTTAATGTATAATACTGAAACACATTTGATAGTTCATTAAAACAGTAACAGCAGACAACTAGAAAAATAAGTCCACGTTTACAATTTTACAGGATTATACAAAGACTGCATAATATCTTGTTTGGAGCTTGTGGATAACAATAGTGTCTTGTTACTGGGTATTTATAAATATTAAAGTCTAAATAACAAAACAATACTTATTAAAGCTCACCTTAAAAAATTGAAGATATTAGAATTGTAGATGCTTCCTGGGATGGTAAGAAGGTAGAAAACTGGGGGAACGGAAGAGCTTATTTTCCACAGAATATTCTTTAGTACCTTTTGAACTGAGTATGTTGTTCTTACATGCCATTAAGTCAGTTCTGCCTCATAATGACTCTGTATAAGGAGTCAGATGGAGGCTTAGAACTGCCAACCTTGTGGTTTCCAGTCCAGTGATGATTTTACTGCACCTCACCAGGAGTCCATTTGAACTGGGTACATACTTTATACTTATTTAAAATTTTTATGTATATGAAGTTGTGGAACATATTGTCTGATCCACTACAATAAGCAAACATATAGAGACTAAGTTACTAGTGGGAGGGGAGGGGGGTGTCTTAGTTTAAGGGGCACTGAGTTTCTATTAATGGTGGTGGAATTGCTTGGAAACAGGCAATGGTGATTAATGCACAACATGATGGATATCATCAATGTCATTCAACTGAAAATTAGTGAGTTGGCAAATGTTTTGTTAGATATATTTTTACCACAAGTTGTAGAGGAAGTATAACCTCCCCCAAACCAAATCCACAGTAGTCAAGTGGATTCTGAGTCACAGCCACCCTAGAGGAGAGATGAGAACTGCTCTATAGGGCTACCGAGGACAGGAATCTTGACTGGAACACACAGCTTCATCTTTCTCCTGCAGAGCAGCTGTTGTTGTTGTTGTTGTCAGGTGCCATCGAGTCGGAACTGACTCATAGCGACCCCATGCACAGCAGAACGAAACAATGTTCGATCCTGGGCCAACCTCACTACCGCTGCCACACTTGAGTGCATCAATGATGCCACCTGGCTGATCCATCTCGTTGGGGGTCTTCCTCTTTTTCTCTGACTCTCCACCCTACCCAGCATGACATCCTTCTCCAGTGATTGTTTCCTCCGGACAATATGTCCAAAGTAGGAGAAATGAAGCTTAGCCATCCTGGCCTCCAAGGAGCACTCTGGCTGCACTTCTTCCAAAACAGATCTATTGGTTCTTTTGGCAGTCCATGGCACTTTCAGTATTCTCCTGCAGAGCAGCTAATAGATTTGAAATGCTAACCCTGTGGCTAGTATCCCAACACTTAACCCACTGTGCCATCAGTACTCCTTAAAAGAAATATGCAAAGTACTGATGTGGCGCTGTGGGTTAATGCACTGGACTGCAAAGTCATTTGAACCACAGGTTGGCAGTTCAAGCTCACCAGCCACTCCTTGGAAACCCTATACAGGGTCACTATAGGTCAGAACTGACTAGACAGCACTAAAAACAAGAAAATATTACTATATCTAGTAGAGTCTAGCCATAGTTAAGAAAGGTAAACAAATCAAGAGATGACTGAACCCACAGCATACTGGGTCATGTATAGCCCCACTCCCTGGCCCCGCTTAGATTCACTGATTTAGAAGTAGGAAGGTGTTTCCTCACTTACAAAACAATCTCTCTCTCTCTTTCCAGGATGAGATTTTAGGGAACTGCTCCACACCCTTCAGTATATGTTTCTGTTGATGGGAATAACGATTTGCTGGAAGCTTGAAACTCATATTCCTAATTGTATATAGACTTATGAGCTATACTGCTTCAATAGAGGCAACTGTATTCTCATACCCTAGATATTCATTACATTTCTTACAAGAACAATCAATTCTTTATTCTAAATTCAAGGAATGCTATAAAAATATTACCCACTATAAAATACTAGAGCTCCTGTGTGGTGCTGTAGGGTAAGCACTAGACTTGTAACTGCAAGGTTGGCAGTTCAAACCCACTAGCCACTCTTGGAAATGCGACATAGGGTTACTATGAGTCAGGGCCAACTTGATGGCACAAAACAACACAACAACAAAATACTAAGATAAAAGAAGGTACTCAGAACCTATTAGGAACCTTAATTAACATCCAAAAGATTAACATGCCAATTTATACATGTAGACAGTAGGTCAGTTATATTAAACTTTCTGTTGTCAGCCCATCTACAATAGCATAAAAAGCAAAGAGCCACACATACTCAGTCCAGTAGCCACGATAAAGCCTGACAGTGAAAGTGTGGGAGCTGTTCGCAAATGTTTAAAAAAAAAAAGGCAAAAATAATATTTACCAAGAATTAATACAGCTCTTCCATACTTCATTTATGATCTAGTCACATACTAGATAAATCTAGATCATTATACAACAGGAGAAATTAAATACAGATTTTCTCTTGCCTAAGCAAAAGAGACAAAATTCTTTGGCATGAGAGTTAAAAGCTTTTAGACCTGGAAGACACCAACACTGTCAACCTACACTTGGGAATATAATTTTGAATCTCTCCAAATAGTCACTAAGGATTTATGACATGTTCCATAAGATACAGAAGTTAAATGTCCAAGATTGTACCCCTAAATGATTTAGAAATTCCATAGAACCCAAAGGATAGAAGAAAGGAAGATACAGAAAACATTACCTCCACTGTGAGCCTAGAGTTTTTGTTTTCTCTCTCTCCATATGTAAGAGAGTATTAGCTGAGATGTGCTCTTCTCTCTACTATTTCACAATGGCACGAAACTGAAAGGGGTTATTACCACATATTGTTATCACTGCTTCACCTATTAGGTTGTTGTTGTGAGGTGTCACCGAGTCAGTTCCAACCCATAGCGACCCTGTATAGAGTTTCCAAGGAGCAGCTGGTGAGCTTGAACTGCTGACCTTGTGGTTCAAACCGACTTTTGTAGTCCAGTGCATTAACCCACAGAACCACACACCTAGACTCTATATATTATGTAATACATAGTAAATCATGCTACTTTTAACGTTTAAAGGCTTTATTATGAGCATTAAAGTATTTATGGGTAAAATGATAGAATAGTGGGCTTTTTTGTAAAACTTTACACTTGCCCTTACCTCCTCTCCCTCACCCCAAAGACTCTGAAGGAATACAAGAGACGAGACAGGCAGAATACTATTTAACTGTCAATGTTGTGGAATAAATAGATTAGTTATACAATCAACTGTGTTTTGTTACCTAGTTCTAAATTTTATTTCATAACCATTATACCTACCTATACTCTTACCAACAATATGTAAGTCCTTCTTTTTGCACACCTTGCCAATACAATGTTGTCAGATATTTTTTGAGTTTTGCCAACATTCCATTATAGTTTCAATTTGCACTTCTTTTTTCATATATTTAAATTTAAATTTCATATATTTAACTGTCATGCTTATTTTATTCTTTGATGATTTTTTTATTAGCTTATAGGTTTTATTCATACTTATTTGGATGTTCAATATACTAAGCAAAATTAGTACTTTATTTTTTTATGTATTATAAATATTTTACCAGTTTATCCATCAGTACATTTTCATGTTTCTGGTGTGTTGTTTCCTTTATACAAGAAAATCTATAGATTCTCAAGAACTATTCTCCTGGAAAACTATTTCAATTTAGACTATTTCTCATAGTGAAAGAAAAAATGAATTTGGCTTCAGGAAACTCATTTGCAAACTTTAACATTTACAAGCCAGTTAGCTACAGTGTTCCTGCATCTGAGACTTTGTGAATATCTAGTAAGATTGTTATTGTTGCAAGTGCCATGGAGTAAATTCTGACTCATAGTGACCCTGTATAGGGTTTCTGAGGAGTGGTGGTGAATTTGAACTATGACCTTGCGGTTCAAACCGACCTTGCATCCCAGCACATTATCCCAGAGCACCACACCAGGACTCTTATTAAATGAGAGAAAATGCCTTTTAAAAAACACAACAAAACTTTTTATTGTAAATTGAGTGAACATTTACAGAGAAGATAATCAGTTTTCATGCAACAAATCATACACTTTGTTTCATGTCAATGATTGTAATCCCCTCCTTGCAATAACAGTTATCCCACTTCCTCCCTGTGGTTCCTATTTCCGTTCCATCCACCTTCCCATTCCTTCTCAACTTTGTCCTTAGGGAAATGCTGCCCTTTTGGTTTTGAAAAACTGACCATTCCATGGTGAGCATACCTTACTACTACTGTTATTGTTGTTACTGTGAAGATTGTTGAATTGGTTCTGACATATAGTAACACTTGTATAAGGTTTTCCAAGGAGCAGTGGGTAGGTTGGAACTGCCAACTTTGTGGTTAGCAGTCCAGTGATTATCCTATAGTGCCATACCAAGAGTCCAACTAGTGTTGTAGTCCCCGCTGTGTACTTCTCTACTGCTTGACTGAAAATTGGGCCAGACTTAACGACGCCTGGATGTTTTGGATGCACATCATACTAAACATGGTTTGGTTCGTTTTTCCTCACTCCCACAAAGTACTTTAACTGTGAGGCCCATGCATGTTACTACCTTTAACTTCAATTTATTTTTGTTGTTGGATGACATTTACTTTTTATTCTTTACAACAAATTGAGATAGTCCTTCCTTTCTCCCTCCCTTTTTCCCTACTTTATCTCTTGGTTCTTTCTTTCTCTTTGATCCTTCCTTTCTTTCCTTTTTACTTTCTCTCTCTTTGTTGGTGAATACATTCTTTCTTTCCTTGCTAAATGATTTTCTGGAAGTTATCTCATTAATATTGTATGAATCTATGACTGTTATGAAGAATGTAGTATTGTTGCTAGGTGTTGTCAAGTAAGTTCCAACTCATAGTGACCCTATGCACAACAGAAGGAAACACTGCCTGGTTCCATGCCATCCTCACAATTGTCACATTTGAGCCCATTGGTGCTGCCACTGTGCCAATCCTCTTTTTTACTGACTCTCAACTTTACCAAGCATGATGTCCTTTTCCAGGCATTGGTCCATTCTGACAACATGCCCAGAATATGAGAGATTGTTGTTGCTGTGTGACATCAAGTCGTACCTGTATAGGGTTTCTGAGATTCTAAATCTCTACAGAAGCAGAAAGCATCATCTTTCTCCCTTGGAGCGCCTGGTGGATTTGAACCACTGGCCATTTGATACTATGCGGTAAACAGACCAAAGAATAACCCACTATGCTACCATGGCTCCCTAACAACCTGTTGATGTTAAGTGCCGTCGAGTCGAATCCAACCCTTAGTGACCCTGTATAGGGTTTCCGAGGAGCAGCTGGTGAGCTTGAACCACCGACTCTGAAGTTCAAACGGCTTTACAGTCTGGCATATAAACCCTCAGCGTCACCCCAGGGCTCCCTTGGGTGTTACTTATTATTCCTTCCCATCTCAAAACCATGCCTAAAACCCAGGAAGATTATTTCATTTTCTCAAAGTCACCTAGCTATCAAGTAACAGAAATGGAATTAAATTAAGGACTACAGACTCCAAAGCCCATGTTCTTAATTCTAAGCAAAACTGCTTCTCGTTCATCATCCTTTACCTACTCAGTAAGTTCTGTATTTTAAGTTAAATTTGTCATGAAACATGCTAAAGATATTTATACCCAAATGTTAACTATAGTATTTCTTGTTTAAACTCTTCATGGTTTCTGCATTCCAAATCTCCTTAATTCAGTAAGTTTAATAAACATCCACTGTATTCTGGTGAGTATGGTAGACTCTGTAGGATAAGCACTAAACTGCTAACCACAATGTTGGTGGTTTGAGCCCACCAACTTCTCTGAGGGAGAAAGATGAGGCTTTCTGCTTTTACAAAGATTTGGAGCTTAGGAAACCTTACATAAGGTCGACGCAGAAATGGCTCGATGGCACTAACAACAATAATGCATTCTGATTAGAGACATTACAGAAAGCTATCAAATAATGGATCAGAGCTAATAGGTAAAGCTATCAAATAATGGAGAAAAATTTCTTTGGCCAGAAGTCCTTCTAACACAATACAAGGAGGTGACAAACACTCAAGAAAGCATCACATGAAATGGACGAAGCAAACAACTTTACATCTACCCACAACTTTAGGTTTCCCTAGAAAGTATTTCATTTTAGAAAATATTGATGTGTTGATTTCCTATTTAAAAGTATATATAAGATAATCAACCAACTTGACAGCACTTAACAACAACAATAAGGTAATCATGGATGGGCAACTGACATCTAGAAAAGAGTGTGAGCAAGCAGCACAGCGTCTAACAGAAGAAAAGAACATTAGCCCCCCACGAAAGAGTCCTAAGGGCACAGTGGTTAAAGTCCTCAGCAGCTAGCCAAATCTCAACTCTGAACCCAGATTTCAACAGCAGATAGTGTTAAAGATCAGAGAGGTGGCACTGTGCGCTAATGAGCTGGACTGCAAAGTCTGAACCTTAATGTCAGCGGTTCAGACTCACCAGCTGCTCCCTGGACACCCTGTACTGGGTCGCTATGGGTCAGACCCACTCAACTGCAACAATTGCTGCTCTTCATGTGGCCATACAACACAAAGAGGTACAGCAGGGAAAACAAGAAATCCACTGAGGGCACAAAGGCAATGAAGGGAAATCAGCGTTTCCCATTCCTTCACTTAGTTCCACAAAAATCACATGGTCAAAAGCCTGCTGTCATATGACAACAATAAGGAAAACAGAGTGATTTTTCAAACTGTAGAGAATTAGTCTATGGTAGTCACCCGCCACCTTTATGCCTCAAGTCACTGGGTTGATTTCCTTTAGTAAGAGGCATAATCTTAAGAAAAATTTCCCCCCACCCCAAAAATAGAAGAGAAATTCAATGATGATGAAAGCCTATCAAAATGCAAGCTTTTTACAAATGAAAAAAAAAAAAAAAAGCTAGAACTCAACAAATAACAACACATTAAATATGTAAGCTTCATACTTATAGTGCTCCGAAAGAGGTTCAAGAAGCATAGAAAAGCAGCTCAAGACATGGAATGTTGAGTGAAAAACACAGTGAAACCCGTGAGAGCCAGAAGTCAACCCTTGTTCTTCCAGGTCTTGACGTCTCCTGCCTTTGATAGGTGCTTATTAGCACTCGCTGTCCTGGCGTGGCACTGTAGGATAAGCACTTGGTCACAAGGTCAATGGTTCAAACTCACCAGTCACTCCTCGGAAAGCCTTCCTACACAGGGTTGCTATGCTATGGGTTGGCACTTAACAACAACATTAAGAATCAGACCTTGATTTAATTTTGAGATTTCCTTCTCTACAGGTTTTTTTGCCTTATGCAGGTTGCAGCTTTTGCCACATCTTAAAAAGTCATAAAAAGGACTTCTGGTGTGGTGCGGCAGGATAAGTGCAGGGATGCATGTCTGATTTGAACCACAAGGCCAGTGGTTCAAACTCACCAGTGACTCCTTGGAAACTCTCTCCTGGGTCGCTATGAGTCGCAACTAAGTCAACAACACTTAAACAACAACACTATAAAATATGAAAGAGTATGTATAGGAAAAACCAAAGTCATGCAGACACTAATATGAAGGAGGAAGGAATTTCTATTAGGTATTTCTGGAAATAAAAAAATAGTTCATAAAGCTTATGGAAAAAAGTAATTTTATACAGTGTTGGTCCATTTTCCCCTATTTTAAAATAAGGACTGGTGTGGCGCTGCAAGATAATTCACTGAATCACAAGGTCAGTTTGCACTGCAAGGTCGGTGGTTCAAACCCACCAGCCACTCCTCGGAAACCCTACACCGGGTTGCCATGGGTTGCCACAGCACTTAACAACAAAAAGCAAAATATTAGAAAATTTTGTTAGTATACAAAAATATGAAAAAAGGATGATTCTACAATAACCTTGACTTCTTGTGGCTACGGTGCTCGCTTCGTTTTTTAACATGTGCTTGCTCTGAACTTTCTTGAGTTTCAGAAGAAGTTACATTATTTTAAGGCAGAGAACTCCCAATATATTAAAGCTAAAAGTGATCTTTTAATCCCTTAATTATAAAGACAAAGGAACTAAGGCTTGAAAATATTGAGACTCATTCAAAGCCACAAAGTTAGAGGAGGGAGAACCTACACATCTAGATTCCCAGTTTCCTAGTCTCCATAACCCTAAACCCATTGCTTTTGACTTTATTCCAATTTGTGGTGACACCACGTGCTATAGAGTAGAACTGGATGGACTCTGGAGGGATTTCTTGCCTGTAATCTTTATCGGAGCAGAATGCCAGTCTTTTTTTCTGCGGTGCCAATGGATGGGTTCCAACCGCTAACCATTTAATTAGTGTTGTTATTAAGCGCTGTTGAGTCGATTCAAACTCACAGCGACACTGTGTAGGTAGGGTTTCCGAGGAGTGGCTGGTGGGTTGGAACCACCAGCCCAGTACTTATCCTAAAGCACCACACCAGGATTCCATTCAATTAGTAGGCACGCAAAAACCATTTACACTACTCAGGGCTCTTTCCAAAATAAAGGCCTTGTCATATACACTTTCTCTAGTGGAGTATCTGGGAAATACATGGGCATAGAAGCACAACATGAACAAAAGGAGATGCAACTAAGAAATGAGTAGAAAGGCTGATCTGCATGGCTTTCCTGTATTTTGCATCTTTTCTGGCACATTAGGAGACAAAGCAAAACAAAACAACTATTATGCAAACTGGAAAGACACTATCTCTTAACAAAGTGAAAATTCTTTTAAATTATTTAAAGGACAGTAGCTAAGAACAGACTTTCTATTAATGACAAAGAGGTGCAGGCACACATATACGCAACACCACCATGAAGGACAGATTTTTGCCTTAACAAAATCCATATTTATATGATTACATTTCCTATGGTTGAGAGCAGCTACAATTAATGGATTTCCCTCCTTCTCCTAATGCAGCCATTTGTCAATTCAAATACAGAATGTCCAATCAATTTTGATGTATTTAGTAAGCAATTTGTCAAATGGTGCTATACTCCAGTTAATGTATTAATTCTTGTCATAGAGAGACTTCTGACAACTACATGGTTTGCCATAACTAGTTTGGAGTGAAAACCTGTGCTGAAATTCAATGTTCATTCTTTTAGAGATTAACTTTTGGGTTTCTGTATCTGAGAGTGTAAAGTAGTGTATCACTTAACAGGAAATCTATTTTGTTGGAATAAAGAAACCTGGGTTCTAAGAAACAGTATGGCTACTAATGAGTTTTCTGAATTCCAGTACTCTCATATACTTTTAATAAAATGAGCAAGTCAGTACATGTGATAATAAATCAGAAATACATAAGCTTTTCAGAAAGGAACAGGACTTTCTTAATGCAAAGTATACATTTCAACATTAACAACTATTTAACAAAATTTCTCCTTTCTATAAGTTTTTCATATCATTTGCTAAAGAAGCAGTTCTGTCTTTTCTTATTCCTAGCCCAACATACTTCAGGGAAATGGCCAGCTCCTATCAGTAGACAACAGGGACATGGTGCATAGACCACACACCGTTACTGCCAGAGTAAAGACTCTAACTCTTGAAGTCTGCCATTCAGCAGAGACAGCACGAACTTCCAAAAATGACTTAATACTGTCCATACATATGAATCACTATTCTATCATCATCTTTTCCAAAGACTATGATTACTAGAAACTAGAAATCATCACTAGATTTGCAGTTTTCTGTAGATGATCCAATTCCTATCATAAAAGAAACCTGGGAATACCAAAGCAGAAAGGAGAGCAAACCAGTTTTAGAAGAAACAGAAAATACAGAGAGAGGGAGAAAGGGCAACAATGTTGGTTTTGTTTTTAGTAAGAAGAATGTTATGAAGTGCTGTTGAGTCAGTTCCGACTCACAGAGATCCTGTGAACACTAGAATGCAATACTGCCCAGTCCTTTAGCATCCTCACAGTCGCTGCTGCATTTGAACCCCATTGCTGCAGCCACTGTGTCAACCCATCTCGTTGAGGGTCTTCCTCTTTTTTGCTGACTCTACTTTACCAAGCACAATGTCCTCCCTCCAAAGAATAAGAATTAACAAAGAAAAGAAGCACTATATCCAACTTCCAGACACTCGGCTCTCCTTGGTTCATTTATGAAGCATGTAATAGAAAAGAAAAAAAAAAAAAATAGCCAGAGTGATTTGGCACAAGGCTATGTACTTATTAAAAAACCTGCAATGTATACTATTCCTCCAGACAACCAGACAATCCATTGTTTCATGTGTCTGCTGAGAGAGGTGCCCTATGTGTCAGAAAAGCACACTGAATATTTTTCAATGACCTAGGGGGCAGAGGTCACCTATTATAAATGGATAATGAGACCTAATGCAGTGCTCTGAGTATGGACAAAGAAAGGGTCTATCCATAGCCCCTGGTGGATTGGTCATTCAGGCTTTTATTTCCTCTGCACACTTAATGGAGTCAAATAATTGACAGAAATTCTATAGAGAAGGCTGAAACTGAGAGAAACGACTGTGTTCTAACTCTGACAGACAGATACAAATAGTGACCCTGAAATGGCGCCAGAAGTCCTGTTACCACTAACATAGCAGACAGCTGTAGCATTCGCCCTAAATTCCCATTTAGTCATTTGTTAGCAATTAACCTTCCTGATGGAAATGACTGCACATCAAGCCACAAGTTCCTGCCAATACCAACCCATTACATTACTGCAGGTAAGCAGAGACAGACCATTTCATATTAGCTCCTTATTTTTGGAGAAAAGGACAAGCAGACATCCTCATGGCCTCCAACCACTCCCTACAACTCACTTTCAAGAATGTCAGTATCAGTATATAAAAACCTTAAACTCAGGCGGGATCGAACAAACAATACTGGAAGTAGAGGTACCAACAGATTAGAATCAATGCATTAGCCTGGTCAAAGCTGTCACTCCAATGAGAATAAATATCACCTACTAGCATCAGATTAAGGAGCTCTGGTAGCGTAGTGGTTACGAATCGGGCTGCAAACCTTAAGGTCCACAGTTCGAAACTACTAGCTGCTCCGCGGAGAAAGATAAGGCTTTCTACTCCCGTAAAGATTTACAGCCTCGGAAACCCCTGTACAGGGTCGCTATGGGTCGGAACTGACTCAATGGCACTTAACAACAACAACTAGCATCAGATTGGGAGTGTGGTGGCTCTGTAGGATAAGCCCTGGACTGCAAGCCACAAGGTTGGTGGTTCAAACCCACAAGCCGCTCCATGTGAGAAATATCAAGAGTTTCTGCTCTGGCAAAGATTTACAACCTTGGAAATCCTATACACAACCAGCACGAGTCAGATCCGACTTAATGACACTTAACAACAACAACTAGTATCAATGGAAAGGAATGCATACTTTAAATCACACCTAAAAGAAAAGTAGGTTATCAAACAATCAGAGGAACTTCAAGCTATAAATATCACACCATTGGTGTTAAGTACCATGAAGTCGGTTCCGACTCTTGGCGACCCTGCACAGGGTTTCCAAGGCTGTAAATCTTTATAGGAGCAGAAAGCCTCGTCTTTCTCCCACGGAATGGCTGGTAGTTTAGAACTGCTGACCTTGAGGTTAACAGCCCGATTCATAACCAAAATCACATACAAATTTGTAAAATACAGTAAAAAAGACGTATTTCTTTTTGTTACATTTCAATTTTAAGAATAATTATTAGGAAAGTGGTTTGACATTAATTTTTCTTCTCTTTTGGCAAAATGATAAATACCAACGTATATGGAAAAACCTGTGAATGAACAGAAAATACCAAAATTCACTTCAGAGTGCAATCTAGGTCCCTAAGGCTGCAATAAACGGACTTTGATGTTGAAACTTCTCAGGAATAAATCAACAATGACAGAAAAAAAAAAAAATCAATGAACAGTTCCATAAGGTGTGCACATCTCTATAAAGATGGGCTACAGCTTCCATGGAGGAGCAACGGGTACTCTCCGTGGGGTTACTGGACTGTGAACTACAAGATGAGTGGTTTCAGCCCACCAGCTGCTCTGCAAGAGAAAAGATGAGGCTTTCTGCTCCGGCAAACATTTAAAGCCTCAGAAACACTACACAGGGTCTCTATGAGTTGGAACCAACTCCACGGTACTTAACGACAGCTTCCAGAAGGACAAACGGGAAAAAGGAAGAAAAAAAACCAATCTAATCCAAACAATCCATTCCATCCATAAAGCCTGCAGAGCATTGAGAGTGCATAAATCTAACTGTGTGACAGCATATCACTGAAGAAGAAAATCTGATCATTTTCATAATATTCCCCAAGTTATACAAAAAGAGGGTCAATATGTCTCAACATTTTAGTTGCTTGAAGATAAATACCTCTCTCTATGAACATCCATATCAATTGATAAATATATGTGTAAGTAAAACCCTTCGATAAAACTTAACCTGAAGTGGTTTCTGACTGACTACCAATATCCAACCCTAGACAGAGGCGCATGACACACCCTATGTCCGACAATGGACTATAAACACTCTTTAAACAAGTCCTACGTTACAAGTTTCCGCTATAAGAAAAAAAATATTTCTTCCCCTTCCACCCTACCCACTCCTGGGCAAATATTTATTATAGACAATGCAAGGAAATATTGTTGAGTGCCTCCATCATACTTGGTACATACCACAACAGCGATGCAATCCAGGATGTTAGGTTAAAGCTAAAGTGACATTTGATTGAAACAAGTTCAGAAAATTGTTGCAGATTTAATTGATTTTCCAGGGCACTGACAATGAACAAGATAGAGAAGGCCAATCTTTCTTTTTTTGTATTTCTATGGGGTGGGGAGGGAACGGGGGAGGCTGGGTATCAGGAGAAAGAGTCATGGATTGGCACTAAAAATATGAACAAAGTATGTCACCATTGTAAATATCATAAAACAAAAGATAGCTAGTCATTCTACAATGACTTCATTCTACAGTTTCTATTGTTTTTGTTAAGTGCTGTCAAGTTGGTGGGTTTGAACTGACAAACTTGTGGTTAGTAGTCCAGTGCTTATCTTAAAGTGCCACACCAGGTATCCAAACTTTACTCTTGAAGGAAGCATATTGGCTCTTTCAATGTTCAGGTTGTAGTTGGTAGACTGTTGCTGTTGTTGGTGCTGTCGAGGAGGTTCTGACTCACATCAACCCTGTATAGGGTTTCTGAGAAGCATCTGGTGGGTTTGAACTGCTGACCTTGAGGTTAGCAGACTAGTGTTTATCCTAGAGCACCACACCAGGATAGCAGTACAAATTTAGCTGGGAATCAGGATCCTTAGACTCTGCCCTTAATTAAGCTGCTGAATATTAATTTCAGTGCTTCCACGCTAGGAGCCTAAGGAGGCCTGGTAGCAGATGCCACACTGGATTGTTAACCACAAGGTCACAGTTCTAATCTACCAGCTACTCTGTGGGAAAAGATGAGTATGTCAGCTGCCGTACAGACTGACAGCCTCAGAAACCCTACACAGGGGCGCGTGGAGTCAGAAATGACCCCAGGACACACCACCACCACCATACTAGGAGTCCTGGAGTCCTGGTGTGGTGCTTGAGGATAAGCACTTGAATGCTGACAAGGTCAGTGATTCAAACCATTAGCCACTCCTCGGAAACCCTATATGAATCAGAACTGACTCAACGGCACTTAACAAGAACAACAACATCCTAGGTGTCCTGGTGTGGCACTGTAGGATAAGTACTGGACTGCTAACCTCAAGTTCAGTGATTCAAACCCTCCAGCCACTCCATGAAATCTTACACAGAATCGGTGTAAGTTGGAAATGACTCAATGGCACTCAACAATACTAGTATATGAGAAACTCTGGTGCCAGGGGATAGCCACTGGACTCAAGGTCAGTGGTTCAAACCCATCAGTCACTCCTTTGAAACACTATACAGGGTTGCTACGAGTTGGAACAGACTACACAGCACTTGACAGTAACAACATAATAGTACATACAACCTGGTGATGTAGTGATTAAGTGCTTGGCTGATAACAAGAAGGCCAGTCATTCAAACCCACCAGCCCCTCTGTAGGGGAAAGATATAGCCATCTACTTTCATAAATAGTTATCGCATTGGAAACACGATGGGGAAATTCTACCTGTTCTATAAGGTTATTCTGAGTCATACTAAATTCACTACCAGAAGGTTTGGTATTTTTGGGTTATAAGACACCACTACTTGCCTGTTAGTTTGTTGTACTGTAGTGACTTTCATGTTACTGTGATGTCAGAAGCTATTTCAAGGCACTGTAGAATAAGCTCTGGACTGCAAGTTCATTTGAATAGCAAAGTTGGTAGTTCAAACTCACCAGTTGCTCCTTGAAAATCCAATATGGGGTTGCTATGCATCGGAACCATCTCAACGGCACTAAACAACAACAACAACCTACCTACCTACCTATACCTACCTACCTGCCTACCAGCCTATACCTACCTACCTGCCTACCAGCCTATACCTACCTACCTACCAACCAAAGGTCAATGTTGGAACTATCTACTTCACTATAAAACTAAAATAAATGTGCTAGTGGAATCCAAAGGATTAGCACAGGAGTAACATTTTTAAGAAACAGACACATTTACAAAGAACCCAGCTTTCTAAGTCACAGCAAACCAAAAATGGACTTTATTCTCTTTAGTATGAAAACAACGAAGATTTTGTCAAAGTAATGTTCCAACTGGGTTTCTAGGATAATTCACTGGATCCATGGCCCACTCTCCTAATTTCCAAGGCATGGATTTCCCCTGACCGCCATGCCACCATTCTCTCTAATTTTTCCTCCTAATTCACTTACTTTTCCCTCTCAGATGCCATGCTGTCTACTGGACCCTCATCACTTCCCTCTATATCTCTCTGGGATACAATTAGTTCATAGAAAGCTAACTCAGAAAGGAGCTCTAATCTGTAAATACACAAATGGAAAACTCTTCTTGCCATCTAACAGCCTACTAACTGCAGGTTGGTGGTTCAAGCCCACCAGCTGCTCTTCGGGAATGCTATTCAGGGTTGCTATGGGTCAGAGCTGACTTGATGGCATCTAACAACAGCGTAGGATATTCTGAATCTACCAAACCATGTCCATCCACACTGCAGTCACCAACTCCTTCTCCTCCGCGAGGCCATGTATTGCTTTTCATGCGTCAATGGCTAATACAGCCCACTTCCCAAGCCAGTCACTTTTTGGTCCTCATTTTTCCTGAGTCTCCTCTTCTAATCAGTCAAGTATTATAGATGCAACCTCCTCAAGTTTTCTAAAATTTACTCACTTCTCTCCATTCTCATTTAAATTATCCCTACTATTTATCAATTTCTCCCTTCTTTGAATTGTTATACCAATTTATTTATACTATTAATATAGCACTTATTCCATTGTATCACAGCTAGTCACATACATGTTTTTTATTTGTATTTACATTGATGAGATGTCAGTAAAAAATGGAACAATCTCTAGTTGGAATACAAACTAGATGGTTAAGAATCAAAGTTGGAAAACCTGGGCTTAGCTGTTAATGTCAATGGGTAAAAGTGGAACTTGAAAAGAGAGACAAGGCAATGAATAATTTTTTTTAAAGTCAGCAGAACTTTAAAGGTCAAGATAATATGTAGGATTGAGTTTAAAAAACAATCAGAATTACAAACTTCCATTTGGGGCCACAATGAAGTAATAAAGACTAGATTTAGATTGGTTTGTAAATTAACTAAATTATCCTTAAGCAAAAGGCTGTTTTGATCCCTCAATCACAAAGTTTAAAAAGTGGAGAAAGTATCTTTTGAAAGAATCAAAGACAGCACAATCCAACACTTAAAACTTAAAATCAAAAAGGTCCAACATCCAATCAAAAACCATCATACAAAGAAAGAATTAAGAAAATGAACGTATCTTGGGGGAGAGGGCAGAAGGCAAGAAATTTAGGTAAAACAACTCATCACATTAAGGATGTTAAAACAGCTACAATAAAATACATGTCCCATATGCTTAACATATACATGATGAGGAAAGAAATGAAAGGTACATAAAAGGCCCAAATGGAACTTCTAGAGATGAAAAATATAATGATCTCAAATGAAAAATATATTGATTAAAATTAACAGCAAATTAGATATAGAATAGAAAAACAGATATACTTTAAAACGTCAAAATTACCCCAAAAGCAAAGGCAGAGGGGGTGGGAAATGCACAACTATCAGTGAGCTGGGGTAGTACCACATGATTGACATATATGTAACTAAAGTCCCCCAAACAGAGAAAGAGAGTGACATAAAAAATATATATGATAATATAATCGCATAAAATTCTCAAAATGGATGAAAATAATAAACCATAGATCCAATAAGCAGAAGAACACCGAATCATGGCACTGTGGCGTCACTGACTTTCTCTATTCCTTCTCTGGGTGAGGTGGTAGCAGCATAAAGGAGGACAATTGATTTGTTTTTCAGTATTTACAAGAGATCTGTTCTCGTGTTTATGTTTCTTCTCTTTATGTTACATGTTACCCTCCCCCCACCATACTTGTCAGATTTTTCTCATTTTCACTGGTTTTGAATAATTTGATTATGATGTTCCTTGGATTAGTTTTCTTCATATTTTTAATGCTTGGGCTGTGCTGAGTTTCATGTATCTGTGGACTCATTTTATGAAATTTGTAAAAATGTTTTGGCCATTTATTTCATTTGTCCTTCCAGCCAAGTACCCCGATTACAAGTCTATATTGTCCCCCACCTCAGTAATACTATTTTTTCTGGCCATGTTTCATTTTGGATAATTTATTTTGCTATATCTTCGAGTTCAATAATTTTTTCTTCTGCAATTCCTAATCACCACATGTTGAGTTTTGTTCTCAGACATTGGCACTTTCATATCTAAACATTTAATTTGGGTCTTTTTTCTTTTTCTCCATGTCTCTACTTAATTTTTTGAACATAGGAAGACAGTTAAAACATCTGTTTATTGTCATTCAAACCTGACCATTTGTGAACACCCAGCATTGTGCCCCCAAGACTTTCAAATAGTTGATACTCAGCTTTGGGTAGTTTCCTCACAGATCTTCAGGATTCTGCTCAGCATAGATCTCTCCACTCTGAGACCCTGTCTAGTCAATTGAAGGCCTGCAGTTGGCAAGCTGACAAATAACAAATGTTTTGAGATTTCAGTCATATGATCTCTGTCATGATTACTTTATTCCAATAGTTGTAAGTCAAAAGTGGCAACAGAGAGAACAAACAAGATGGTGGATCGGGTGGAAGTGCAGCAAAGCAGCTCCATCAGCAACAACACAGAATACCCGAGCAAGCAGTCTCGGGATGGTCCCAGAACTCTGAATCACATATAAAGAAATATTTAGAAGGTTGGAAGGCTTACAGCTGGGGGAATTTGTGGCAGAAGCAAGAAATCCATTGCATCCTAGTTCAGGACACTCAGCTGCTCCAAGGAGCTGCCATCTTGGGTGAGACCAAGCAGGGGAAGGATCAGAGAGGCCA